>NC_045770.1:13247820-13550850 GCF_008692025.1 Phocoena sinus
CAGGGGGCCAAGGACAGAATGGTCCATGATTTCATGCCGGAATGAGGCTGTGAAGTCCAAGACTGGCTGAGGAGGGGGGAATTTATCAGGAGATGGCAGGCTGGTGACAAAAGTACACCTGGCCCAAGCAATGTCTGGGCTGTGGCTGAGCGAATCACATTGACTTTTAAAGAGGACCTGTCAAGAGGAATGGCAGCGAGGGTCCCTCCCCGCAACACAAGAGGTGTACCACCTTCAGCTTCCTCTCTCT
Source organism: Phocoena sinus (assembly GCF_008692025.1). NCBI lineage: Eukaryota > Metazoa > Chordata > Mammalia > Artiodactyla > Phocoenidae > Phocoena > Phocoena sinus. The sequence continues at coordinate 13,248,071 of NC_045770.1, forward strand.
GGGGAATCCTCTACTTGGTCCCTCTCTCCAGCTGGAGCCAGCCTGACCCCACCCTGCACATATGCACATTCATCTCTAAGCAGGAATTTATGCACGCCTTGCTGCCAAAAGATTCTGAAAGAGTTAAAAAGAATGCATGTAATAGTCTAAGATTAAACATATAAATGGATGATTTCTCCAAAGCAAGAGTAGTGGGGCCCCATACTCAGCCGTGTCAGTGGGAAGGCAGGTCCGCAAGCGACAGAAGAAGGAAGCAGGGGAAAGAGACACAGAGGTAGAGGTGAAGACGCCAGAGACAGGGACCCAGAGAGGTTCCAGAGAAAGACCAAGGGGAAGCCTTGGTCCCCAGCCGCTTCCCGGAGTCCAGAGCCAGTCCACGAGACACTGTCCACTCATGATGAAGTTCCCTTTTCTGTTAAAAATAATCAAGATTCAGGAAGAAGAAAAGTAGAATAACAAGGTATTTGGGGGTTTAGTGGGCAGGGGCTCCTGAGGGATCAGGTATGGGGTGTGAGGAAAGGAGGGAAGTGGGATGCCTCACCTGGCCCTCAGGGAGGGAGGGGGAGTTTGGTGCACAAGCCAGGAACAGAGCAGAAATAAAGTGCTGGCCACCAGCCTGGGAAAAGACCACAGCCTGTCCAAAGGCCCCCTGAGGGTTACTGCTTCCATGCCGGCTCCGCACTCCGCCAGGTCCTCCAGGGCAGGACTACAGCGTATTCCTCTGCGACCTCAGCACCTACACCTTCGAGGTGGCTCCTTGGATGAGTGACCCCACTAATTCTCTTCCTGCCACATCAAAAAGAGGAGATCTGACCTGTCTAGAATTTAGTAGTTTGTAACCTTTCATGGCTTTGAGAGCTTGCTGAGAATCTGATGAAAGCCAGGGCTGTCCCCCTCCCTAGAAAACACACACACACACACAAACACACACGTCACCTGTGATTTTAGTGACTTTGTGTTTCAAGGGTTCATGTCCCCTCTGGGACCCCAGGTTGAGTAAGCCCTGGGCTAGGATCTGGGTAAGGGCCCCTCCAGATCTGAGGTTCAGCCCCCGTTGTCCTGAGCCCCGACGTGGAAGCCTGGAGAGCCAAGAAGCAGACAAGGTGAGACAGGCTGGGTGCTGGCAGGAGGGAAGTGCAATCCTGAATGCCAGCATCGCTCCCTTCATCCAACTGCCTAGGCCTGGAGGGTGGAAAAAACCAATGACACCTGGTCTAAGAGAAAAATGAAGAAAGAAAATGAAGGCAGAAAAATGAGCACTTGCCATGTACCCAGATGTGTGCCAGGCACAGCCCTCATCTCCTGTCCTGACAATCACCCAGCAACACGGTGACAAGCCGGTCCTGCCAGCTGCAGCGTCACCCCACCCAACACACATGCACCAGGGCACATCTCCCTCCACCCCGCAGGACCCTGAGCCCGCACGCTCCCTCCAGGCCTGGCCCCTCGGCCTGCGCTGCATCTCTGGCTCACTTACACAGAAAGGCTTCTGGTTCTGCCAACGACAGCACGGTGGGCAGGCTGAGGGGCCGAAGAAGGCAGCGTGGACATCTGTGATGACGCCCCGGGGCCAGGCCAGCACAGCCCAGCTCTCCGGGTCCTAGAGCTGGTGGGAAGCAGGAAGGAGGGAGCAGGATGCTGGCAGGCGAAGCAAAGATGAAATATTGATGCTCGTGTCCTGGTAAAGCAGAGAACGCCACTTGTCCATGAATAAAAGATGCGCTGGAAGAGCAGGCTGGGCGGCAGATTAATTAATCTAAGTGAGCGCTCTGCCCTGTGCCATGGGGCAGAGAGGGGGTGGTGGGGGGCAGTGGAGTAAACAGACTCATCTCCCAGCTGCCGGCTGCCGCCCCAGCCCTGCAGGCCCAGAGGGGCCAGCAGAAGTCCTCTGTAGCAGGCAGGCAGCTGGTTAAAGCACGGACACGGGCAGAGCAGCAGTGCCAAGCCCAGATGGGTGGAGAGAGGGACAGAGGCAGCCGGATTGTCCAGGACGGGCCTGGGCCTCTCTGCCCCATGCCTGCCAGGGGCCACACGAGATAGCAGTTTCCCCAGGCAGGTGCAGGGTCTCTGAGGTCAGCGAGGGGGAGCATCTGGGGCTCCTCGGTCCTTTCCTGCTGCCTCCGTCTCTTCCTCAGGGAAATTGTGAGAATCGGAAAAAAGAGGGGGAAGGTAGGAAAAAGGGCAGAGGCAGGAGGCCTAAGATTTGGCAGAGAAAGTTGGGCACAGGCCGGCATCGCTCTAAGGAATGCTGGCAGGGAGGATGGAGGACCACAAGTTCTAAGGCCCAGGGAAGAGCTGGATGGTGCTATAGCTGTATCCGCCCTCGGAAATGCTAAAGCCAAGACCCTGACGGCTTCTCACCTTCAGCGTAACACGGAAAACGCGCTCATGGAAGGGAGTGGCCCACGGGTTCTCTGAGGTGGTGGCAGAGTCTCAACAGGAATTGGCGCTCACGACCTCGGCTTGTATTTGTCTCCACAGTATGTGGCTCTGGAGAGTGTATGTTGCCTAAAGGTTACACTGGACTTGATGGGAAGGGCGGCAACATCCTTCATTACTCTCCTCACTCCGGGGTCCTACAGGAGGGCGTCATCTCCAGCATCTGAAGTGTCCTAATGACACGCCCTCAGAAGGAGCTCCCGATCCTGACGGTGGCTCCTCCCCCACCCTCACCAGCCTCAGTGGAACCAGGGTGCCCTTTGCTGGGGTCATCATCCTGGTTTGCTCTATGGACAGCAGTACCATCCCTGGAACCTCTCCCTGGGCAATTCACCATGAGTGGCCTGCTGACATCTCCTGTGCTCTGTCTCATACTTGTTATTTAATTATTTTCACCTAGGTTTAGTCCCCTATCTTCCATTCATTCTTAACCCCTTGAATGCCAACCAAGTCTTTTTGGTCCTGATAGTGCCTCAAAGCCCTACACAGCCCCTGGGCTCACAGGAGGCACATCAGCCTGTGAGGGCTGCCTGGACAGCCCTCACACTCCTGTCTTTAAGACGGGAACTAGAGATTTCCCTGGCAGTCCAGTGGTTAAGAATCCGTGCTTCCAATGCAGGGGGCACGGACTCGATCCCTGGTCAGGGAACTAAGATTCCCACATGCCATGTGGCATGGCCGAAAAAATTAAAAAAAAAAAAAAAAAAAAAAAAGATGGGAGCTAGTCCTTACTGAGGTGTTTTACAGGCACCCGAACTTCCCCACAATGAGGCAGGTACATCTCTCCCATTGTACAGATGACAAAACTGAGGCTCAGCTTTTGGCAAGGTCATCCAGCGGGCAGGTGACAGAGCCAGGAATGGGCCCTGCTCTGAGCCCAGGGTCCTTACTCATTCCTCCACGTGCTGAGAGTGAGAAGCCGCAGGAACACAGAGCAGAGGGCACTTAGCTTTCCTCACTTCCTGTGGAGGAGGAAAGAGGGGTCCCCTGGCTGCTGAGACTGGTCGGAGCTGGACAGAGCCCAAGCGCTCAAGGCTGCCCCGGGAATGCGGGACGGGTCCCATGGCTGAGAGCAGAGAGGAGACAGGTGGTGGAACCCCACTCCTCTCCCAGGGCTCCCTGGAAGATTCCCCAGGGTCTAACCAAATCCATGCAGCTGCCAGAACCTGGCTGCCCAATTCCAGGCACCTCACCATCACCTGTGCCTGGAGCTGAGGGCCGGGGCTGGTGAGGCTCCTCAGCCCGAAAATAATCACAGGTCTTCAGGACTGCTGACAGGAGACAAAAAACTGGCAGAAGACTGACCTGGGAGGCGCATACATTGTCACACACACACTCCAGCGTTTTATGGCGGAAACAGGGGCATCTAAGTGAGTGAATTTCTGGGGAAAATAGTGGCTGGGAAGCCAGGGACCTGCCATTTCTGTAGTCACAGTGCCACCTGCTGGCAGTACCTGGCATGGCTTATAGGGGCTGTTCTTGAGCCTGGAGAAGAACTTCCAGACCTCTGGTATCCATTCATTCATTCATTCATTCACAGATATTTATTCAGGGCCTGCTGTGTGACAGGCATTGTTTTAGGGGCTGAGTATATAGTAGTGAACAAAACAGACTAAAATCCCTGGCTTTTTGGCGCTTATATTCTAGTGTGGGAAACAATAAACAAGGCCCACAGCATGCTGTAAATATACAGCATGCTAGAAGGGTGAGCACTAGGAGAAAAACAAATCAAGAAGAAGGTAGGGGGCTTCCCTGGTGGCGCAGTGGTTGAGAGTCCGCCTGCCGATGCAGGGGACGCAGGTTCGTGCCCCGGTCCGGGAAGATCCCACATGCCGCGGAGCGGTTGGGCCCGTGAGCCATGGCCACTGAGCCTGCGCGTCCGGAGCCTGTGCTCCGCAACGGGAGAGGCCACAACAGTGAGAGGCCCGCGTACCGCAAAAAAAAAAAAAGAAAAAGGAGAAGGTAGGGATCGCCCAGGAGGTTGTGATTTTAGATAGAGCAGTCAGGCATGACCTCTCTGAGCCAGTGACATTTAAGTAAAGTCTGGAAGGAGATGAGGAGAGAGCCGTGTAGATTTCTGGGCAGGAACATTCCAGACAAGTGCAGAGGCCACACCATGCCTGCTGTGTCTGGGGAACAGAAGAGGCCAGTGAGGACTAAGTGGAGGGTGGGAGAGTGGTAGGAGGTGGGACCAGATTCCGTAGGAGCTCAGAGGCCACTGTAAGGCTGTTGACCCCACAAAATGGAGCTTCATCGCAGGTGCTGAGCTGAGGAATGGCACAACCCAGCTTGAGTTTTTTTTTTTTTTTTTTTTTTTGTGGTACGCGGGCCAGCGGCCATGGCTCACAGGCCCAGCCGCTCCGCGGCACGTGGGATCCTCCCGGACCGGGGCACGAACCAGCGTCCTCCTGCATTGGCAGGCGGACTCTCAACCACTGCACCACCAGGGAAGCCCCCAAGCTTGAGTTTTTAAAGGACCTCTCCGGGCCCTGTGTGGAGTCAAGGGTGGAAACGGGGACACTAGTTAGGAAGCCACTGAAACCTCCAATAGGAGGTGATGGTGGCTTGGCCCAGGGGTAGCTGAGGCAGTGGGAGGGGTGGCAGGATTCTCTGGAGGGGGAGAGAAAGAGAGGCGCCATCTTCGACTCCAAGGTTCTGGCATAAACTACAGAAAGAATGGTGTTGCCCTTACTGAGATGCAGGATTTGCTGGCTTGACGGGAGGAACTGGGAGCTTCATTTGGGGCTTGTCCAGTCAGAGTTGCCCATTAGATGTCCAGGGGACAGTTGGATAAATAAGTCTGGAGCTCAGAGGCGAGGTCCTGCCTGGAGATACAATTAGAGTCATCAGCTCTTGGATGACATTAAAGTCATGAGACTGGATGAGATCCAAGAGGGTAGAAAGAAAAGCGAGGGACCAAGGACTGAGCCCCGGAACCCTTGACTTATGAGGTCAGGAAGATGCAGGAAAATTAAGAGGAAGAGGCAGCGAAGAGAGGGCATCAGAAGGCTGGGATCCTGGAACCCAAGTCAAGAGAGAGGAAGGGGTGGGCAATCATATCAAAAGGCTACTGATCCCCATCTCTACTGGATTCAGCAAGATAGAGGGCGCCAGTGACCTTGAGAACAGTTCTGGAAATGGATGGAGACAAAAAGAGTAAGTGCAAGAAAGAATGAAAAGAGAGAAATTGGGGACAAGTTGAAACCACTCTTTTGTGGATTCTTTTGTAAAAGGGAGGAGAGATGGGAAGATAGCTGGAGGAGGAGTTGGTTTGGGGTTTTTTACGGTGGGAAAGAATAAGGACCTGCTTGAATGCTGGTGGGGGTGATTGCAGAGAGAGAGAGAAACCTGTTGGAGGAGATGTAGGGGAGAATCGTGGGAGCACTGTTCTCCAGCAGGTGAGAAGGGATGAGATCTGGTTGTTCATCCCGACGAGGTACCACTTCACACCCACTATGACGGCTAAGACCCAAAAGACAATAATGAGTGTCGGTGAGGATGCGTGTAAGCAGCTCTTTGAAGGAAACTGCCCTCAGCAGGAAGCCCCTTTTCCTGTCACTTTAACAGAGCCATATTGTAACCAACTTTTAAACCAGGCACCCCTATGCTCTACTCATCTCTGGCCCCAGCACACCTTTCAGATCTTTAAGTCACACAATACCTTGTCTAACTTGTCAGTTCTTTCCACAGATCGAAGAAGTAGACATGAAGAATAAGTAACTGGTGACCAGATCTCTTCCCTAGCTTCCCCTTCAGCAACCTTCTGAACAAACTGGGTGACCAAACTTTGCGGACAAGTTAACGTCTAGAGGAAGGTGCCAAGGAATCGACAAATCCTCACATAAGCCTGCACACAGTGGGGGATGGCGACAACTCTGACCCCCTGTCTCAGTGATTAACTAGATTACTTCCCTGTTTCCCTTTTAAAAGCTTTCATGGCCGAGCAGAATCTTTGGAGGTGGTTTGGGGGGAACATTGTGTCCACCATCTCCCCAGATTGCCGGCATTCTGATTAAAGGCATCTTTCTTTTCTACCAACATCTGTGAGTATTGATTTTGTAAGCAGTGAGCAGCAGGACCCGATTCAATTCGACAACATGTGGAGAAATTGAAAGTCTTGTACATTGTTGGTGGGAATGTAAAGTGGAGCATCTGCTTTGGAAACAGCTTGGCAGTTCTTGAAAAAGTTAAATGCGGGTGACTATAGTTAATAATACTGTATTGTATATTCGAAAGTTGCTAAGAGAGTTGATCTTAAAAGTTCTCATCAGGGCTTCCCTGGTGGTGCAGTGGTTGGGAGTCCGCCTGCCGATGCAGGGGACGCGGGTTCGTGCCCCGGTCCGGGAAGATCCCACATGCCGCGGAGCGGCTGGGCCCGTGAGCCATGGCCGCTGAGCCTGGGCGTCCGGAGACAGTGCTCTGCAACGGGAGAGGCCGCAGCGGTGAGGGGCCCGCGTACCGCAAAAAAAAAAAAAAAAAAAAGTTCTCATCAGAAGAAAAGAAATTTTGTAACAATATTTGTGATGGATGTTAACTAGACTTCTTGTGACGATCATTTCACAATACATACAAATATTGAATCACTGTGTTGTACATGTGTATGTATATAACATAATGTTATATGTCAATTATATCTCAATAAAAACAACTTTAAGTTAAACATGGAGTTACCATATGCCCCAGCAATTCCACTCCTATGTGTACCCAAGAGAAATAAAGACATACGGCCACACAAAAATGTGTACACAAATGTTCATAATAGCCAAAAAGTGGAAACTGAAATGTCCATCAACTAATGAGTGGATAAACAAGAGTGGTATATCCATACAGTGGAATATCATTCAGTCATAAAAAGGAATGGACTACTGACACATGCTGTAACATGGATGAACCTTGACAACCTTACACTAAGTGGAAAAAACCAGACACCAAAAGCCACAGATTGTATGATTCCATTCATATGAAATGTCCAGAATAGGTGAATTCACAGACACTAGACTTTCCCATAAAGTAGATTAGCTGCTACCAGGAACTGGTGAGTGGGGCACAGAATGGGGAGCAATTGCTAACGGGTATGGGGTTTCATTTGGGGGTGATAAAAATGTTCTGGAATCAGGTAGTGTGTGATGGTTGCACAACTCGGTGGATATGCTAAAAAAACACTGAACTGCACCCTTTAAAAGGGTGAATGTTATGCTTTGGGATTTTTTTTCTCAACAATAGTTGTTGTTGTTTTTTAAAGACCCGGTTGTGCAGAGTAGGGGGGCTGCCTTGGCCCCAGGAAAGACGCAGAGGACTCGGGCACTGAAGCAGGTAGGCGGTTGGGTGTGGTAGTGGGCGACTGTGGACGTTCTCCCCTGGTGGCTTCTACTGCCTCAGTGAGACAGGCAGCGAGGTCGTCAGCTGAGAGTGAGTAGAGGGGCGGTTCCAGGAAGAGCGAAGGTGAGGAATGAAGAAGAGAGGAAATGGATGGACTCCACTCGGGACATTGAGTAGGATTGCAGCGCGGGGCTGAAGCCCAGGCGAGGGAGGCGGAGGAGCAGTAGGGATGCGCTGGGGGGCAGGGGGGAGCCCCAACAGCCTTGAGAGTATGGGGACCTGGGTCAGGGGCACCATGCTCCCCACACAACACAGCTCTCCTGATCTCTGAACGCACAGGTACACACGTGGTGGTGCTGCACCAGCAAACCCTAAAGATGCCCGCCCGTGAGCCTTCACAATCGTAAATGCACATCCCTCTCACCCTGGGATCCATTCCCCTTAGGGAATCTAGCCTCAGAGACTCTTGCACATAGACACAAGATGTATGTACAGGATGTTTGCGGCAGCTTCGTTAGTAAAAGATTGGAAACAGCCCGAATGTGCATTACTGGGGAAACGGTCAAATAAATTCTGGTCCGTCCATGCTATGGAAGCGCTAGAGCAGTAAAGACACTGGAGGAGCCTGTGTGTGACGGGGAAGGATGCTAAGACGCAGCATCTCTAGGTGGGGAAAGGCTGCAGAACAATGTGTGTCATGTTCCGTGGTTTTCTTTTCTTTTTTTAAAAACGAAAACAGTATTTATAAGTGTATACATAGGTTATTAAAAGGTACAAAAGATCTAGAGAGGATGCAATTTACATTGTTAATGGTGTTCAATCTTGACGTGTGAGTTTTGGGAGAGGAGTTGAAGAGGGTTAAAGGGATCAAAAGGGTTTTAGAGGGGGACTTTCATTGTTTATTTGATACATTTTATGGTTTTTGGACTTATAACATGGAGCATAGATGCTTTTGTAATTTAAAAAGGGAAGAACTGCTGTGCCCCCCACCCTATCCCTGGCTCCTTTCCTGCCCTGGGTCAGGGAGCCCAGCAGGGCCAGCGTCCCCCCAGCCCAGACAACGATGCCCTGCCATGTCCCTGGAGGCAGACACAAGGCCTGGCCAGAGCGCAGTGGGTCCCCAGCAGCCTTCCCTCTGCCTGCCCTTCCCAGCTCCACCCCCCAACCTCCCCTTCCCCTCCCCCCACACAACTGTTCCCCTCCAGCCACTTCCCTGGGGAGGAAGGTATCTGATCAATGCACTGGAACCAAAGGTACCAAAGGCAACAGAAGCAGCTACCCTAACGATAATACCCAGCATTTATATGGCATTTATTGTGTACCAGGCACAATTCTAAACACTTCATATATGAGCTCCCAACAACCCCACAGGTTCCATATATTACTATTTTCACTCCGTAGCAGATTTTTAAACACAAACAAATAAGAAGGAGGCACAAAAGGCTAAGTCCCTTGCCCCAGGTGCTACAGCCCACTGACCTGAGAAAGAGGCCACCTCCCGGGAACCCATGGTCCAGGCCGGCCTCCTCCTCCCACTTCCCTCTCCCGCAGCTGTCGGTCCTGTGATGTTCTGATCGGGCCGTGTGCCTTCCAGGGCGAGGCTATGGTTTCCTCAACCCAGAGCCCCAGCCCTGCACACGCCTGACACACAGGCAGCACTCGTCGTGTTTGTTGAATTAATTGCTCTGTCCCCCCAACCCCCAGTCCACCGTGGCCCAATGGGCTGTGCCTTGCCCTCTGGGAATTGGTTTCCTCATCTATAAAATGAGGGGGTGGGTGCACTAGACGGCATCCGACCACCACTTCAGGACGAGAATTAAGGTGAAGCCAGTAGGGACTTCCCTGGTGGCACAGTGGTTAAGAATCCGCCTGCCGATGCAGGGGACAAAGGTTTGAGCCCTGGTCCGGGAAGATACCACATGCCACAGAGCAACTAAGCCCGTGCACAACAACTACTGAGCCTGTGCTCTAGAGTCTGCGAGCCACAACTACTGAGCCCGTGTGCCACAACTACTGAAGCCCACACACCTAGAGCCCATGCTCCGCAACAAGAGAAGCCACCGTAATGAGAAGTCCGTGCACCGCAGCGAAGAGTAGCCCCCACTCGCCGCAACTAGAGAAAGCCTGCGCACAGCAACAAAGACCCAACGCAGCCACAAATAAACAAATAAATTTATTTTTTAAAAAAAAGGTGAAGCCAGTGCTCATCCCAATGGAGTGACTGTCAATGGTGGGACGTGAGGGCCAGGGTGGAAGGTGGGAGAGCTTTTGAGACGCCTGCCCTCGTGGGCCTTCGGGAGCTGGGAATGCGGGTCTCACCCAACCACAGGCACAGACAGACACTTCACCCGACTGTCCAATGGACATGGCTCCAGGGGACAACAGCCCACACCCTGTGCCGTGGGCTCCGCAGGGGCTACCCCTGCCCAGCTTTGTGGAAGGTGGGGAGCTGCTCCTGTCACCAAGTCAGAAGTCTTGGCACCCAGGTGGCCGCCACAGGTGGAGGAGATCACGTGCCATGTGGACGGCACGTGGTGGCTACATGTGGCAGCGTGGGCTGGTGAGCCTGTCTGGGACTCGGGGACACAGGGAGGGGTGGGGCTGAGCAGTGTTTCTGGTCTCCTTGGGCTGCGGCAGCCGGGGGGTGGGGGGGTGCCCTCCCACAGTGCTTGTCTACCCAGCTGGAAAGCGCCAGAACAACCTGGGGGACAAAGAGCCAGTGGAAGGAGGAGGGAGGGGACCCCTCGGCACTGCCCTGAGCCCCCACATTCACACATCCGTTCACAGTGCCCCATAGGAGTTGGCTTCCTCATTCCTCGCAGATGAGGAACCCGAGGCCCAGAGAGGCCAGGGACAGGGCCTTTGTCGCCAGCTGGGACCTAAGCTCCACTCCTGAGTCCACAGCCCATGCCTCTCCTCATTCCATCTCCTCTGGGCGAACCAGGATCCTGCACTGGGACGCAGATGCAGCCGCCAGCCCTGTCCTGCCCCAGCCCTGGGCTTCCAGCCTCAGTTCTGGAGCCAACCCTCGGCGCCAAGGCAGTGAGTGGCCTCAGATCTGCGATCCAAGGGGTCCTGGGCTAGATTCCACCGGTGGATTCACCGTCAGCTCCTGAGCCCCCAGCCAGCATTCCCCCCACCTCCCCACCACAGCCCCTCATCATCCATAACGGCCCCATCACTTCTCAACAGAGTCTCCCAGCCTCCCAGCCCCATCACTGAGGGTCACACAGCCGGGCAACCGCAGGCCTCAGACTTCAAAGGAGGTCCAGGTGACCCATAGAAAATAAAGGGGGAAAGGGGGGGTGAGCCCCTCATCCTCCATGCCCCAGAGGTCACCCTCTGAGTGTTTCCTTTTCCCTTTCCTGGAACAGATTTAGGAGCTCTCTTGGGGAGCGCTGGACCTTGACCCTCTCGCATGGTACTAGGGAGGTCTGTGGTCCCAGGGACAGCTCTAAACTGTTGGCAGACCCATAACCAAGGTGAGTATCTGGGAAAGCCGTCCCTCCGGCACGCCCATGCCACACAACCACGCTGAGACACGGCCACTCCCCCAAAGAGGACTCAGGCTACAAGTGCCCCCGGCCCCCCTACTCCCCCCTCTATCCCAGTCCCAGGCTGCCCACAGGTGGCCTCCAACCCCTGTGCTGCCAACTCAGAGGATTCAACAGACAGCTGACAGCAGGCAGCCCTTCCCCGCCGCCTCCTCGGAGCCTGTTCCTGGGCCAGAGGCCAGAAGGATTTTCCCAGAATTTCTAGGGCCTCTGGCACAAAGATATCAAGAAACCTGGGGGAAGAAAGAACAGGACAGAAGCCGGCAGAACAAGCGGGGGTTGGGGGGAGGCTGTTACCATGTGGGTCATCCATGTCCCCCCACCCCTCCCTGTGCCCAGCACTTGCAGCTTCCCTGCCTATGCACATGAAAGCTCTCACCCACCCCTTCCCAGAACAGGCGCAAAAGTCAGGGAGGTGGAACTGCAACCAGGTAACATCAAACCAAGTATAGAGGATGCTGCCCAGGCACAGAGGAGGGCCCCCATCACAGACACTGTGGATCCAGGAGGACTTCCTAAAGGGAGTGCTTCCTAAGGCCTTGGGGGAAAGACCATTTCAAGGAGAAACCGCTTGTGCAAAGGCCCTGAGACAACAGAAAGCGTGGTGAGGATTGAGAAGAGTGGAAAGGGTCTGCACGGAGGTGGCAGCCAGAGCAGCCCCGCTCCACATTGGTGGCCGGTGGTTCACTCATCCTGCTTCCTAGACATGGCAGGAATGCGTCCAGCCTCCTGCTGGCCCCATGAGCATATTTGGGAAAGTATCTTGTCACAGACCTCAGCCCAGCCCAAGACTCCTCTGACCTCCCACATCCTCTCTGAGGCCGCTGCTGGGCGGGGTCTCAGCCCTCAACCCTCAAGGAGTTCCTGACTCATCGTGGAAAAAGCTAAAAAGACCAGTCTTCTCAAGAATCAGTCCAACTCTGGGGGGAGGGCGGCTGTGACCCCAGCTCCAGGACACAGGGACAGTGGAGGGGGCGGGGCAGGGAGCAAATCAGAGACAGAAGAAGATGCAGAAACAGAGACCCGGGCAGAGACTGATGGAAAGAGAGACAGGAGGTGCTAATCACAGACACAGGGACAGGCAGCCCAAGGCAGCAGGACAGAGATATACCAGGCAGCGACAGCTAACATAGGCCAGAAACAAAGCGATACCCCTAGGTACACAGGACAGGCTGCCAAAGACAGCCAAGGACTACAAAGTCAGCTGATCAGCTGATCCAGAGCCAGCCTGTGGACCCCAGAAGAGATTGGGTGGGGTGCCGGAAGGCAGCTCCCAGCTGTGGGATGGGTCCAATGACCGCACTTGCAGAGCAAGCCATGAGGGGGCGGTGTTGCTCCAGCCACTGCCCTTCAGCCGGGAGCCCAGCTCCCCAAAGACAAAGGCAGACTCCCTCCATCAGAAGCAGCAGACAAAGACCCAGGCTCACTGAAGGTGTAAGAGACTTGGATGAGGGAACCCAGAGCAACCACACCCTAGCCTGGAGACCCCCTCCTCATCCCAGTATCTCCTCAAACCTACCCCTTCCCTCCACATTCCCCATCACCATCCTCGTTACCCCTTTCCTGACCCCTGCCTGGAAAGCCCAGAGCATAGAAGGGCAGAGCCTGGGAATGCCGGCCAATTTCCCTGCCCTTTCTGTAAAGGACATGAGCAGATGCTAGGTCTGAGGACTGCCCTTGGCTCCTGCCACAGGACCTGGTCCCTTCCTTTACATCTTCCCTTGTAGGCTCTTAGATTCAAAGCATCCCTCACAAAGATACAGAGGTCTGAGCCCACGCTTACCAGCAGACAGCAGTGCTAAAATCACAAGTGCAACCTTGGGCTGCATTAATAGAACCTGATGTCCGGTGGAGGACCGTCATCAGCGATGAAGTCCAGGCCTCTGGTCACTTCTCTTGAAGGGAAGTTAATAAACCAATGTGACCCAGGAAGAAGGCCACTGTGGAAACACGCTACACATACAAGATCCATCAATGAGCACCAACACTGCGTCAAAAACTTCATATATTTATTTCATCTCACCTAATCCTTACGTCAACTTGCATTATCGTACCCATTTTACAGACAAGAAAACTCAGAGACGCTCCTCTTCCAGTGCCTATCCTGTAGGTGTATTTCTCAAAGCTCCATCTCAGGCCTCTTCTCTTCTACTTTGTACATATTTCCCGAGCGTTCACATTCATTCCTGTGACCTAGACTTAATTCTCAAGTTAAGCCTTTTGCCGAGATCTTTCTCCCGGGTTCCAGATCAGTCCACCCACCTGCTTTCTCCTGATCTCCTCCTGGATGTCTTCAGGGACCTAACATTCTACGTACCCAACGGCGACTCCAGATCTTCACGCAGTGGGTGACCCGGGCACACAGCCAGCTCCCCTCAGCCAGCCTCCACCACTCCCAACCCAGTCAACTTCCAGCAGACTCTGCCCTACGTGAGTCCAGGCACTGCTCTCCGCCCCAGTCCATCTCCCTGGGCCCTGCCATCGTCATCCTTCACCTCCACCCCGCCACCAACTCCAAGCTTCAATATATACGGATGGACTCGTGTCATTCCCCTGCCTAAACCCATCCAGTGCTTTGAATTGCTCTCAGGGCAAAGTTCAAAGTCCTCACCAGGGTCTGAACTGCCCTGATGACCAGCCTCCCTCTCCAGCTGTCCATCGCCACGCCTCACTCCCTCCAGCCAGGCAGCCCTCCCCCACCACGGACCACTCCCTCTGCCGCAAATGCCTCTTCCTCCTTTCTGCCCTGAAGCCTGTCCTGAAGCCCCCCTGGGTTAATGCTTGAAGAGCCCTCTAACCCTCTCCTTAGCATCCGTCAGGATGCTAACATTCCTTCGACGCAGTGATTATGTTCTCAGTGCCTGCCATCCAGCAGAGGGTGAGCTCTGAGGCGGTCGGACTGCACCTGTGTTGGTCACTGCTGGATCCCAGCCCCTGTGAGCCTGCACGAGTCTGGAGCTGAGTAAATGTTTGTTCAATGAATTCTGCCCCTTCCACACCTCCCGGGGTAGCTCAGCATGGCTCTGGACAGAGATGACTCTTGGTCATCTCTTCCTCCTAGTGAGCTGAATGCTCTCAAGTTCTTGAATCAACTTCCATTAGGGCAACTGGGGGAGGGTCAAGCGGCCATCCCTCTTCCTGCATCCAGCCTGATCTCTTCCCCTCTCCCTCCTCCACCCGAGGGCCCCTACGCCCTCAGCCAGCCCTCCTGGGCCAGGAAACTGTTGAGGCACCTCTCGGGCTCCTAGATGTCACCTTTCCTCCTCCCAATGTGTTCCTGGCAGGGAGGAGACGATGTGTTCCCTGTCTTCCGTCTCCAAGCCACCAGCACACATGTGCACGCACGCATGCGCACACACATACGCAAAACACACACACACACACACACACACACACACACACACACACACCCCGGCACACATCCTCCGACTACCTCACCTGAGCACACTGCTCCCTCTCTGCCCCAGTAGGGGGCGCCCTCTCCCTCCTCCAAAAGCTCCCCCACCCACACTCCCCCAGCCTCGTCTTGCCCCAGCGCCTCAGTCCTGGGGTCCCCCAGTCTGAGAAGCCGGCCTTGGGCTGGGAGTCCCTCGGTGACTTGTTTGTGGCCTCGGGCTTTCCCTCCCAGACCTCATCTCCACTTCAGTAAAAAGAAATGGTTAGATCATGAGTTGACTTCTGAGGTCTCTCCCAGCTCTCGAATCCTGTATTCGTTTGCTTGGCTACCATAAAAAGTACCACAGACTGGGCGGCTTGCACAACAGAGATTTATTTTCTCACAGCTCTGGAGGCTAGCAGTCCCAGAGCAAGCTGTCGGCAGGGCTGGTTTTTTCCGCTGCCTCTCTCCTTGGCTTGCAGATGGCTGTCTGCTCCCTCTAGCTTCTCTCTGTGTCCTGATCTCCTCCTCTTAGAGGAGCACCAGTCATAGTGGATTAAGACCCACCATGTGACTTCTTTTTACCTTGATCACCTCTTACTTTTTTTAAATTTTGAAGCCCAGTTTATGGATCTTTAATTTTATGATTAACGCTTTTTTATTGTAGTAAAATATACAGAAAATTTACCATTTTAGCCAATTCTAAGTGTACATTCAGTGACATTAAGTACATTCACACTGTCGTGTAACCATTACCATCTCCATCTCCAGAACTTTTTCATCAACTTCCCGAACTGAAATTCTGTACTCATTTACACTAACCCCCCACTACTCCCTTCCACAGGCCCTAATAACGACCATTCTACTTTCTGTCTCTCAATTTGACTATTCTAAGTACTTCACGTAAGTGGAATCATATAATATTTGTCTTTCTGTGTCTGGCTGATTTCATTTACTATAATGTCCTCAAGGTTCACCTTGATCACCTCTTTAAAGGCCCTGTCACCAAATACAGTCACATTCTGAGGCCCCGGGGGTGAGGACCTCAACCTATGAATTTTAGGGGGACACAATTCAGCTCACAACAGATCCCAAAGAGGCAACGTCATCACCCTTGCTGAGTGTCAGGGCAGCGGGGAGGGCTGATGGGTAACGTGTAGAAAGCACCTGTGGCACGGCAAGGCACAGAGCTGGTGTTCAATAAACAGTAGCTGTGAGCAATGCTGCTGCTGATGACTATGGTGACGGTGACATTGGATGATGTCTCGGGATTGGCCTAAGCAAAGTCACCGAGTCCTTACCTGGTGTCCCCACGGGGAAGGCCCCCCGCGAAGGTTTGTGCGTGCGTCTCGCCCTCGCTCCTGGGTCTCTGGCCTGTCCCACCCCTCCCGTCAGGTGAGGAGCTCGCCAAGGACAGCTCCCGGGCCCTTGCCGCTTGCTTTCTCCGCGCCTGTGCGGTATGCACCAACCAGGTGGGATACAGAGTAGGTGCTCCAGGCCTTTGCACATGCTGTTTCCCTTGCCTGGAACACCCTTCCCCTCCCCACACCCATCTCCATACAATTCCTCCCACACGTTTTAAGCTGCTTAACTTACCTCCTCCAGGAGTAACAAAGCCTTAGGTGTCACGCCATCTGGGAAGACTTGCTTGAACTCCCCAGGTTATGAGTGCCGTGCCCCCAACCCACCCCACCTCTCCCCTTCCCCCAACCTCCCACCTCAGCTAAAGTTCTAAAGATGTGGTGTAGTTGTGACTGATGGTGTGGGCTCCAGAGTCAGAGTCCAGAGGAGGCCTGCAAATCCTGGCCCCTTCACTGACCAGCTGAGGAACCCTGAATAACTTACTTGCCTTCTCTAAGTATCAGTTTCCCCATCTGTAAAATGGAGAGAGTTTTTTGTTTGCTTGGGTTTTGGTTTTTCTTTTTTTTTTTTCAGCTTTCTTGAGATATAATTTACCTTGAACAGTGTGTAAGTTTAAGGTGTACAACATGTTGATCTGATACACTTATATATTACAAGATGATGACCACCGTAGCTTAGCTAACATGCCTTCCTGTCACATGATTACCATTTCTTGTTTGTGGTGAGAACATTTCAGATCTACTGTCTTAGCCACACTCAAGTAAATGATACAGCATTAGCTATAATCACCATGCTGTACATTACATCCCCCAAATTTGTTAATCGTCTTTTGTAATTATTGAGCTATAATTGACGTCTAACTTTATATTAGTTTGGGGTATGCAATGTGATGATTCAATATTTGTATATATTGTGAAATGACCACCACAGTAAGTCTAGTTAACGACAATTGCCACACATAATTACAAATTTTTTTTCCTGTGATGGGAACTTTTAAGATGTACTCGCTTAGCAATTTTCAAATATACAAAGCAGTGTTATTACCTACAGTCACCATGCTGTACTTACACCCTCAGGAAAAAATGAAGGTTTTAACAGTACCTATTTCATAAGACTATTTTGAAAATCGAGGAAGAAATTCCCCACAAAGCAACTTAGCACAGTGCCTGTCAAAGGCAATTCAAAACAGCACTTAGTAGCTATTATGATTATTTTACTACTGTAGAAGTCATTGCATTAAGGAACAACCCTCGAGGGGGCACCGCCTCTCTGGTTTACCATGAGACGTCTTAGCAGTGATCCTGCCGCAAAGTAGGTGCTCAATATAAAACTGTTGAATAAATGACGACATTAACCCCTTAACTGATACCACTGAACCCTCTACTTCTAGCCATTTCTCTAGTTTTTCTGGTCCAGGCTCTTGGTGCTGTGAAGTGGGGATCCACCTGGCGGGAGAGGGTCAGAATGAGAGCCGTGGGAGGGAGGCGTGGCCAGAAGTTGGGAGAACCACCTGAAATGCCAGCGACAGCCTGTCAAAGACCAGCACTGTCTGCCAGCCCCTCTTGCAAGTGAGGCCGTCCTGAGGGTCCCTTACTGCCTGCTCCATGGGCCAGTTCTCTTTGCTCTTTCTTCAAACTGCCTCACGAGGTTTGCTATTAAACTTTCCATGATTTTTGCACCACCCGCTGCCAATAAACATGGGACAGGAGTAAAGTTGACCAACAGTTCAAAAAAAAAAAAAAACGACCATCACTGTCCCATTAGGGACCCAGGGCCTGAGCGGGGGGCAGCCTATCCAAAGTAGGAACGTCCTTTCAAGGAAGCATCTTCTTCCCTCCAGCACCACCACCCTGCTTACTCCAGGGTGCCCCAGGGTGCCTCCCAGACCCTGGGTCTTCCTTCTCTGCCCAGCTGATTGGGAGTCGAGGTGTGCTGAGAAGTTACCCTTCCAGGAGCAAGAGAAGGAACAGAGCATAGGGAGGCCTGGGGGAGCAGAACGTAAAGGTGGAGAAAATGAGTGGAGGCATCTCAAGTTAGAATTTAGGCCTGGGGACCCCCAACATCTGATGCAAGAGGCTGTGGAGTCTGGTGGCTCTGAGTTCTTCCTAATTTCAGTCCTGTCCCCAACTTGCTGTGTGACCTTAGGCAGGTTGCTTACCTTCTCTGGATCCTAGCTTGCCCTCCTGTAAAATGCAAATTGTGATATTGTAGTAGTGACGACTATCACTGCTTGTCCAGCCAAGTTCAAGGGCAGTCCCACAGTCACTCCAAGTGACCACAGGCCCTGGGTGGGGTCTCCCTCTTCCTCTTGAACTAACAGATACAGCAGGAAATGAGGACTGAGAGCAAAAGACCATGTGATGGCACTTCCCTGGAGGTCCAGTGGTTGGGACTGGACCAATGCAGGGGGTGCGGGTTCCCCTGGCCGGGGAGCTAAGATTCCCACATGCCCCATGGCCAAAAAAACAAAACATAAAACAGAAGCAATCATGTAACAAATTCAATAAAGACTTTAAAAATGGTCCACATCAAAAAAAAAAAAAAAGGCCATCATCAAAATATCTAGAAACAATAAATGCTGGAGAGGGTGTGGAGAAAAGGGAATACTCTTGCATTACTGGTGGGAATGTGAATTGGTACAGCCACTTTGGAGAACAGTATGGAGGTTCCTTAAAAAACTACAAATAGAACTACCATATGACCCAGCAATTCCACTACTGGGCATATACCCTGAGAAAACCATAATTCAAAAAGAGTCATGTACCAAAATGTTCATTGCAGCTCTATTTACAATAGCCAGGACATGGAAGCCAACTAAGTGTCCATCATCAGATGAATGGATAAAGAAGATGTGGCACGTATATACAGTGGAATATTACTCAGCCATAAAAAGAAACGAAATTGAGTTATTTGTAGTGAGGTGGATGGACTTAGAGTCTGTCATACAGAGTGAAGTAAGTCTGAAAGAGAAAGACAAATACCGTATGCTAACACATATATATGGAATCTAAGAAAAAAAACATGTCATGAAGAACCCAGGGGTAAGACAGGAATAAAGACACAGACCTACTAGAGAATGGACTTGAGGATATGGGGAGGGCGAAGGGTAAGCTGGGACGAAGTGAGAGAGTGGCTTGGACATCTATACACTACCCATAGCACAGGGAGATCAGCTCGGTGCTTTGTGACACCTAGAGGGGTGGGATGGGGGAGGTGGGAGGGAGGGAGACGCAAGAGGGAGGGGATATGGCGATATATGTATATGTATGACTGATTCACTTTGTTATAAAGCAGAAACTAACACACCATTGTAAAGCAAGTATAAAAGATGTAAAAAAAAAAAAAAAAAGACCACATAATGTGAGGGCTGAGGCTGCCACAGTGGGCTTCATGCCACAGGACTTACAGGGAAGCAGAAATCTAAGTGAGTGGAGCAGTCTGGCTGGCAGAGAGGGGAATGGATGCAGAGAGAAGCAGAGACAGCAAAAAGGCCATCGTGAGAGCTGCCTTGATGTCTCTGCATCCCCAAACCCCAATCTCTGGGTATCCAAGCCACAAATACCCCTTGTCACCCTAAGGTCAGAAAAGCCATAGCTGGAACCTGTATCCTGCTCACAGGGTCGTCTTGAAATGAAAGCCTTAGCCCAGAGTCTGGCACGGAGTTGGTGCTCAGTGATAATGATGACGGGGGGATCAGAGCCCCGCATGGGTGAGAAGTCTCAGGAAGGCCCCTGCCCTGATGCCCACATACACGCTCCATAGTCCCCTGGGGGGCAGAGGACGGGTGGTGAGCGGCTGCACTCACTAAGCCTTCCCCTCCTGTTCCTCCCAGCAGCAGCCCGCCAGGCCTGGGCACATGCCGATGTCCCAGCAGGGGCCATAAAGGTGAGGGAGGTGGAGACACACCCACAAGGCCAGCCCTGGCAGGGCTGGAGGTTGTGGGGGTGGGGTGAGGGGGACAGGAGCCGTGAGGCGTTGCCCCAGTGAGGTGCACTTTCGGGTGGCCCTGGTTAAGAGCACAGCTCTGAGCCAGAATGCCTGAGTTTGACCCTCTGTGCGACCTTGGGCAGCTCACCTAAGCTGTGTCTCAGTCTTCCTTGCAGTAAAATGGGGATAAGAGCAGAACCTACTTCCTAGGGTTGAGGGGGAGGTAGACAGAGGTCAGATGGGCCAAAGTCAGAACAATGCAGCAAACAGACGATGAACACTGCAGTTGGTACCTGAAGAGAAGCAGGCAGATGCAGAGGCCGGCTCTCACTGGAGGAGAACAGGCCTGGCCTGGGTGCTGGGCTCCCCCAGCCACGGTCTCAGGACCGCTGCCTCTGGGCTGCTCTGGGATTCCCACGAGCACCGTCTCCTTCCTCCGCCCACAGCCCTGCAGCCCACCTACCCCTCATTCCAATCTCGAGCTCCTTCCATACATCCTTTAGGCTCTTGCGCAAACATCAGCCCCTGGGAGAAGCTTCCCTAGGGGTCCTCTTCACCCAGGGCCCTCTGCTATTCTGTCTCAGACCCTGGGAGCATTTATCATAGAGCTTGAATCACAGGAAAATCCTGCCATAACATTCATTCAGACAGAGGCACAGTTGGGGCTTTCCTCGTGCCTTCTAGCTACCCCCCACCATCAGCTGCTGGTGAACAAGGAAATACTCAAGTTCCCGTCTTTGGGGGCAGGGACAGGATGTCCAGGAAGCACAGCCTGTGACCATTCGGGACTTTCTCATGTCAGTGCCAGTTTAGTTATGTATAGTGTAATTTGAACTGTCTTTACGTTTTGTGCCAGGAAAATAAACCACTTTTTAAATTCAGTGTTTGCTTTATTTCCGCTTGCAAAACAAAACTCAGTCCCCAAACTAAAAATGTATCAATTTCAAAGTATTCTTATACTACGACATTTGACTATGAAAATCATTTATTATGTCTTTTAAATTTATTTCATACAGGGCATCTATTTTTTTTTTTTTTTTTTCTTGTGGTACGTGGGCCTCTCACTGTTGTGGCCTCTCCCGTTGCGGAGCACAGGCTCCAGACGCACAGGCTCAGCGGCCATGGCTCATGGGCCCAGCCACTCCGCGGCATGTGGGATCTTCCCGGACCGGGGCACGAACCCGTGTCCCCTGCATTGGCAGGTGGACTCTCAACCACTGCGCCACCAGGGAAGCCCCAGGGCATCTATTAAAGCTCTGGGTTGGGCTGCCTCGCTGAGAGCAGTGCCATAGCTCAGAATTTTTAGAGGCATAGCAAAGGTATTTACTACATTTTAAATTTTATTTTATGCAGAAATTCTTTTAGGACAGTGACTATGGCTACCTAAGGTCTCCTTTTCTTGATGATGCTAAGAAACCGTGTTCCCAAACCAGAATATTTTTTTCTTTTCCATTATGGTTTATTACTATACTGAATATTACTATATACTTATTATTATATTAAATATAGTTCCTGGTGCTATATAATAGGACCTTGTTGTTTATTCACTCGGAATTCTTGTTTTCATTTGGAATTTTTTAATAAACATCTTTTTAGAGCAGCTAAACAGAAGGTGCAGAGATTTCCCGTACAGCCCGACTCCACGTAGCTTAGCCTCCCCCATTATGAACATGCCCCACCAGATAACACACTTTTCATCAACTTCACAGGAGCGTGGTCTCTCCTTTTATAATTGGACTATTTGGAACCCATTTAGCACAAAACTATGGGGATTGAACCTTAAGACACTTACTGGGTACCTGGATGTCTGCTCCCCCAGTGGGATGTAAGTTTCACAAAGGAGGATTTCAGTCTGGGCTTCTCAGTGCTGCATCCCTGGTAGCCTATATAATGCTTCCCAGGAGTGGGAGCTGAACTTGAGAATATGAATAAGACCCGCCACAGAAGCAGAGATCAAGCCACGGGTCAGGAGGCCTAACCAGGTAGCCAGTGATCACAGCCACATCACTTATCCTCAGCGTTAAGGGGAGATCCAGAGGCCAGCAGGCCTCACCCCAGCCCTCTCCTGTGATCACAGGATTCCAAGAAGCCCAAAAAGAAAGATCGTGACCTCTCTTACTCCCTGGGGAAAATGGCTCCACAGCTGAACTGCTGGGGGCTCTGCTCTGCCCTCACCCAGGAGCGCTGGGGGTGAGCCAGGCTTCCTCAGTACCCCCAACCTTACCATGATTTATGGAGAAGACAAACCCAGGAAGGAAGCCTCGATCAAGGACCTGCCAAGAAACATAATAAGTTAATGAATTAAGCTCATTTGGATGGCTTGGGGGTTTTCTCCATTACATTTGTATCTTGATTCCAATGGTGTGTCTCTGGTGGGAGCCCCAATACATAGGTGTCTCTGGTGGGGGGGGCCCAATAAATAGTCTGGTTTCTGAACAATTTGAGAAATAAAAGAGTAAAAAAAGAATCCACCAAGATGCTACAGTGGGGATCTTGTTCTCATGCAGGGCCATGTTCTCCCAGGACAGAGAAGGTGGGACAAGGTGACCCCTGTCACATGTGAAAGGTCAGGATAGAGCCCTGGGCGGAGCAGGGAGACGCTCCAGCTGGCACAGGGGTTGGTTTCATGTTACTTTCTGTGTTTATTTCCCCTTCATCATCCCTGAAGCTTGTGCAATGCTTTGTTAAATACCCCAATCTTGACTCAGCTGTGTTTAGGGAAATCGAGGCAATGATCCCAGTTCCAGCTCAGGCTGGACCAGCCACCTAAAGCCAACGGGAGTGGCCACAGAGCTCTTTAGTGACAGAGCCAAAGGAAGCAGAATCCCGGGGGAAATTTGAGACTTCAGAATCCATTCGTGACCTGGAAGGGAAGTTTTGCTCTACACTGCTAAAACCCTGGAGAATTGGGACTCAAATTTATTCTGAGTCAGCCAGACCCTATGTAGAAATTCTCCCGGCATTCAGGTCTGCTCCCCGGCTTTCCTCACCAGGAGATCTCCCAAGGGTCACGTCACTCATGTCTTCTTCCATTCCACACCCCCAGAGGTGGAGGCAGATGCCCTGTTCCCTCCAGGTTCTCCATTGGTTGGAAAATCCTCCCATCTTTCCTTCCTGCCCAACTCCACTCTTCCTGAAGAGCTAGCCTGCAGCCACCCAAACGTGATCTTAAATGAATACGTTCTCACCAGGCAGCTCTCCCACTGGGGGACGGGTGTCTGTCAACAAGGTTACTGTGGATTATGAACTGGATTTTCCACAGACTTCCACTAGGCAAGCAGAGATGGGTTTCTTCCCAAGAAAGGAGGGCAAAGGAGCAAAGTCTGGGAGTGGGAAAAGAAGTAAGCGAGGCTACATAGAGATCTCATTAACCCAGGATGTGGTTTTAATTCTGTGCTTCCCTTGCAGCCTCTACCCTGCCCCCAAGTTTATTAAGGGCTCCAGATTAAATATACAAGATGTACTTGTAACATGGAGACCCTGAGACTGTCAGGGGAAAGAAAACAACCACAAATCGAGGAACAGAGAAAAAGCAGTCTGTGACTTTCAGAATCTCCTTATTCAGTTAATTGCTTAATAGAATAAATAGAAGGAGGGGTTGGCATATCAACTAGGTACTTGCAGCTCTAAAATCAGCCTTCAAAACACCTATTTGCCAGGTAGAGCATATTCTCTGTGGGCCCCACTCCCATCTGCTAACCTTTCTGGAAGGCCAAAGAAGAGTAGAGAATTTGCCTTTACAATATATTTATTAAGGAGGAGTTGCAAGCAGGAAGGGTGCTTAAATCGTTGAGTCTTTAGATAAGGAGCTTATGCCCTGAATGCTTCTATGAGTGCTTAGCTCCTGATTGAGAGACACATCTAGGGCATTAACAAAAGAGCTCTGATGATGTACCATAGAAAAAATTATCTTTGGGACTTCCCTGGCAATCCAGTGGTTAAGACTCCACGCTCCCAATGCAGGGGGCATGGGTTTGATCCCTGGTCAGGGAACTAAGATCCCAAATGCCATACGGCATGGCGGAAAAAAAAAGAAAAAATTATCTTTCTCCCCAGGGTTTAACCAGGGCCATCAACTGAATAAAGGGTCCCTGGTACCTAGCGTGGTATGAAACATAAAATGACACTCAACAATTTGAAAATCAGTGGTTGCATGGATGGATGGATATGTGGATGGATGGATTCATGGATGGATGGATGGATGAAGGTGAAGTAGCTTCCCTTTTTGGGAGTTCCTTCCTTCAGCACTATCCCTAGAAGGGTCCAATCACATAGACACAGATTGGTTCAGCTGAATGAAGACTAGACAGCATATTAGGGTATGTGAAAGGAAGGAGGAGTACAGAGATAGCTTCCAGAATGTATGGAAAGAAGAGACTGTTGCCAACTTATCCTAGTTCTTCATGTATCTATTAATCTAGCACTTTGATTGTTTTTTCTTTTTCAGCCACAGTTAGGAGTGCTACCACCTTTTCCCCACCACCTATCTCCCTTTGTCAGGGGCACCAGAGACTAAGCCAGAGGACCTTATGGACCATCTAGTCCGAAGAAGCACACGGTCCTCAGACATGTTTTGTTTGGCCTCTGCAGTTATTTAAAATTTTGATTTGGATATTAACATGTAAAAATCAGATTTTATGTAAAAATACAGTTTTTTTGTTTTTCTTGGGGAAAAAAACCCCAAAGACCTGGCAATATTTCCTTGGCACTTCTCTTAGTGACAACTGACTGGTGCTGGGAATAGGTTGCCCATGCCAGTCAGGAGTACACTGTCCACTTAGCCACAAGCCCCACCTTGCTCTACTGTACATACTGCCTGCTTCCCTCATTCAACAGTTTCTGTCTGTTTGGTCCCCAAAGTATATGAACCATTTACACAAATCCAATACCCTCACTCTACAGATGAGGAAGCTAAGGCCCAGAGAGGAAATGATTTGACTAAGTTCCCACAACAAGCTATCAGCAGAGCCAGGACAGGAACACTAGTAGCTACTGGTTTGTTTGTTAGTGTGTGGCACAGTGGATCTTTTAAATACTGTGGAATAAGTGAATGTGTGAACTAATTAAACATCCATTTTTCCAGCTACCTTGAAGTTTGCCCCATCTGTGCTATTATAGCTGTACCCTCCATGCCCACTCAAAGCACACGTGCCAGGAGTTATCCTGGGCCAGCTCTCCCTGGACCAGAACTCTCCTGCCGATCTCTGTACCCTGAGATGGTCCCACTGAGATGTGGTGGCTGGGCTTGCCGTTCCAACATTCCTATTATCTACTGTCAAGTCCAAGTGTAAGGGGTTTTCTCATTTTTTGGTTGCCCAGCACCTTTCTCCCCTGCTCTGGTAACTGTCTTTCAATTTTCTCCTCCCCCATTCTCCACCTGTGAGCTTTTCCCTGGAGTTGATGGCCATTCTATTCCCAGAGGTAAGGGGTGAGGGGAGAGGCTGATTGGCTTGAACCAAGACATGGACCCTAAGAAGTCCCTTGGGTCTGGTAATAGACACTACTCCATTCAAAGTCAATAAGTCTGGAGCAGGTAGTCACTGTTCCTCTAGGAAAGAGATTCTCTGGAAGCTGCTGACTGTCATTTGGGGGCCATGATGAGAATGTTTATCTGAGAATGGAGCCAACACAGAAGAAGAGGCACTGAGTAAGGGAAAGAGAAACTGGGTCCCTATTAAGTAGAACCCTGGGCATAGCCTCACCTGCAGTTGACATACCCCTGGATTGTTCAGCTAGTGGGCCAACAAATTCTCTCTCTTGCCTAAGCCAAGTTGGGACAGGTTTCCTGTCATTTCCAACATAAAGAGAACTCCTGGGGACCAAGGCACTTTCCCAAATATTCTCCTCTAAGGAATAGAGGGTGTACGACTCTCTGGGTTGCAAGTGATGTATGCCACGCGACTGAGCATCGTCTTAGAGAACGTGGCACAGGTCTCTGCTCTGCACTAGGAACTGAGGTTGCAAGGATGACTAAGACATATAGCAGTCACGGCCCAGTAAGGGGAAGTCTCCTCCTGGAAAGTGGATAAGACTCAGCAGGAGAGGACATCTTTGTAAGCCATTTAAAGGAGCTTAGACTAATTTTGGGGGTGGAGGGATGGCCACGATGGCCTGAGCTCACCTCCTCTCACAAGTACACCAAAACTGCAAGTATTTACAGAACAACGATCAATGAGAAGGACCCAAAGACTAGCAGAAGCGATTTTCCACAGCTAAAGATATAAAGAACCACAATGAGATGGGCAGAGAGGTGGAGGCACAGTATGGTCAATACTCACACCCCCAGGTGGGCGACCCACAAATGGGAGGATAAATCACAATTGCAGAGGTTCCCCCCAAGGAGTGAAGGGTCTGAGACCCATATTGGGCTCCCCAGCCAGGAGGTCCTGCACTGGGAGGATGAGTCCCCCAGAACATCTGGCTTTGAAAGCCAGTGCAGCTCATACATGGGAGAGCTGGAGGACTGTAGGAAAGAGACTCCGCTCTTAAAGGAGCACACAAAATCCCACATGCTCTGAGGCTCAGCGCAGAGGCAGTAATTTGAAAAGAGCCTGGGTCACACCTACTAGCTTATCTTGGAGAGCCTTCCAGAGAGGCGGGAGGTAACTGGAGCGCACCGTGGGGACATAGATGCTGGCAGCAGCCATTTGGGGAGCTCATTCTGTCATGAGAACAGTGGTGCTGGCAAGCTCCATTTTGGACTCCTCCCTCTAGCCCATTAGCCCCAGGGGCTTACCTGTCCACTAACTGGTCAGCACCAGTCTCAGGAGCCACACCCCCACCAGGCCAAGAAGCCAGACCCACGGTGACCCAGCCCCACACACCAGTGAGCCCGCACCAGCTCTGGAACCCCCTCGGCCCCTGCCAGCCACGCCAGGACCAGCCCTGCCCCCCAGCAAGCAGCCTCTGCGTAAGGCAGAGCCTGGCAGCCAACTGGGCCAGGGCAGGTCCCGCCTACCAGTGTACCCACAGCAGTCACATCCCCAGTGACAGAAGGGCCAATGTAACCCACATACAGGGCACCCCTAGAGCATATAACTCTGATGACCAGAGGGGAGTGTCTTGCCAACCCCCATAGGACATCTCCTACGTAAGGCCACTTCAAGATCAGGAAACGTAACCAACCTACCTAATACATAGAAATAAAAAACAGAGAATTAGGCAAAATAAGGCAACAGAGGTATATGTTCCAAATAGAGGAGCAAGGTAAAACCCCAGAAAAAGAGCTAAGCAAAGTGGAGATAAGTGATCTACCCAATAAAGAGTTCAAGGTAATGATCATAAAGACGCTCAGAGAACTTGGGAGAAGAAGGGATGGACAGAGTGAGAAGTCAGAAGCTTCTAACAAAAAGTTAGAAAATACAAAGGAGAGCCAAACAGAGCTGGAAAATGCAATAACTGAAAAAAAAATACACTAGAAGGAATCGACAGATTATATGATACAGAGGAACGAATCAGTGAACTGGGAGACAGAGCAGTGGAAATCACACAAGCTGAACAGAAAAAAGAAAAAAGAGTTTTTTACATTTTTATTTATTATTTATTTATTGGGGGCTGTACCACGTAGCATGTGGGATCTTAGTTACAATATCAGGGATCAAACCCACGCCCCCTGCAGTGGAAGTATGGAGTCTTAAACATTGGACCACCAGGGAAGTCCCTAGAGTTGTTTTTTGGGGGTTTTTGGTGGGGGGGGTTTTTTGGCTGTGTTGGGTCTTCGTTGCTGTGCACGGGCTTTCTCTAGTTGCGGCGAGCGGGAGCTACTCTTTGTTGTGGTGTGCGGCCTTCTCATTGCGGTGGCTTCTCTTGTCGCATAGCACAGGATCTAGGCTCATGGGTTTCAGTAGTTGTGGTGTGCCGGCTCAGTAGATGTAGCTTGAGGGCTCTAGAGCGCAGGCTCAGTAGTTGTGGCACAGGGGCTTAGTTGCTCTGCAGCATGTGGGATCTTCCTGAGGCAGGGCTCGAACCTGTGTCCCCTGCATTGGCAGGCGGGTTCTTAACCACTACTCCACCAGGGAAGTCCCTAGAGTTTTTTTCAATAAGGATAGTTTAAGAGACCTCTGCGACAACATCAAGGGTACTAACATTTGCATTATAGGGGTCGCAGAAGGAGAAAAGAGGGCAAAAGCATCAGAGAATTTACTTGAAAAAATAATAGCTGAAAATTTTCCTAACCTGGAATGGAAACAGATACCCAGCCCAGGAATTACAGAGAGTCCCAAATAAGATGAACCCAAAGAGAAAAATACCAAGACACATTGTAATTAAAATGGCAAAATTAAAGATAACAAGAGAATCTTAAAAGCAGCAAGGAAAAAGCAGCTAGTTACATAGAAGGGAATTCGCATAAGACTCTCAGTTGGCTTTTCAGCAGAAACTTTGCAGGCCAGAGGGAGTGGCATGATATATTTAAAGTGATACAAGGGAAACACCAAGAATAGTCTATAGCCAGCAAGGCTATAATTCAAATTTAAAGGAGAGATAAAGAGTTTTACAGACAAGCAAAAGCTAAGAGTTCAGCACAACTAAATAGGCTTTACAAGAAATGTTAAAGGGACTTTTCAAAGTGGAAAAGAAAAGACCAAAACTACAGATATGAAAATTACAAAAGGAAATATCTCATTGTGAAATATGATGTCAAAAATATTAAATGTGGGGCTTCCCTGGTGGCGCAGTGGTTGAGAGTCTGCCTGCTGATGCAGGGGACGTGAGTTCGTGCCCCGGTCCGGGAGGGTCCCACATGCCATGGAGCGGCTGGGCCCATGAGCCATGGCCGCTGAGCCTGCACATCGGAGCCTGTGCTCCACAGCGGGAGAGGCCACAACAGTGAGAGGCCCGTGTACTGCAAAAAAAAAAAAAAAAAAAAAAAAATTAAATGTGGAGAGGGATAAAATGCAGTCTTGTTAGAATGTGTTATAACTTAAGAGATCATCAACTTAAAATAGTTAGTTAGTTTGTTATAAACCTCATGGTAACCATGAGGTAATCTATAATAGATACACACACCAAAAAAGGAGAAAGGAATCAAACACAAAGGAAGAGAGCAAAAGCAGAATGAAGACCCATATATATGTTGCCTACAAGAGACTCACTTCAAATCTAATGGCACACACAGACTGAAGGTAAGGAGATGGGAAAAAGGTATTCCAAGTAAATGGAAACAAAAAGAAATCTGGAGCGGCAATACTTACATCGGAGAAAATTGACTTTAAAACAGAGACTCAACCATAGAAAAGAATGAAATCTTGCCATTTGCAACAACATGGATGGACCTGGAGGGTATCACGCTTAAGTAAAATAAATCAGACCGAGAAAAACAATCTACAGATTCAATGGAATCCCTATAAAAACCAATGGTATTTTTCACAGAACTAGAACAAATAATTCTAATATTTGTATGGAAACACAAAAGACCCCAAATAGCCAAAACATCTTGAGAAAGAACAAAGGTGGAGGTATCATGTGCCCTGATTTAAAACTATATTACATAGTCATAGTAATCAAAACAGTATGGTATGAGAACAGACACATAGATCAATGGAACAGAATAGAGAGCCCAGAAATAAACCCACACTTATATGGTCAATTAATCTATGACAAAGGAGGTAAGAATGTACAATGGAGAAAAGACAGCATCCGGTATTGAGAAAACTGAACAGCTATATTCAAAAGAATCAAACTAGATTACTTTCTCACACCATATACAAAAACAAACTCAAAATGGATTAAAGACTTAAACGTAAGGCCTGAAACCATAAAACTCCTAGAAGAACACAAAGGGAGTACACTCTTTGACATTGATCTTAGTAATATTTTTTCGATATGTCACCTCAGGCAAGGGAAACCAAAGCGAAAATAAACAAATGGGACCTAATCAAACTGAAAAGATTTTGCACAGTGAAGGAAACTATCAACAAAACAAAAAGGCAGCTTACTGAAAGGGAGAAGATATTTGCAACAGATATATCTGATAAAGGTTTCATATCCCAAATATACAAAGAACTCACACAACTCAATGTCAAAAAAAACAAACGAAAACAAACAACAACAACAAAAAAAAAACCCCAATTAAAAAATGGGCAGAGGACTGGAACAGACATTTTCCCAAAGAAGACACGTAGATGGCAACAGGTAAATGAAAAGATGCTCAATACCACTAATCATCAGGGGAATGCAAATCAAAACCACAATGAGATTGGAACAGAATAGAGAGCCTAGAAATAAACCCACTTGCCTATGGCCAATTAATCTACAACAAATGAAACAAGGATATACAATAGAGAAAAGACAGTCTCTTCAATAGTGGTGCTGGGAAAACTGGACAGCTACATGTAAAAGAATGAGATTAGAACATTTTTTCGCACCATATACAAAAATAAACTCAAAATGAATTAAAGACCTAAATGTAAGACCTGAAACCATAAAACTCCTAGAAGAGAACACAGGCAGAACACTCTTTGACATAAATCATAGCAATATTTTTTTGGATCTCTCTCCTAAGGCAAGAGAAATAAAAGTAAAAATACACAAATGGAATCTAATTAAATTTAAAAGCTTTTGCACAGCAAAGGAAACCACTGACAAAATGAAAAGACAACCTAAGGAATGGGAGAAAATACTTGCAAATGACATGGCCAATAAGGGTCTAATATCCAACATACATAAATAGTTCATACAACTCAGTATCAAATAAAACAAACAACTCAAAAAATGGGTAGAAGACTTGAATGGACATTTTTCCAAAGAAGACATACAGATGGCTAACAGGCACATGAAAAGATGCTTGATATCGCTAATTATTAGAGAAATGCAAATCAAAACCACAATGAGATATCACCTCACACCTGTCAGAATGGCTAACATTAAAAAGTCTACAAATAACAAATGTTAGCGAGGATATGGAGAAAAGGGAACCCTTGTACACTGTTGGTGGGAATGTAAATTGGTGAAACCACTGTGGAAAACAGTATGGAGTTTCCTCAATAAACTAAAAATATGAACTACCATATGATCCAGCAATTCCACTCCTGGGTACATAACCCCCAAAAGTGAAAACACCAATTGGAAAACATACATGAACCCCATTGTTCATAGCAGCATTGTTTACGATTGCCAAGATATGGAAGCAACCGAATGTCCATCAACAGACAAGTGGATAAAGAAGTGAGATATATAGATATAGATATAGATATAGATAGATAGATAGATAGAGATATATAAATGGAATATTACTTGGCCATAAGAAAGAATGAAATTCTGCCATTTGCAACAATGTGGATGGACCTAGAGGGTATTAGGCTCAGTGAAATAAGTGAGATAAAGAAAGACAAATACTGTATATTATCACTTATATGTGGAATCTAAAAAATAAACAAACCAATGAATATAACAAAATAGAAACAGACTCATAGATACAGAGAACAAGCTAGCGTTACCAGGGGAGAAGGAAGGGGAAGGGGCAAGATAGGGGTATGGGATTAAGAGCTACAAACCACTGTGTATAAAATAAATAAGCAACAAGGATATATTGTACAGCACAAGGAAATACAGCCATTATTTTATAATAACTTTCAGTGGACTATGATCTATAAAAATATTGAGTCACTATACATACACCTGAAACTAATATAACATTGTAAATCAACTATATTTCAAATAAAAAAAACAATCTCATAAAGACAACAAATAACAAGTGGTGAGGATATGGTGGGAATGTACGCTGCTGATGGGAATGTAAATTGGTGCAGCCACTATGGAAAACAGTATGGAGCTTCCTCAAAAAATTAAAAATAGGACTACCAAACAATCAAGTGCTTCCACTTCTGGGTATCTTTCCAATGAAAACAAAAACACTAACCCAAAAAGATATATGCACTCCTACGTTCACTGCAGCATTATTTATAATATCCAATGTATGGAAGCAACCTAAGTGTCCTTCAATAGAAAAATGGGTAAAGGATGTGTGGTATATATGTACAGCGGAATATTACTCAGCCATAAAGAAAAGAAATGAAATCTTGCCATTTGCAACAAGATGGATGGACCTGACGGGTATTATGCTAAGTGAAATAAGTCAGACAGAGAAAGACAGATACCATTGATTTCATTTACATGAGGAATCTAAAAAACAAAACAAATGAACAAACATAACAAAACATAAAGAGACTCATAGATACAGAGAAGCAACGGGTGGTTGCCCGAGGGGCGGGGGTGGAGGAGGAGAGAAATAGGTGAGGGCAATTAAGAGGTACAAATTCCCAGTTACAAAATAAATGAGTCATGGGGATGAAACGCACAGCATGGGGAATATAGTCAACAATATAGTAACTTTGTGTCTGATGATAACTAGACTTGTTGTGGTGATCATTTTCTAATGTATAGAAATATAGAAGCTCTATGTTGTACACCTGGAACTAACATAGTATTGTAGGTCAATTATACTTCAGTTAAAAACAGTAATAATGAATAAACAAACAAATAAATAAAGGAGTTAAGACTAGTCAAAGGGTAGCAATTCAGGATTTTTTTACTTTTCCAGTATAAAAATAATACTCGGGCTTCCCTGGTGGCGCAGTGGTTGAGAGTCCGCCTGCCGATGCAGGGGACACTGGTTCGTGCCCCTGTCCGGGAGGATCCCGTGTGCCGCGGAGCTGCTGGGCCTGTGGGCCATGGCCACTGAGCCTGCGCGTCTGGAGCCTGTGCTCCGCAGCGGGAGAGGCCACAGCAGTGAGAGGCCCGCGTACCGCAAAAAAATAATAATAATAATAATAATACTCATTTGTTTAAAATTCAAAAACTATACTAAAAAGTATAGATATTTTAAATCACCCAAAGCCCTACAAATCAGAGTAATCACTGTTAGCATTTTTTGTGTATTTCCTTCCAGTCTTTTTTCCTTTGCATAATTTTTTAAATTTTATTTTATTGTGGCAAGAACACTTAGCATGAGGTCTACCCTCTTAACAAATTTTAAGTGTACAGTAAAGTTAACTATACATGAGTTGTACAGCAGATCTCTTGAACTTATTCATCTTGCAAAACTGAAACTTTATGTCCATTGATTAGTAACTCTTCTTTTCCCCCTTCCCCTCCAGCCCCTGGCAACCACCATTTTACTGTGTTTCTAAGAGTTTGAATATTTTAGATACATAATATAAGTGGAATCATACAGTATTTGTCTTTTTGTGACTGGTTTATTTCACTTAGCATAATGTCCTCAAGGTTCATCCCTGTTGTCACATATTGCAGAATTTCCTTCTCTTTTATGGCTGAATAATATTCCATTGTATGTATAGACCATATTTTGCTTATCCATTCATTGGTTGATAGACATTTACGTTGTTTCTACATCTTGGCTATTGTAAATAGTGCTGTAATGTACAAGGGGTGCTAATATCTCTTTGAGATCCTGATTTCAGTTCTCTTGGATAAATACCCAGAAGTGTGATTGCTGGATCACATGGTAGATCTATTTTGGATTTTTTGTGGAACTGCCATACTGTTTTCCATAGCAGCTGCACCATTTTGCATTCCCACCAACAGCGTACAAGAGTTCCAATTTCTCCACATCCTTCCATAGTTCTCATGTTTTGGATTGTTTAAGAATTGTGACCCTAGCCTCTTCCTTCCAACCTGTGATGCCTGAGGTGAAGGTCTGTTTTCTGAGGCCAACTTTGGCAAGGTGGTGGGAGAAATCTTAAATAGTGGCGCACACATCACAGCAGCTGGACGGAGATGGACCACACGCTGGATTGTGTTGGAAAAAGAACTTCTCCTCTGCTTTCCATCGCCTCTCATGGAGGTCGGGAGTCCTGATCTTATTCCCTAAGGAGGCCAATGCAGCAGAAAAACCCGCCACCTCGCTCCTCGGTAGCTAATAAGGTGCTCTGGTGCTTGATGCCATGGGGCCATGTTTTGTCGGCGAGTGGGCCACTGAAGCAGGTGTGGCGTGCCCTATTGCCCCTTCCCCACGTCCTTGAGCACTCCCTGAGCTCTGGCCGTGCTTTTTGTTTGCATGGGGTTCACACACCTGAGCATAGCCCCACCCTACCGTAACCCATGAGAACGCCCGCCATTCCCTGTACCTCATCTGCCCACGTGAGGCAGGCCTGCAGGCCCATTCCACATGGCTGACCCAGTGGGAGGGACACTCTAAGTCTGCTCTGTTGGCCTGTCAGAGCTCCATGGCACGCCACTCCCAAGGTTTAGATTTGTGGGGAGAGAAGGGGCCGCATCTAAACTAGAGATCTAAGCTACATCTTCAAATTTAGCTTGTATCAGAGAACCTGATATCAGATTCCCTATAGGTAGGGAACTATACATCCCAGTTTTCCTGGGATGGTCCCAGCTTATGCTTGTCCTTCTGGCATAATTATTAATAGCATCCCCTTTCACTTTCAGAAGTGTCGCAAGTTGCACAATACATTATAGGGTGCTTGTGCATATTAAGAAGATATGAAATTACCTTCTCAGTGGCTGGTGTAATCTCTGGTGGTGGAGGGGAAGGGAGAGGGATACAAGTTGTATCCCCAAGCCCCTTCCAGATGGCACAAGTACCATGGCTTATCGATCCCTGGTTTTAGCAGAAGTCACTGTAACCACAGGAAGTTCCAGGCAAGGAAGCAGGACGGTTCTGCAGGGAACGATCTCAGGGAAGATATTCCTCCATTAAGCCGTCACCCAGCTCCCAGGCGGCACCCACACAACCTCAGGACCCTCTTGCTCTTTGTCTTCTAACTCTGAACCTCTCGCCTCAACCTGCACCTCAAGATTTGCTGCCAGCGCCCCCCAACTTCTGCCCTCATCCCCTTGTCTGGCTGTACTGAACCCTTCACACCTGACTCTACTTCTCAAGGCTCTCGGCCTTGGCCTCCTCCTTGACTACAGCTCAGTCCAGCTCCATCAGGGACCTCCCAGCCTAGGCTGTACCCACAGCAGGGACTTCATCCTGTGCCTCGAAGGCTCTTGATGGAGACCCACACACTAGACAAGACTGTAACCTTCACAGTTTGTCTTCTGAAATTCTGCCTTTGGCTCACTTTAAATTTCTGCCCCGTCTTTAATATTTTCCACTGGCTCCTTCCCTTCACCATTAGACCTTTGTATGTTTATTTATTCATTCATTCATTCAGTGTTAATTACAGGCCTTTCAGGGTGCCAGGCGGAGGATGCAGGTCTTCCCCCTCCTTGTCACTGCTGTCCCTACCACCCAGCTCTCCTTCCTAACCTAACCTCTCCAGGAAGTGACCTGTTCACAGCTTCCATTTACTTGCTCCCACTTTGCAGCCTTCTGCCCCCACTGATATTCTAAAACTGCCCTTGCTATGCTCACCAGTAACCTCCGCGTTGCCAGACGAGGAACTGTCCCAGCCTCTTGGCCTTGGCACCACTGGCCCATTTCTTCTTCTCTTGGTGACCTGGACGTTGCCTCTCCCTGACTCTTTCCTGCATCCCACTTGCATCCCACCATCTCCACCCACCCAGGATCTCCCATGTGTCTTGAGAGTATACTGACCCAGTCCCTGGAATTGACTTCATTTTATGGTCCAGCTTCTGTGTCTAGGGGAAGGGGGCAGACCCACCTCTGACATACTTCACTTAGTATAATGCTCTCAAGGTCCATCCGTGTTGTCACGATAGCAAGATTTCATTCTTTTTTATGGCTAAGTAATATTACAGTGTGTGTGTACACTAGATAGATAGATGATACATACATACATACATACATACATACCTCATTTTCTTTACCCATTCATCCATCCATCACTGGACACTTAGGTTGTTTCCAGATCTTGGCTATTGTAAATAATGCTGCAGTGAACATGAGGGTGTAGATGTCTTTTCAAGTTAGTGTTTTCATTTTCTTCAGATAAATACCCAGAAGTAAATTGTTGGATCATATGGTAGTTCTATTTTTAATTTTTTGAGGAAACGCTATACTGTTTCCATAGTGACTACACCAATTTACATTCCCACCAAAAGTGCCCAAGGGTTCCCTTTTCTCCACATCCTGACTAATACTTATTATTTGTTCTTTTTGATGATAGCCATTCTGACAGGTGTGAGGTGATATTGTGGTTTTGATTTTCATTTCCCTGATGCTGTGATGTTGAGCATCTTTTCATGTACCTGTTAGCCGTCCATACGTGTTCTTTGCAAAAATGTCTATTCAGATCTTCTGCCCATTTTTTAATTGGATTGTTTGGGTTTTTTGCTATTGAGTTGTATGAGTTCTTCACATATTTTGGATATGAACGCCTTGTCAGACATATGATCTGCAAATATTTTCTTTCATTCAATAGGTTGCCTTCAGTGTGATGTCCCACTTGATTTTTGCTTTTGTTGCCTTTGCTTTTGAATCAGATTCAAAAAATCATCACCAAGACCTCGTAAAAAAGCTTACCGCCTATGTTTTCTTCAAGGAGCTTTACGGTTTCAGGTCTTATGTTCAAGTCTTTAGTCCATTTTGATTTTGTTGTTTTTTTTGGTTTTTTTTTGTGTTTTTTTTGCAGTACGCGGGCCTCTCACTGTTGTGGCCTCTCCCGTTGCGGAGCACAGGCTGCGGACGCACAGGCTCAGCGGCCATGGCTCATGGGCCCAGCCACTCCGCGGCATGTGGGATCTTCCCGGACCAGGGCACGAACCCGTGTCCCCTGCATTGGCAGGTGGACTCTCAACCACTGCGCCACCAGGGAAGCCCCAGGGCATCTATTAAAGCTCTGGGTTGGGCTGCCTCACTGAGAGCAGTGCCATAGCTCAGAATTTTTAGAGGCATAGCAAAGGTATTTACTACATTTTAAATTTTTTTTATGCAGAAATTCTTTTAGGACAGGGACTATGGCTACCTAAGGTCTCCTTTTCTTGATGATGCTAAGAAACCGTGTTCCCAAACCAGAATATTTTTTTCTTTTCCATTATGGTTTATTACTATACTGAATATTACTATATACTTATTATTATATTAAATATAGTTCCTGGTGCTATATAATAGGACCTTGTTGTTTATTCACTCGGAATTCTTGTTTTCATTCGGAATTTTTTAATAAACATCTTTTTAGAGCAGCTAAACAGAAGGTGCAGAGATTTCCCGTACAGCCCAACTCCACGTAGCTTAGCCTCCCCCATTATGAACATGCCCCACCAGATAACACACTTTTCATCAACTTCACAGGAGCGTGGTCTCTCCTTTTATAATTGGACTATTTGGAACCCATTTAGCACAAAACTATGGGGATTGAACCTTAAGACACTTACTGGGTACCTGGATGTCTGCTCCCCCAGTGGGATGTAAGTTTCACAAAGGAGGAGTTCAGTCTGGGCTTCTCAGTGCTGCATCCCTGGTAGCCTATATAATGCTTCCCAGGAGTGGGAGCTGAACTTGAGAAAATGAATAAGACCCGCCACAGAAGCAGAGATCAAGCCACGGGTCAGGAGGCCTAACCAGGTAGCCAGTGATCACAGCCACATCACTTATCCTCAGCGTTAAGGGGAGATCCAGAGGCCAGCAGGCCTCACCCCAGCCCTCTCCTGTGATCACAGGATTCCAAGAAGCCCAAAAAGAAAGACCGCGACCTCTCTTACTCCCTGGGGAAAATGGCTCCACAGCTGAACTGCTGGGGGCTCTGCTCTGCCCTCACCCAGGAGCACTGGGGGTGAGCCAGGCTTCCTCAGTACCCCCAACCTTACCATGATTTATGGAGAAGACAAACCCAGGAAGGAAGCCTCGATCAAGGACCTGCCAAGAAACATAATAAGTTAATGAATTAAGCTCATTTGGATGGCTTGGGGGTTTTCTCCATTACATTTGTATCTTGATTCCAATGGTGTGTCTCTGGTGGGAGCCCCAATACATAGGTGTCTCTGGTGGGGGGGGCCCAATAAATAGTCTGGTTTCTGAACAATTTGAGAAATAAAAGAGTAAAAAAAGAATCCACCAAGATGCTACAGTGGGGATCTTGTTCTCATGCAGGGCCATGTTCTCCCAGGACAGAGAAGGTGGGACAAGGTGACCCCTGTCACATGTGAAAGGTCAGGATAGAGCCCTGGGCGGAGCAGGGAGACGCTCCAGCTGGCACAGGGGTTGGTTTCATGTTACTTTCTGTGTTTATTTCCCCTTCATCATCCCTGAAGCTTGTGCAATGCTTTGTTAAATACCCCAATCTTGACTCAGCTGTGTTTAGGGAAATCGAGGCAATGATCCCAGTTCCAGCTCAGGCTGGACCAGCCACCTAAAGCCAACGGGAGTGGCCACAGAGCTCTTTAGTGACAGAGCCAAAGGAAGCAGAATCCCGGGGGAAATTTGAGACTTCAGAATCCATTCGTGACCTGGAAGGGAAGTTTTGCTCTACACTGCTAAAACCCTGGAGAATTGGGACTCGAATTTATTCTGAGTCAGCCAGACCCTATGTAGAAATTCTCCCGGCATTCAGGTCTGCTCCCCGGCTTTCCTCACCAGGAGATCTCCCAAGGGTCACGTCACTCATGTCTTCTTCCATTCCACACCCCCAGAGGTGGAGGCAGATGCCCTGTTCCCTCCAGGTTCTCCATTGGTAGGAAAATCCTCCCATCTTTCCTTCCTGCCCAACTCCACTCTTCCTGAAGAGCTAGCCTGCAGCCACCCAAACGTGATCTTAAATGAATACGTTCTCACCAGGCAGCTCTCCCACTGGGGGACGGGTGTCTGTCAACAAGGTTACTGTGGATTATGAACTGGATTTTCCACAGACTTCCACTAGGCAAGCAGAGATGGGTTTCTTCCCAAGAAAGGAGGGCAAAGGAGCAAAGTCTGGGAGTGGGAAAAGAAGTAAGCGAGGCTACATAGAGATCTCATTAACCCAGGATGTGGTTTTTTTTTGTTTTTTTTTTTTTTATAAATTTATCTATTTATTTATTTATCTTTGGCTGCGTTGGGTCTTCGTTGCTGTGCGCGGGCTTTCTCTAGTTGCGGCGAGCGGGGGCTACTCTTCGTTGCGGCGCACTGGCTTCTCTTTCGGTGGCTTCTCTTGTTGCGGAGCACGGGCTCTAGGCGCGCGGGCTTCAGTAGTTGTGGCTCGCAGGCTCTAGAGCTCAGGCTCAGTAGCTGTGGCACACGGGCTTAGCTGTTCCGTGGCATGTGGGAAACTTCCTGGACCAGGGCTCGAACCTGTGTCCCCTGCACTGGCAGGCGGATTCTTAACCACTGTGTCACCAGGGAAGTCCCCCAGGATGTGGTTTTAATTCTGTGCTTCCCTTGCAGCCTCTACCCTGCCCCCAAGTTTATTAAGGGTTCCAGATTAAATATACAAGATGTACTTGTAACATGGAGACCCTGAGACTGTCAGGGGAAAGAAAACAACCACAAATCGAGGAACAGAGAAAAAGCAGTCTGTGACTTTCAGAATCTCCTTATTCAGTTAATTGCTTAATAGAATAAATAGAAGGAGGGGTTGGCATATCAACTAGGTACTTGCAGCTCTAAAATCAGCCTTCAAAACACCTATTTGCCAGGTAGAGCATATTCTCTGTGGGCCCCACTCCCATCTGCTAACCTTTCTGGAAGGCCAAAGAAGAGTAGAGAATTTGCCTTTACAATATATTTATTAAGGAGGAGTTGCAAGCAGGAAGGGTGCTTAAATCGTTGAGTCTTTAGATAAGGAGCTTATGCCCTGAATGCTTCTATGAGTGCTTAGCTCCTGATTGAGAGACACATCTAGGGCATTAACAAAAGAGCTCTGATGATGTACCAAAGAAAAAATTATCTTTGGGACTTCCCTGGCAATCCAGTGGTTAAGACTCCACGCTCCCAATGCAGGGGGCATGGGTTTGATCCCTGGTCAGGGAACTAAGATCCCACATGCCATATGGCATGGTGGAAAAAAAAAAGAAAAAATTATCTTTCTCCCCAGGGTTTAGCCAGGGCCATCAACTGAATAAAGGGTCCCTGGTACCTAGCGTGGTATGAAACATAAAATGACACTCAACAATTTGAAAATCAATGGTTGCATGGATGGATGGATATGTGGATGGATGGATTCATGGATGGATGGATGGATGAAGGTGAAGTAGCTTCCCTTTTTGGGAGTTCCTTCCTTCAGCACTATCCCTAGAAGGGTCCAATCACATAGACACAGATTGGTTCAGCTGAATGAAGACTAGACAGCATATTAGGGTATGTGAAAGGAAGGAGGAGTACAGAGATAGCTTCCAGAATGTATGGAAAGAAGAGACTGTTGCCAACTTATCCTAGTTCTTCATGTATCTATTAATCTAGCACTTTGATTGTCTTTTCTTTTTCAGCCACAGTTAGGAGTGCTACCACCTTTTCCCCACCACCTATCTCCCTTTGTCAGGGGCACCAGAGACTAAGCCAGAGGACCTTATGGACCATCTAGTCCGAAGAAGCACACGGTCCTCAGACATGTTTTGTTTGGCCTCTGCAGTTATTTAAAATTTTGATTTGGATATTAACATGTAAAAATCAGATTTTATGTAAAAATACAGTTTTTTTGTTTTTCTTGGGGAAAAAAACCCCAAAGACCTGGCAATATTTCCTTGGCACTTCTCTTAGTGACAACTGACTGGTGCTGGGAATAGGTTGCCCATGCCAGTCAGGAGTACACTGTCCACTTAGCCACAAGCCCCACCTTGCTCTACTGTACATACTGCCTGCTTCCCTCATTCAACAGTTTCTGTCTGTTTGGTCCCCAAAGTATATGAACCATTTACACAAATCCAATACCCTCACTCTACAGATGAGGAAGCTAAGGCCCAGAGGGGAAATGATTTGACTAAGTTCCCACAACAAGCTATCAGCAGAGCCAGGACAGGAACACTAGTAGCTACTGGTTTGTTTGTTAGTGTGTGGCATGGTGGATCTTTGAAATACTGTGGAATAAGTGAATGTGTGAACTAATTAAACATCCATTTTTCCAGCTACCTTGAAGTTTGCCCCATCTGTGCTATTATAGCTGTACCCTCCATGCCCACTCAAAGCACACGTGCCAGGAGTTATCCTGGGCCAGCTCTCCCTGGACCAGAACTCTCCTGCCGATCTCTGTACCCTGAGATGGTCCCACTGAGATGTGGTGGCTGGGCTTGCCATTCCAACATTCCTATTATCTACCGTCAAGTCCAAGTGTAAGGGGTTTTCTCATTTTTTGGTTGCCCAGCACCTTTCTCCCCTGCTCTGGTAACTGTCTTTCAATTTTCTCCTCCCCCATTCTCCACCTGTGAGCTTTTCCCTGG
The DNA here is from genome assembly GCF_008692025.1 of Phocoena sinus. Classification (NCBI taxonomy): domain Eukaryota; kingdom Metazoa; phylum Chordata; class Mammalia; order Artiodactyla; family Phocoenidae; genus Phocoena; species Phocoena sinus. The sequence continues at coordinate 13,289,270 of NC_045770.1, forward strand.
AGTTGATGGCCATTCTATTCCCAGAGGTAAGGGGTGAGGGGAGAGGCTGATTGGCTTGAACCAAGACATGGACCCTAAGAAGTCACTTGGGTCTGGTAATAGACACTACTCCCCTACTCTCCACTACTGTACCACGTAGCATGTGGGATCTTAGTTCCACAATCAGGGATCAAACCCACGCCCCCTGCAGTGGAAGTATGGAGTCTTAAACACTGGACCACCAGGGAAGTCCCTAGAGTTGTGTTTTGGGGGTTTTTGGTGGGGGGGGTTTTTTGGCTGTGTTGGGTCTTCGTTGCTGTGCACGGGCTTTCTCTAGTTGCGGCGAGCGGGAGCTACTCTTTGTTGTGGTGTGCGGCCTTCTCATTGCGGTGGCTTCTCTTGTCGCATAGCACAGGATCTAGGCTCATGGGTTTCAGTAGTTGTGGTGTGCCGGCTCAGTAGATGTAGCTTGAGGGCTCTAGAGCGCAGGCTCAGTAGTTGTGGCACAGGGGCTTAGTTGCTCTGCAGCATGTGGGATCTTCCTGAGGCAGGGCTCGAACCTGTGTCCCCTGCATTGGCAGGCGGGTTCTTAACCACTACTCCACCAGGGAAGTCCCTAGAGTTTTTTTCAATAAGGATAGTTTAAGAGACCTCTGCGACAACATCAAGGGTACTAACATTTGCATTATAGGGGTCGCAGAAGGAGAAAAGAGGGCAAAAGCATCAGAGAATTTACTTGAAAAAATAATAGCTGAAAATTTTCCTAACCTGGAATGGAAACAGATACCCAGTCCAGGAATTACAGAGAGTCCCAAATAAGATGAACCCAAAGAGAAAAATACCAAGACACATTGTAATTAAAATGGCAAAATTAAAGATAACAAGAGAATCTTAAAAGCAGCAAGGAAAAAGCAGCTAGTTACATAGAAGGGAATTCGCATAAGACTCTCAGTTGGCTTTTCAGCAGAAACTTTGCAGGCCAGAGGGAGTGGCATGATATATTTAAAGTGATACAAGGGAAACACCAAGAATAGTCTATAGCCAGCAAGGCTATAATTCAAATTTAAAGGAGAGATAAAGAGTTTTACAGACAAGCAAAAGCTAAGAGTTCAGCACAACTAAATAGGCTTTACAAGAAGTGTTAAAGGGACTTTTCAAAGTGGAAAAGAAAAGACCAAAACTACAGATATGAAAATTACAAAAGGAAATATCTCATTGTGAAATATGATGTCAAAAATATTAAATGTGGGGCTTCCCTGGTGGCGCAGTGGTTGAGAGTCTGCCTGCTGATGCAGGGGACGTGAGTTCGTGCCCCGGTCCGGGAGGGTCCCACATGCCATGGAGCGGCTGGGCCCATGAGCCATGGCCGCTGAGCCTGCACATCGGAGCCTGTGCTCCACAGCGGGAGAGGCCACAACAGTGAGAGGCCCATGTACTTCAAAAAAAAAAAAAAAAAAAAATTAAATGTGGAGAGGTATAAAATGCAGTCTTGTTAGAATGTGTTATAACTTAAGAGATCATCAACTTAAAATAGTTAGTTAGTTTGTTATAAACCTCATGGTAACCATGAGGTAATCTATAATAGATACACACACCAAAAAAGGAGAAAGGAATCAAACACAAAGGAAGAGAGCAAAAGCAGAATGAAGACCCATATATATGTTGCCTACAAGAGACTCACTTCAAATCTAATGGCACACACAGACTGAAAGTAAGGAGTTGGGAAAAAGGTATTCCAAGTAAATGGAAACAAAAAGAAATCTGGAGCGGCAATACTTACATCGGAGAAAATTGACTTTAAAACAGAGACTCAACCATAGAAAAGAATGAAATCTTGCCATTTGCAACAACATGGATGGACCTGGAGGGTATCACGCTTAAGTAAAATAAATCAGACCGAGAAAAACAATCTACAGATTCAATGGAATCCCTATAAAAAACCAATGGTATTTTTCACAGAACTAGAACAAATAATTCTAATATTTGTATGGAAACACAAAAGACCCCAAATAGCCAAAACATCTTGAGAAAGAACAAAGGTGGAGGTATCATGTGCCCTGATTTAAAACTATATTACATAGTCATAGTAATCAAAACAGTATGGTATGAGAACAGACACATAGATCAATGGAACAGAATAGAGAGCCCAGAAATAAACCCACACTTATATGGTCAATTAATCTATGACAAAGGAGGTAAGAATGTACAATGGAGAAAAGACAGCATCCGGTATTGAGAAAACTGAACAGCTATATTCAAAAGAATCAAACTAGATTACTTTCTCACACCATATACAAAAACAAACTCAAAATGGATTAAAGACTTAAACGTAAGGCCTGAAACCATAAAACTCCTAGAAGAACACAAAGGGAGTACACTCTTTGACATTGATCTTAGTAATATTTTTTCGATATGTCACCTCAGGCAAGGGAAACCAAAGCGAAAATAAACAAATGGGACCTAATCAAACTGAAAAGATTTTGCACAGTGAAGGAAACTATCAACAAAACAAAAAGGCAGCTTACTGAAAGGGAGAAGATATTTGCAACAGATATATCTGATAAAGGTTTCATATCCCAAATATACAAAGAACTCACACAACTCAATGTCAAAAAAAACAAACGAAAACAAACAACAACAACAACAAAAAAACCCCAATTAAAAAATGGGCAGAGGACTGGAACAGACATTTTCCCAAAGAAGACACGTAGATGGCAACAGGTAAATGAAAAGATGCTCAATACCACTAATCATCAGGGGAATGCAAATCAAAACCACAATGAGATTGGAACAGAATAGAGAGCCTAGAAATAAACCCACTTGCCTATGGCCAATTAATCTACAACAAATGAAACAAGGATATACAATAGAGAAAAGACAGTCTCTTCAATAGTGGTGCTGGGAAAACTGGACAGCTACATGTAAAAGAATGAGATTAGAACATTTTTTCGCACCATATACAAAAATAAACTCAAAATGAATTAAAGACCTAAATGTAAGACCTGAAACCATAAAACTCCTAGAAGAGAACACAGGCAGAACACTCTTTGACATAAATCATAGCAATATTTTTTTGGATCTCTCTCCTAAGGCAAGAGAAATAAAAGTAAAAATACACAAATGGAATCTAATTAAATTTAAAAGCTTTTGCACAGCAAAGGAAACCACTGACAAAATGAAAAGACAACCTAAGGAATGGGAGAAAATACTTGCAAATGACATGGCCAATAAGGGTCTAATATCCAACATACATAAATAGTTCATACAACTCAGTATCAAATAAAACAAACAACTCAAAAAATGGGTAGAAGACTTGAATGGACATTTTTCCAAAGAAGACATACAGATGGCTAACAGGCACATGAAAAGATGCTTGATATCGCTAATTATTAGAGAAATGCAAATCAAAACCACAATGAGATATCACCTCACACCTGTCAGAATGGCTAACATTAAAAAGTCTACAAATAACAAATGTTAGCGAGGATATGGAGAAAAGGGAACCCTTGTACACTGTTGGTGGGAATGTAAATTGGTGAAACCACTGTGGAAAACAGTATGGAGTTTCCTCAATAAACTAAAAATATGAACTACCATATGATCCAGCAATTCCACTCCTGGGTACATAACCCCCAAAAGTGAAAACACCAATTGGAAAACATACATGAACCCCATTGTTCATAGCAGCATTGTTTACGATTGCCAAGATATGGAAGCAACCGAATGTCCATCAACAGACAAGTGGATAAAGAAGTGAGATATATAGATATAGATATAGATATAGATAGATAGATAGATAGAGATATATAAATGGAATATTACTTGGCCATAAGAAAGAATGAAATTCTGCCATTTGCAACAATGTGGATGGACCTAGAGGGTATTAGGCTCAGTGAAATAAGTGAGATAAAGAAAGACAAATACTGTATATTATCACTTATATGTGGAATCTAAAAAATAAACAAACCAATGAATATAACAAAATAGAAACAGACTCATAGATACAGAGAACAAGCTAGCGTTACCAGGGGAGAAGGAAGGGGAAGGGGCAAGATAGGGGTATGGGATTAAGAGCTACAAACCACTGTGTATAAAATAAATAAGCAACAAGGATATATTGTACAGCACAAGGAAATACAGCCATTATTTTATAATAACTTTCAGTGGACTATGATCTATAAAAATATTGAGTCACTATACATACACCTGAAACTAATATAACATTGTAAATCAACTATATTTCAAATAAAAAAAACAATCTCATAAAGACAACAAATAACAAGTGGTGAGGATATGGTGGGAATGTACGCTGCTGATGGGAATGTAAATTGGTGCAGCCACTATGGAAAACAGTATGGAGCTTCCTCAAAAAATTAAAAATAGGACTACCAAACAATCAAGTGCTTCCACTTCTGGGTATCTTTCCAATGAAAACAAAAACACTAACCCAAAAAGATATATGCACTCCTACGTTCACTGCAGCATTATTTATAATATCCAATGTATGGAAGCAACCTAAGTGTCCTTCAATAGAAAAATGGGTAAAGGATGTGTGGTATATATGTACAGCGGAATATTACTCAGCCATAAAGAAAAGAAATGAAATCTTGCCATTTGCAACAAGATGGATGGACCTGACGGGTATTATGCTAAGTGAAATAAGTCAGACAGAGAAAGACAGATACCATTGATTTCATTTACATGAGGAATCTAAAAAACAAAACAAATGAACAAACATAACAAAACATAAAGAGACTCATAGATACAGAGAAGCAACGGGTGGTTGCCCGAGGGGCGGGGGTGGAGGAGGAGAGAAATAGGTGAGGGCAATTAAGAGGTACAAATTCCCAGTTACAAAATAAATGAGTCATGGGGATGAAACGCACAGCATGGGGAATATAGTCAACAATATAGTAACTTTGTGTCTGATGATAACTAGACTTGTTGTGGTGATCATTTTCTAATGTATAGAAATATAGAAGCTCTATGTTGTACACCTGGAACTAACATAGTATTGTAGGTCAATTATACTTCAGTTAAAAACAGTAATAATGAATAAACAAACAAATAAATAAAGGAGTTAAGACTAGTCAAAGGGTAGCAATTCAGGATTTTTTTACTTTTCCAGTATAAAAATAATACTCGGGCTTCCCTGGTGGCGCAGTGGTTGAGAGTCCGCCTGCCGATGCAGGGGACACTGGTTCGTGCCCCTGTCCGGGAGGATCCCGTGTGCCGCGGAGCTGCTGGGCCTGTGGGCCATGGCCACTGAGCCTGCGCGTCTGGAGCCTGTGCTCCGCAGCGGGAGAGGCCACAGCAGTGAGAGGCCCGCGTACCGCAAAAAAAAAATAATAATAATAATAATACTCATTTGTTTAAAATTCAAAAACTATACTAAAAAGTATAGATATTTTAAATCACCCAAAGCCCTACAAATCAGAGTAATCACTGTTAGCATTTTTTGTGTATTTCCTTCCAGTCTTTTTTCCTTTGCATAATTTTTTAAATTTTATTTTATTGTGGCAAGAACACTTAGCATGAGGTCTACCCTCTTAACAAATTTTAAGTGTACAGTAAAGTTAACTATACATGAGTTGTACAGCAGATCTCTTGAACTTATTCATCTTGCAAAACTGAAACTTTATGTCCATTGATTAGTAACTCTTCTTTTCCCCCTTCCCCTCCAGCCCCTGGCAACCACCATTTTACTGTGTTTCTAAGAGTTTGAATATTTTAGATACATAATATAAGTGGAATCATACAGTATTTGTCTTTTTGTGACTGGTTTATTTCACTTAGCATAATGTCCTCAAGGTTCATCCCTGTTGTCACATATTGCAGAATTTCCTTCTCTTTTATGGCTGAATAATATTCCATTGTATGTATAGACCATATTTTGCTTATCCATTCATTGGTTGATAGACATTTACGTTGTTTCTACATCTTGGCTATTGTAAATAGTGCTGTAATGTACAAGGGGTGCTAATATCTCTTTGAGATCCTGATTTCAGTTCTCTTGGATAAATACCCAGAAGTGTGATTGCTGGATCACATGGTAGATCTATTTTGGATTTTTTGTGGAACTGCCATACTGTTTTCCATAGCAGCTGCACCATTTTGCATTCCCACCAACAGCGTACAAGAGTTCCAATTTCTCCACATCCTTCCATAGTTCTCATGTTTTGGATTGTTTAAGAATTGTGACCCTAGCCTCTTCCTTCCAACCTGTGATGCCTGAGGTGAAGGTCTGTTTTCTGAGGCCAACTTTGGCAAGGTGGTGGGAGAAATCTTAAATAGTGGCGCACACATCACAGCAGCTGGACGGAGATGGACCACATGCTGGATTGTGTTGGAAAAAGAACTTCTCCTCTGCTTTCCATCGCCTCTCATGGAGGTCGGGAGTCCTGATCTTATTCCCTAAGGAGGCCAATGCAGCAGAAAAACCCGCCACCTCGCTCCTCGGTAGCTAATAAGGTGCTCTGGTGCTTGATGCCATGGGGCCATGTTTTGTCGGCGAGTGGGCCACTGAAGCAGGTGTGGCGTGCCCTATTGCCCCTTCCCCACGTCCTTGAGCACTCCCTGAGCTCTGGCCGTGCTTTTTGTTTGCATGGGGTTCACACACCTGAGCATAGCCCCACCCTACCGTAACCCATGAGAACGCCCGCCATTCCCTGTACCTCATCTGCCCACGTGAGGCAGGCCTGCAGGCCCATTCCACATGGCTGACCCAGTGGGAGGGACACTCTAAGTCTGCTCTGTTGGCCTGTCAGAGCTCCATGGCACGCCACTCCCAAGGTTTAGATTTGTGGGGAGAGAAGGGGCCGCATCTAAACTAGAGATCTAAGCTACATCTTCAAATTTAGCTTGTATCAGAGAACCTGATATCAGATTCCCTATAGGTAGGGAACTATACATCCCAGTTTTCCTGGGATGGTCCCAGCTTATGCTTGTCCTTCTGGCATAATTATTAATAGCATCCCCTTTCACTTTCAGAAGTGTCGCAAGTTGCACAATACATTATAGGGTGCTTGTGCATATTAAGAAGATATGAAATTACCTTCTCAGTGGCTGGTGTAATCTCTGGTGGTGGAGGGGAAGGGAGAGGGATACAAGTTGTATCCCCAAGCCCCTTCCAGATGGCACAAGTACCATGGCTTATCGATCCCTGGTTTTAGCAGAAGTCACTGTAACCACAGGAAGTTCCAGGCAAGGAAGCAGGACGGTTCTGCAGGGAACGATCTCAGGGAAGATATTCCTCCATTAAGCCGTCACCCAGCTCCCAGGCGGCACCCACACAACCTCAGGACCCTCTTGCTCTTTGTCTTCTAACTCTGAACCTCTCGCCTCAACCTGCACCTCAAGATTTGCTGCCAGCGCCCCCCAACTTCTGCCCTCATCCCCTTGTCTGGCTGTACTGAACCCTTCACACCTGACTCTACTTCTCAAGGCTCTCGGCCTTGGCCTCCTCCTTGACTACAGCTCAGTCCAGCTCCATCAGGGACCTCCCAGCCTAGGCTGTACCCACAGCAGGGACTTCATCCTGTGCCTCGAAGGCTCTTGATGGAGACCCACACACTAGACAAGACTGTAACCTTCACAGTTTGTCTTCTGAAATTCTGCCTTTGGCTCACTTTAAATTTCTGCCCCGTCTTTAATATTTTCCACTGGCTCCTTCCCTTCACCATTAGACCTTTGTATGTTTATTTATTCATTCATTCATTCAGTGTTAATTACAGGCCTTTCAGGGTGCCAGGCGGAGGATGCAGGTCTTCCCCCTCCTTGTCACTGCTGTCCCTACCACCCAGCTCTCCTTCCTAACCTAACCTCTCCAGGAAGTGACCTGTTCACAGCTTCCATTTACTTGCTCCCACTTTGCAGCCTTCTGCCCCCACTGATATTCTAAAACTGCCCTTGCTATGCTCACCAGTAACCTCCGCGTTGCCAGACGAGGAACTGTCCCAGCCTCTTGGCCTTGGCACCACTGGCCCATTTCTTCTTCTCTTGGTGACCTGGACGTTGCCTCTCCCTGACTCTTTCCTGCATCCCACTTGCATCCCACCATCTCCACCCACCCAGGATCTCCCATGTGTCTTGAGAGTATACTGACCCAGTCCCTGGAATTGACTTCATTTTATGGTCCAGCTTCTGTGTCTAGGGGAAGGGGGCAGACCCACCTCTGACATACTTCACTTAGTATAATGCTCTCAAGGTCCATCCGTGTTGTCACGATAGCAAGATTTCATTCTTTTTTATGGCTAAGTAATATTACAGTGTGTGTGTACACTAGATAGATAGATGATACATACATACATACATACATACATACCTCATTTTCTTTACCCATTCATCCATCCATCACTGGACACTTAGGTTGTTTCCAGATCTTGGCTATTGTAAATAATGCTGCAGTGAACATGAGGGTGTAGATGTCTTTTCAAGTTAGTGTTTTCATTTTCTTCAGATAAATACCCAGAAGTAAATTGTTGGATCATATGGTAGTTCTATTTTTAATTTTTTGAGGAAACGCTATACTGTTTCCATAGTGACTACACCAATTTACATTCCCACCAAAAGTGCCCAAGGGTTCCCTTTTCTCCACATCCTGACTAATACTTATTATTTGTTCTTTTTGATGATAGCCATTCTGACAGGTGTGAGGTGATATTGTGGTTTTGATTTTCATTTCCCTGATGCTGTGATGTTGAGCATCTTTTCATGTACCTGTTAGCCGTCCATACGTGTTCTTTGCAAAAATGTCTATTCAGATCTTCTGCCCATTTTTTAATTGGATTGTTTGGGTTTTTTGCTATTGAGTTGTATGAGTTCTTCACATATTTTGGATATGAACGCCTTGTCAGACATATGATCTGCAAATATTTTCTTTCATTCAATAGGTTGCCTTCAGTGTGATGTCCCACTTGATTTTTGCTTTTGTTGCCTTTGCTTTTGAATCAGATTCAAAAAATCATCACCAAGACCTCGTAAAAAAGCTTACCGCCTATGTTTTCTTCAAGGAGCTTTACGGTTTCAGGTCTTATGTTCAAGTCTTTAGTCCATTTTGATTTTGTTGTTTTTTTTGGTTTTTTTTGTGTTTTTTTTGCGGTACGCGGGCCTCTCACTGTTGTGGCCTCTCCCGTTGCGGACCACAGGCTCCAGACGCGCAGGCTCAGCGGCCATGGCTCACGGGCCCAGCCGCTCCGCGGCATGTGGTATCCTCCCGGACCGGGGCACGAACCCGCGTCCCCTGCATCGGCAGGCGGACTCTCAACCACTGCACCACCAGGGAAGTCCTAATTAAAATTTTTTAAAATTTTTGAAAGAACTCTCTTGTAAAAGCCTATAACCTTGTTTTAATGTTATAGCACTATTCAGAATTTTGGTAAGTGACATATCTTCTAGGGATTTGTCCATTTTATCTAACCTCAAATTCATAGATGGTATTATTTGTTGACATTATTTTATTCAACATTGTTGTATCTGTAGCTACACACTCTTTTCACTCATACTGTTAATTATATATATCTTTTTCTCTCCTTCTCTCTCTCTCTTCCTCCCTCTGTCTCCTCATTACACCAGAGATTTGTCTCTTCGTTTACCTTCTTGAGAAACCAACTTTAACTTTTGTTGAGTCTTTCTGCTGCATCAGTGTTTTCCGTTCCACTGATTTCTGCCCATATTTTCACTACGTCCTTCCTTCTGCTTTCTTTGAGCCTATTCTGTTGTTCTTTTCTCCGCCACTTACTTTGGATACTTATATTAATGTTCTTCAGCCTTTTTTCTTTTCTAATATAAGAATATAAAACCATAAATTTCCCTTGAAACATCTTTGCTGTATCCTACAAGTTTTTATATGTAGTATTTCCATTGTCAGTCTGTTTCAATTACTTTTCTTTTAACATGACATCTAACGTTGCCAACTTTATCTTGTGCATTTGTGTAAGAACATTTAGTTTACAGGTTTCGGGGTTCTCTCAAACTGTATAATTTGCTTTGAGAAGTACACTCAATACAATTTTTTAATTGTTTAAAGCTGCATTCAACATCAAACTTACCTTGGGTAACTTTTGACATCTGTGGACAAAGCTAATTGTGTTTTTTTAAACATCAACAGCACCTTGCCTGAACAGGACTTTAAAGAAATTAATACATCGAAAAAACGTATTTGAACCCTTATTTGATTACTTTAATTGCACCATTAAAACATTTGACTTAAATTATTGGACCATTCCAGTCAGTGTACTGTTCTGATTTATCATTGTGTAGGCCAATTTGCCTATCAGTGTGCATGTCTTTTTCGCTGGTCTTATAATTTTTGTGCAATAATTAAAGGCAAAGGACCAGATGCACTATTGTGTAAAGAGATTACACATGACTGTACCCTATTGCACTTAATCAAATAGTATGTGGGGATTTACAATCGCTTGCACTGTTTCACAAAATAAATATCTCATGTCAAATACTAGATAAGCATCTAAGTTATTTCTACTTAATCCTGTTTAGATAATAGGAACAGAATAAACTGTGGTACAGAATAAACCTGGGCCCTCAGCTGCCAGTAGCAGCTTCAGTTTCTTTGGTGGTCAGGGGACCCGTTCTGTTAGAGGATCGAAAGTAGACCACACCCTGATATAAGGTAGGCGCTATTATCCTCGATTTGTATTTTTTAAAGTCCTGCTCCTGAGCTAGAGTTTACACCAACTGCCTACTAACCCTGCTAACTTGGGGCCCCCCTCCAGTTATTAAGCACCAAAGCGGCTAGACATGGCACTTGTGCATAACTGCCCTTCAACACGTTCTGCCTTGTACTCAGAAATGATGCACATTTCACCTAAATCCAGGAGGGATCGTTATCATCTAGAACGTGGCTTACGAAGGAGTGACTGTGCATTTATTTAGGTGCCTATGTTGCGTCCCGCAATGCACAGAACCCTGTCTTTGTGAGCTGTTCAAGCTATCTGGGGCATATCCAAATAAGCAGTTGACCCTAAACGGCGGTTTTTCTAAGTAGTCCGAGAATACACCTCAGCCAGACGAGCTCAGCCCATGCAGCTCAAGGCCGGGAGCCAGTTCGTGTCAAGTGCACTACAGCGCTGTCTGTTCAAGGCCACAGCCGGATTCTCACCTCCCCTCCCTGCAGACACCCTCCACGCCGCGTTTGAATGAACCTGCCCCGTCTCACTGATTTCCACGGAGAGGACAGGACACTCGGACTCACAGGACAGGCACAGGAATAAGCAGAGACTGCAGGACCCCCGAGGTCTTCCCCAGCCCCCAGCCCCGGCAGCCTAGGGCCACAGCCTAGCTCGCTGCTAAAAGAGCCGCCGCCGCGGGGCAGACGGCCCCAGTTATGCGCAAGCGCATGCTGCTCTGGCGCTGCAGCCTGATATCCCCGCCCCGCTCCCCCCCCACCCCCCGACCGGCGCCACGCGCAGGCGCGACGAGGGCTCAAAGGCAGCGCGTTTAATTACTTTTAAATATATGCGATGCTTTCTTCTTGTTCATGAGACAGGTTTTGGTTTTTTTTCCAAATATATAGAAAATGTTTTAAATTGTCCTTTTGTTATAAACTTCTGTTGAATTGTTTTGTAAACAGAGAGTCTATTATAACGCCTACACTTTAAAATATGTAGGGAAATTTTGTCATTAATTTTTATGAATGTTCCATGTATACTTGGGGGAAAAGAATGTTTTCTAATTGTTCGATGCCAAATTTTATATAGGTCCATTAGAAAAAGTCTGTGTTGTGTTTCCATTCATTATACCATTGCTGATATATATTTTTCTACTTACCAATAATCAAGAGAGATGCATTGAAATCTTCCACTAAAATGAAGGATTGTTCATTTTTTCCTTATTGTACTATTAATGATAGATGTGACTTGAATCTCTTTGGATACTGCCTGTCCTTCATTCTTTCTCTTCTCTCCTTTAATTAGACATTTATCAGACCATCTGATTTCTAGCTTCTCTCTCTTAATTTCTCATATTCTCCATCTCCTTTTCCTCTTTGTGGCATTCTGGATAATTTCTCCAAATACACCTTTCCGTTTACTACTTTTTTCTTCAACTGTGTCTGTCAAAACTGTGCTTTTTAAACCTATCCACTGAGTTTTCATTTCAACAATTATTTTTCATTTTGAGGTGATCCTTTTTTGTGAGGTTATATTCATATAACCTGAACTTAACCATTTGAAGTCAGTAGCATTTAGTACATTCACAATATTGTACAACCACCACATTTGGTTTTTTTTATTTCAGATCTCTTTGTTCCTGATGATTTCCTATTATACGCTCTTTGTAATTATATTTCTTTGAAGCACTGCATTTTTATACGTTTAATTCTTTAAACATTTCCTATATAACTAGTCTATATTGAATATCTGACACTCCATCATCTGCAGTCCTTGGAATGTACTGTTCATTGTTGTCCATTGTTTCTGTGACTCTCAGGCACAGTAACTTGGCTTCTCATGGGTTTGGTCATCTTTATTCAAGAGCTTATGGTAATAATCTGTGAGGGTCCTTTGAGCCTAACTTGAGCAAGCTCAAGTTGTCCCAATATACGGTGGGACAACTAGATATACATGCAGAAGAATGAAGTTGAACCCACATGTCACGCCATATTCAAAAATTAACTCAAAATGAATCAACAACATAAATGTAAGGGCTAAAACTATAAAACTTTTAGAAGAAAAGGTAAATCTTCATGAACCTTGGATTTGGCAATGGATTCTTATGTATGATACCAAAAGCACATGCAACCAAAGGAAAATTAGGTAAATTGGAATTCATCAAAATTTAAAACTTTTGTGCATCAGATGACATCACCCAGAAAGCAAAAAGACAACCTAAAGAATGGGAGAAAACATTTGCAAATCATATATCTTTAAAATGTCTAGTATCCAGAATATATAGAGAACTCTTAGAGTTCAACAACAGAAAGACAACCCAATTTTAAAATGAGCAAAGGATTTGAATAGACAGTTCTCAAAAGAAAATATACAAACAATCAGTAAACACATAAAAGATATTCAACATCATTAGTTATTAGTGAAATGCAAATCAAAACCCTGATAACATACCACTTCACACCCACTATGATGGCTGTAATTTTTTTTTAAAGGTAAGTGGTAGGGAAGACGTGGAGAAACTGGACCTCTTGTGCATCATGGGTAGGAATGTAAAATAATGCAGCCTCTGTGGAAAACAGTGTGATGTTCCCTCAAAAAGTGAAACACATAATCATCATATGACCCAGCAATTCTGCTTCTCGGTATATATCCAAAAGAACTGAAAACAAGTATTCAAACAAATACTTATTAAAACAAATAGTGCGCCCAGAAATGTTCACACTATTCGAAGCACTACTGACAGCAGCCAAAAGGTGGGGACAACTCAGATGTCTATCGATGGATGAGTGAATTAGTGAAATGTCGTCTATCCATACAATGGAATATTATTCACCCACAAAGTGAAATGAAGAAGAGATACCTGCTAAACAGGGACAAACCTTGAAAACATTACATTAAGTGAAAGAAGCCAGAAACAAAAGGTCATATATGCGTCCTTTTATACAAAATATCCAGGATAGGTAAATCCCTAAAGATAGAAAGCAAATTGGTGGTTGCTGGGGAGAGTGGGGAGGGGGAATCAGAAATGACTGCCTAATGAAGACAGGGCTTTCCTCTGGGGAGATGAAAATGTTTTAGAACTTGATAGAGGTGGTGGTCTCACAGCATTGTGAGTATATAAAATGCCACTGAATTATACAATTTAAAATGGTTAATTGTATTTTGTGTGAATTTCAACTCAAATTTCTTTTGAGGGGGGAAAAAATGTCAGGCTAGGGGTTAACCTCATCCTGAGCTCGTGCCTGGAAGGGGCACAAGGGTGGCTTCTGGGGGGCTGGTTGGTTTGCTTTCTTGGGCTGGGTTCTGGCTGCACTTGTGCGTGAATTTGTGAAAATTTTCAGCGAGCTCTATACAGGTGATGTGTGCTCTGTCTTCTATGTATTTTATACTCTAATAAAAGGAAGTTTGTTTTGTACTTTTTTATTGTTTTTTGTTTGTTTGTTTGGCCATACCTTGTGGCTTGCGGGATCTTAGTTCCCTGACCAGGGATTGAACCTGGGTCCCGGCAGTGAAAGCACAGAGCCCTAACCTGGAACTCTGGAACACTGGAACACCAGAGAATTCTCTGTTTTGTACTTTTTTAAAAAGGAAATTCTTCTTGCTACATTTAAGATGCTGACAACAGTCCTTCTCTTGTGACGGGGCCAGGATAAAGGTGATGCAAGCAATGTGAATCGTGCAAGTGTTGACTCAGATCCAGTCTTTGTTTCAAAGGCTGGTATCTTGTTCATCATGGCTTTTTTTGCATTTGTTTTGGTTTTTGAAATATTGCCAATAAAATATTGTTTATCTCTGTCACTGAGGTTTTGGGCATCCTCTGAAATGTTGCACCCCAGACAGTGTCTTACCTCACCCTAGTCCCCTCCCTAAATTTCAACCCAGCACCATTGGGAACTGAAGGATATGCAGTCGGAATAGTAGGGGGGAGCTCGCCCCATTCTGCCTCTTCCCGTGAGAATAAGGGGCTTCCTGAAGTGCATCCCTCAGCCTCAGGTGGCACAAACAAGACCCCCACCCTTCTTCCTGACACTCCCCCAAGCCTCCTGACCCCCACAGGTTCCAGGCCCCCAGAGTGAGGCCACATTGCTCAGGAGGCAGGGACGTGAGGCCCCACGCTACCCAGTAAGGAGCTGGATAAAAGGTAGCTGCCAGAGTTTGTACTGGGGAAACCTCAGGGGGACCCTAATAAATGGGCGTGCCCTATTCCCTTCATCCTTAGCAACATTCATTTCTGGAAGTGTTGCTTTCCCTTCTGTTTTCTGAGTGGGCTGAAGTAAGTGCAGGCATCTTGAGAGTGCATTTAAGGAGATGTGTTGGAGGGCGTGGCCTGGTTTGTCCAGTTCTCTCTCTTTCTTACTCTCCTGGGGGATTCGCTTATGAAATCAGATCCTCCCAACATGAAGAAAAAGTTTAACTGTGTTACTCTCCCTTGAATGAAATAGGAATTTTTTAAGTAAATGTCTATGAAGCAGTATATATTTTTTAAATGCAGCAAAGTAGAGATTTCTCAAAAAAATGTGGTGATCTTTAAATATTCAACAATTTAGAATATCCTCTCTAGTTAATAATGGTGTATTCTATAAAGAGAAAACAATATATTTTAAGTACATATTATAAAAGACAATCTATACCACTTATAGATCTACATCTATATGAACATATATATGATATATATACTTTATTTTTAAATGGGATCAAATTCTAGAACAATGTAGTCCAACAGACATTTCTGCAATGATGGCAATGTTTTATATCTGCACTGTCCAACACGGTAGCCGCTAGCCACAGTTGCTACTGAGCACTTGAAATAGAGCTAGTGTGACTGAGGATGAGAATTTCTAATTTTATTTTATTTTAGATAGTTTAAATTTAAATGTATTTAAATAGCCACAGGTGTTACTGTGCTGTATTAAGCAGCGCTGTATAGCATTTCACAAACATTTAATTCACTTAACATTGATTGGCAAGGTCTTTCCAATTCAATAAATATGCTTTTCAAACATCAGTATCTATGTACACGATAACACTAACAGGTTAAAAAGTGTAATGTAAAACTAGGTTAAAAAGTGTAATGTAAGAAAGTGTAATGAAAAAAAACTAGATAAGTTTTTTTTTTAAGACCATACATGACCCAAATAAAGAAACCTAGAAAATCTCATTAAGGTATTTTTTAAAAGGAAGAGGAAGGGCTTCCCTGGTGGCGCAGTGGTAGAGAGTCCGCCTGCCGATGCAGGGGACACGGGTTCGTGCCCCGGTCCGGGAGGATCCCACATGCAGCGGAGCGGCTGGGCCCGTGAGCCATGGCCTCTGAGCCTGCGCGTCCGGAGCCTGTGCTCTGCAGCGAGCGGGGCCGCAACAGTGAGAAGCCCGCGTACAGCAGAAAAAATAAAAATAAAAGGAAGAGGAAGAGGAAGAAGATTAGTAACAGTGGAAGATGAGGTGGGACAGGACTGAAATATCCAAGGACCAAAAGACAGACTGTCAAGCGTGATGTTGGTGAGGAAGATGATGCTAGGTAAGGCAAAGAGAAATGCAGAGCCTACACATGCAGTCCCGTATAGGAATTTGAGTTTTGTTCTAAAAGAAAAGAGAAAATATTGTTATTGAAGAGTTTTATTTTTTTATTTATTTATTTCTAGCAAATGTGGTTTTTTTTCTAATATTTAATTTTTTTTTTTTTTTTTTTTTTTTTGCGATACGCAGGCCTCTCACTGCTGTGGCCTCTCCCGTTGCGGAACACAGGCCCCGGACGCGCAGGCTCAGCGGTCATGGCTCACGGGCCCAGCCGCTCCGCGGCATGTGGGATCTTCCCAGACCGGGGCACGAACCCGTGTCCCCTGCATCGGCAGGCGGACTCTCAACCACTGCGCCACCAGGGAAGCCCCTAATATTTAATTTTTTAAACATCTTTATTGGAGTACAATTGCTTTACAATGGCGTGTTATTTTCTGCTTTATAACAAAGTGAATCAGCTATACATATATATATATCCCCATATCTTTTCCCTTTAATACTTATTTATTTATTTGGTTGCACCAGGTCTTAGTTACGGCAGATGAGCGCCTTAGTTTTGGCTTGCGGGCTCCTTAGTTGTGGCATGTGAACGCTTAGTTGCAGCATGCATGTGGGATCTAGTTCCCTGACCAGGGGTTGAACCCAGGCCGCCTGCTCCCTCTGGGAGCACAGAGTCCTATCCACTGCGCCACCAGGGAAGTCCCCACTGAAGAGTTTTAAAGAGGAGCAGGACATGATCTGCTCCATGTCTAAAAAGAGCATTGATTTGGAAAATGGCCTGTAAGGGGCACAAGGAAGATTATTTAATAAATTTAAGGAACAGTTGAAAATAGTATTCAAGAGCTCAGCCTCATACCTGTTGATGAACTTCTCTGTGCCTCAGTTCCTCATTTGTAAAACGGGGTTAAAAATGGTACACCTACCTTGAGGGTTATTTTGAGATTAAAAAGAACTAGTGTTTGTAATACACTTAGACAGTGCCCGGCACGTAGAAAGTGCTTTATAAGCCATTTACTCTTATTATGACTGCATTAGTCCAGAGGAAAGATGATGTAAGCTTTGAGTGGTAGCGGTGAAATTATTTTGGTGGAAGACTGCAGCTGTAGGAGGCTGTGGAGTTAAAAGGTTTATGGAAGGTAGATGGGAGACGTGAGTGGGCGGCATGGGAAATGAAGTAATCATAGATGACTTCAGAGTTTTTGGCTTAAGCAACTGTGCTGATGGGGGTCCCATTTATGCAGTGGAAAAGACTGGAGGTCAATTTAGGACATATCAGATCTCCACGTGGCTCTACTAAGTAATAGTTGATCAATGGGCCAGAGCTCAGGGAAGAGTTTGGACTGAAGTTATAAACATGTTCTTCATTTTTGCAAGAGGGAAAATATTTAGTAATATAATTTGAATTGGACATTTAGTAATAATATTTAAAGGCACTCAAATCCTAAGAAATTTGATAGATCAAACACATGTAAAATTATATTTGTATAAATCATTCACTGAAGCATTGTTTGTAATAGTACAGTTTGTAAATCACCTAAATAGCCACTGATAGGGGACTGGTTAAAGAGCCTGTAATATGATCATAAATGGAATGTTATACCACTGATAAGAGAATTAGTCAAATCCATATGTCCTGATATGTCAAGAAAATGATGCTCAAGAGACATTGTTCAGTGAAAAAATAAGATGCACAGCAAAATGTATAAAAGACTATATTTGTGTGTGCTCCATACCTCTCCTCTAAAAAACAGATTTGCAATGTTATATTCATGGATTATTTCAGGAAGGATACATGATTGCTAACAACTGTAGCAATGGCTAGAGGACAGGAGTTGATCAAGATTTACTTTTTACTCCATGTTCTTTGGTATCATTGAATTTAGAACCACATATATGCATTACAAACATTTTAAGTATGTAAAAAAATTTTTTAACATGGTTTCGGGGGAAAAAAATCACTCTGGTAGCATTGTGGAGCCATGTGCAACAAACTGGCGTCAGGAGACCAATTAGCAGGCTACTGCAATACTCCAAGTGAGAGAAGATGAGTACTAGCGCTAGGGCTGTGTCAGTGAGGGTGGAAAGAAGAGCTGCCTCCAAGAAGCATTTTACAGGTAGAACTCAAACTCAGAGGAAAGGCTGGTTATGGGGGTGAAAGCAAGAGAGGATGACTCCCAGGGTTTGGGCTAAGAAAGATTTTGTACTCGGAGTCACTCCCCACCCAGGTCTACCCATTCCTCCAATAGCTCCTGGAAGGCTGGATGGACAGAGATCTTCCTGGGAAGGCTGAAGAGAGGGGCTGGGGGGAGTGTCTAAGTGAACAGAGAGCTCCAGCCACCACCACTGCCCCCGCCCCCACACACACACAGCATCACACGGACTCCTGGACTGTACCTCATGCTCTCACCAGAGAAGCTGAAACACATGCTTTCCTACTCAGTGCATTCGGAAAAAAGAATACCCATCGACATTCTCCTCCCTTCCTTCCTGCCAACGAGCAGCAGAAATGCCTCCAACATAAAGAAAAGGTTTCTATTTTTTTTTTCATTTTCCCCGTCTAAGAGTTGAATTTCCCCTCTTAGAGAAAATTCCTCCTACTTTGGATTAGCCTGACCCAGAGTAGCTGCAGGATGCTGTATTTGCATGCCGCCATTCTATTGGCCGAAGCCAGCTGGAAAGGGGTGTTGAGTAATTGTCAGCCTCTTCAGAAGGAGTTAACATATTATGAGCTTGCGAGTCAGGAGGTAACAGCTTGCTTACAAGGCAGCTTTGCCCAAGATGTGTCCTGGCTCTGGAAAAGTTAAGGTGGAGGTGGCTTCAGACAGCTGTGGGACCTCTGCCCGTATTTTTTTGTTTTCCCCAAAAGCCAGTAAAAAAAATGCTAACTCTGCTCACATTCCACAAGGATGAGTCTTGTTTATCCCTAGGCACAGCGGTACCCGCCAAAAAACTGCTAATCCGTTTTCCCTTTACTGGAGAGACTGAGTCAGGACTCAGGGGGGCTATTCTCACCTCTCAGACAGCCCTTTCTGGCCCTCCTCTGACTTTGTGCAGACTGAGAAGAGCTGAGCTCAGCCAAGCCAAAACCCTGAGGTTGAGCCTGAAAAAGCCCAGCAGCCGCACAGCCCATGCTCTCGAGCATCTTTGCCAGGCGCTGCTGCCCAGGAGATGGGCACGGGCAAGATCTCACCAGCGGGCAGGTCCTGACCTTCATGGGAGACTCCAGTCCTTTGCTTTGGAAACCAGCAACCCCCCTCACCACCTCTAGCCTCCTATGAGAGAAGAGGAAACCACCAGCAGCCCCTCACATACCAGGTTCACATCCTCAGTCTTTTCCGACTCACTGCCCAACACATGACTATATTAACCAGGTAGTTTATTTTCTGTATTCTGATGCTTTGACATCTGGGGTGACCGCCCCTCCCAGGGGCAGCCAATCCCTGGAAGTAGTAAACCACTCACCCACCAGTGCACCTTTCAAATGCAAACCAACCAATTCAATCAACCAAACAAATTAACCAATCTAATTCAATTAACCAATCGGATTTGAGGGTGCCCACACCCTCAACCATCTCCTTTATCAGGCTCTCACATTCCAGATCACTAGCCACCTGCCCTAATCATCCCATGGCCAGGTACCAGCCAACTGCAGACACCCTTGTGCCCCAGAGACCACTGAGATTATTCAAACTAGCCAATCCTAAACCTGTTTAATCTGCCTTATCTGTCCCTTCCCACAGAAACCACAAAAATGGCTCTTGCCCACAATTTCCCATTTGCCTCCGCCTCCAACACTGGTGCCTCCCAGTGCAGCCCCCCCACCCCCCGTAGAGTGGCGTGCATCCCTCTTGAGATCTATGAATATAACCAACTACCTTTTCAGTGGTAGTCATCTCCTCATCTGCTGGCCCTGCCATACCTAAATCATAATAAAACCTATATTTTTAAACAATGACCTCAGACCTCAGCTCCCACCAGCTTCTGAAACTGTCCTCACCCGGTGACCACCCTGTGGCTAAGTCTAGTGAACGCGTTTTAGTCTTTACTTGACACCACTGACCACTTGCCCATTCCTGGGGTGTGGCTCTCTCCTGGCTCTCTCCTGGCACTTCCTCACACTCCTTTGTGGCTTAAACACCAGTGCTCCTTCAGGTCCTGTCCTGGGTTTTGTTTTCTTCTAGGACCACGGTGCCCGCTGGGCGCTCATTACCACCTATTTGCCAACACCTACTAGACATTTGCCCTCCGCTCAGACCTTGCTCCTCAGCCCCAGCCTGGACCTCTGCACTGCGCGTCCCACAGGACCTCAAACTCAACATGGCTGACATTGAACTCATGATCTTTTGCCTCAAAGCTGCCTCATCTCTTCTCTTCTTTCAGAGCAACCACACCAAAAACCTGGGAATTCTTGCCAGACCTCACCAAACACACCTATGAAGTGCCCGTGTGCTGTGAATTCTCCCATGTGGGTCTCTTTCATCTGTCCCACCTCTTCCATCTCCACTGCTCCTGTCCCATTTCAGGTCCTCATCCCCTTCAACCGAACTCCTATGGTCCCAATTGTGCTGCATCCAGTCCTGTGCATCCTTCCAATCCCACACCATCGCATCAGTTTCCACTCATCTCTCCAGAAAGCAAGTCTCATCACACTTCTCCCTGTTTCAGAGCCTGCCATGGCTCCCCACTGCTTACTGCATAAAGTCTAAAACCTTTAGCCTTATAAATCCAGTCTTCTGTGATCTGGCTTCTTCTCCCTCCCCAGCCACATCTCAGGCACCATCCCTCCACTCCCCCTGCCCAATCCATGTGTGAACCACACAGAACTTCAGAATGTGTTGTTCCCCAGACACAGTTCACACTTCCATGCCTTTGTTTCTGAGACTCCCTCTGTTGGAAACGCCTTTCTTCTTCTTTCCAGAAAAATAACCACTACTTTCTCCCAAACTCTCCTTGGAATTTCCTCCCTTTTTTGCCTGACAAATAGCACCAACGATACTTGATTGCTCTTATTTCTTTATATGTTCATTCAAAAATATTTATTAAGAATCTGCTTTGTGCTAGGACCCGGAGGCCCTAGAGATACAACAGTAAATAAGGCAGACACAGACCCTGACCTCAAGGAAGTGTCCATCACACCACACTGTTCCCCCAGAAGCTGCCTTCTGCCGCTCTACCTCTGCTCTGAACCCACTACAAGACGAAAGGACCAGCTGAGCAGGAGACGCTCCATGTGGCCCTCTGTTAATCCCCTACACCGCCCCAGAGTAATCTTTTGAAAGAAGGCATCTCTCTGGCCATTCCACACCCTTCCGATAAAACTCTGATGACCTCACATTACCCACGTTCCTCAAATGGGTCTTCCCCGTTTTGCCAGATATCCCTCTCAACATTCATTGCCACAGGCAACCCCCAAACCACCTGTATTTTCCCACATGCGCTTTGCTTTGCTTTGTCTCTACGCCTTTGTTCATGCCCTCTCCTTCACCTTAAATGCCCTTCCTTCTCTTCACCTGGTTTATTTGTTATCTACTGCTGTGTAACAAACCACTTGGACTAGTAACTAAAGGCAACAACCATTCTGTGAGTCAGCAGTTTGGTCAGGGGTCAGCTGGGACGGCTCATCTGTACTCCATACGGACTTACAGGGCTCACCCATGTATTTGTTGTCAGTTGACAGGTGGACGGGGGGCTGGACGAACTTAGAACGTCTCACTCAATACCTGGCAATTCGGTGGGGCTGTTAACTGGAGCATTTCAGTTCAGCTGTCTCCATGCGGCTAGCTCGGGCTTCCTCACGTGGCAGCTGGGTTCTAAGAAGCAAGCGCTCTTCCCTTTTACAGCCATCGCTGAAGTGCCAGCGGCCAAAATGAAGTTCAATCCCTTTGTGACTTCTGACTGATGGAAAACCGGAAAAGAAATTTCAGTGCACCTTCCCACATTCGCAGGAAGATTATGTCTTCCCCTCTTTCTAAAGAGCTGAGACAGAAGTACGATGTTCGATCCATGCCCATCCGAAAGGATGATGAAGTTCAGGTTGTACGATGGCACTACAAAGGGCAGCAAATGGGCAAAGTAGTCCAGGTTTACAGGAAGAAATATGTCATCTGCAATGAGCGAGTGCAGTGGGAGAAGGCTAATGGTACGACTGTCCATGTGGGCATTCACTCCAGCAAGGTGGTTATCACCAGACTAAAGCTGGATAAAGACCGCAGAAAGATCCTCGAATGTAAAGCCAAATCTCACCAAGTAGGAAAGGAAAAGGGCAAATATAAGAACGAAACAATTGAGAAGATGCAGGAGTAAAGTAATCTTGCATACAACTTTCATTAAAAACCGTTAAAGTGAAAACAAAAAAAAGAAGCAGCAAGCCCTAATGCACAAGCATTTATGAAGTTTCTGCCTGATCACATTTGCTCAAATCCCATTGGCCAACGTATGTCATATAGCTGAGTCCAGAATCAATATGGAAGAGGTGTGACTCCCTGGAGAGCCATGAAGGTAGCAATCTACCACAGTCTGCCCTCTACCCCTAATGATGCACAGCCTTCCCACATGTGAAATATACACCTCCTACCAAAACACCCGAAGTAGTATCCAATCATGACAGCAGGCTCAAAGTCCTTGATCTCATAACATGCAGCAGGTCTGGATGTGGCTGAATCTCCTGGGGTACAACTCCTCGGGTGTGGCTCCTTTTGATCCAGAAGTCTGTGAGCTAACAAGACAAGAAAACTGCTCCCCACGTGCCCAGCATACAATGGTAAATCATGTAGAGGATAACCTCAATAGATGCTCCCCTTAAAAGGGGGGCACATAGCAATCATGGAATTCAAAGCCATTCTGGAATCCAACCAGGCACTATTATCAGGACCCCTACTCCAGAGGCAGGGAATGTTACTTGAATAGAGCTCAGTTCCCCTTGGCTTCTAGTTATATCCTCTGGGCTCTTGGTTCTGCCCTCTGAGAGGATTTTCTTTTCCATAAGAAAAGGCCTGTGTGAATATTGGCCAGCTTACTGTCCATAGATAGTTGGGGGGCCCAAGGCCTCTTTTCATTTTTAACTGTGTCATTCCCTTTGAGTCCAAACTGATAGAGTTTTTGCCAACACAATACTCTTTAAAACTTTATGGGTTTTCTGTGAGTATTATTGGGTTCACTTTGTGCACCAAAAGTCACATGCATAATTAGTTTCAAGAAGACTCTATTTCTGCTATGGGACAGCATCCTTAATTTTCTCAGAAACCCTTTTTCTTAACTGAGAAGGTCTACTAAGCACCGTCTTAAATCTTCCTGGAGTCTGAACGAAGTTTCTACAGTCATACGCTTGATTTAATCTTTACCCTTAGGCTAGTTTTCACTTTGAGAATCTATTGCCTCCTGGAGAGACTGGAAATGAGACCAGTTTTCTTTTCCATCTCAGCAAACTGGACAGCTCCTCATTTAGCTCATCTCTCTTATAATACCTTATCATGCCAGCTAGAAGCACCCAAATGACACTTTCAGCATTCCGTCTCTAGATCCCTTTAGCTAAATCCACACTCAGTAGGTGCGTTTTCTGTTACCAAAAGCAATGTTTTTGCCAATTGTTTCTCCACCGTATATAACATGAGTCGCCCTTGGTCCAGCCTCCAAACAGTTTCCTTACTGCTTTCCCAGCCTCTCCCACTAGTTCATTCACAGCCCCTCCGGCCTGCACTACAGCCTCCTTGCTGCTTATCCTGCAGACCTTTGCCCACCACCCAGCTCCAAAGCCACTGCCCCATGTTTAGGGTTTTAAAGCATGTTTAGGTACCACACTTCTAGGTACCAATTTATGTATCAGGTACCTATTGCTACATAACAAATCACCTAAAACAACAGCTTCAAACAACCACCGTTTTATTAAGTTCACGGATTCTGTGGATCTGGAATTCAGACTTGTCTCTGTCCCGCACTATCTGGGACCTCAGCTTGAAAACTCGAACAGTTAGGCGGACAACTCAAACAGCTTGGGGCTGGATTGTCTGGAAGCTTCTTTATCTACATGACCGGAGCCTGGGCTGAAATGACTCTGAAAGCTAGGTTCACGTGGGTCTAGAGTGTTTACATGGTGCCTCTCCACAGGACGGGGGCTTCAACAGCATAGCCTTAGGGTCGTCAGACATCGCATATGGCGGTTCCAAGAGCAAGTGTCCCAGAAAACAAAGTAAAAGCTATATGGCCTTTCTAAGACCTAAATTCAAAAGTCTTTTAGCATCACTTCTGTCATATTCTGTCGGTGGGAGCAGTCACAAATCCATTAAGACTCGGGTGGGACACAGACTTCACTTCTTGAGAAAGGAAGATCAAAGAATTTCTAGCCAGGTTTTAAAACCACCTTCGTAAGCTTATTGGGGGTGGCTCATTTCTGTTCTTGGTGGCATCAGTTAGGATTACATGTGTGTTTGTGATCATGTGGCAGGTTAACTGGGGGCTAGCTGATCCCAAGTGGTGGTTGATACAAACTGAGGCACCTCAGTTCTCTACGTGGTTTTGCTCAAACTTTCTCATGTGGCAGCTGGATTCCAAGAAGGCAAGTCCCAACTACAAACACTTAGCAAGCTTCTGCTGGCATCTCATTTGCTGACAGCCCATTGGCCAAAGCAAGGCACATGGCCAAGTCCAGAGTCAATGAAGATGGAGATCACATGAGGGCATGGATATCAGGATACATGATTCACTGGAGGGCAGTACTGTAACAGTCTACTACACCTGGGTAACCCCCATTTTTCTTTAGACTCAGTTCATGCCTCCCCTCTTCCAACAAGGCCTCTCTTGACAGACTGGGTCATTAGTTGTCCCTTCTTTGAGCTGCCACAATACTTTACACACATCTCTACCTCTGCACTTACCCTATTGTTTTCTAACTATCTGTTTACCATTTTCATCTCCCCCACTGGACAAGCCTTCGAAGGCAGACTGTGCTCTATTGATCTTTGTATTCCCAGGGTCTAGTCCTGTGTCTAGAACATTGTGCCTAACAATAATGTCTTTCAGGACTTCCCTGGTGGCGCAGTGGTTAAGAATCCGCCTGCCAGTGCAGGGGACATGGGTTCGAGCCCTGGTCCGGGAAGATCCCACATGCTGCGGAGCAACCAAGCCCATGCGCCACAACTACTGAGCCTGCGTGCCACAACTACTGAAGCCCACGCACCTAGAGCCTGTGCTCCACAACGAGAGAAGCCACTGCAATGAGAAGCCCGCGCACTGCAATGAAGAGTAGCCCCCGCTCACCACAACTAGAGAAAGCCCACACGCAGCAATGAAGACCCAAAGCAGCCAAAAGTAAATAAAGAAATAAAGTTTTAAAAATAAAAAATGTCTTTTAATTATTTGATTAAACATTCATGAATAAACCTTCTTAAATAAATGTTGAAAGTGTTATCTCCATTGGTGCTTTGACCTCTCGCCCTCTGCCCTGCATTCTAAGAGAAACTTCTCTTTTTTGTCATACTCTCCAACCAAACATGCATTTCTTCGGGGAGTGACCTCACTCAAGGAGTTGACCTCAACTAGAGATTAGGAGAGGCAGCAGAGGGTCAAGCAGTGGTTCCAAGATTTTTCAATTACATAGACTACTCATATTTCCAAAGAAGTTTGGGGAGCAACAGAAAGTTACCACTTTTTGTGCCTAGAAGGGACATTAAAAACACACCACCTACCACCATCAGTTCAAAAAAAACGGAAAGGTATAACCTTAGAATGAAAAAATAGACCATTGCAAAGAAGGGCCGGTGTGTGGCCTCAATTAGCCCAAAATTAGAGCTCAAAAGCTGTCTTAACATGTGATCCAACTGGGAAGGTCTCAAGTGGCCTAACCACAAATTCTCCTTCCCAATTATCAGTTTCTGCTGATAAGTTCTTCTGGTCAATTAACCCTCCTTTTCACAGGGACCAGGTATAATCCCTGCTTATCCCTGAGAATCAGGCTTCCGTTCCCTGCCAGCCCACAGAATTATTCAAACAAGCCAATCATATCCTCCTGCGGGAAATGAGCATTCCACCCTTTGGGTACGACAAAGCCTGCCTCACAGCTCCCGCTTTTTCACTGTTCCTGAGTGCAGCTCCTGAGTGGCAGTGCCTGGCATGTGGTGTCTTCCTCCGGGCTGTGAGTACAGGTGACTAATAAACTGCTGTCAGTCACATCTGTCCAGTGTCAGGGGTCATGTGTTCAACCATCTCCAAAACCCTAGGGTGGGAATCTGGGAATCCTCCCTTATCAACAGAGTGAATAGGAGGTGATCAGAACAAAGCAGCAACCTGACAGCTATGTTCAGAGCACCCCACATCGGCCTCGTTTCTCTCATCTCACCATGCACCAGGGAAGCCAGTCTAGCAGAAGTCTGAAGACCCACCCTGGGAGCAGTGGAGAGTACTGTACATGGAGTCAGGGGATCTGGGATCTAGCTAGTCTTGCCTGTGCTCCAAAATCTTTGTCTGACCTTTGACAAATCATTATCCTTTGTGGGTCTCATTTTCCAGCTATAAAATGATGAGATGGCTTCTGCCACCTCTGTGATTAAAAAGACAATCTGATGAAATAGGGAAATAAAAAGAGTGAATGGCTGGTAGTCCCTTGGTCATCCTAAAGGAATGTGCATTTTTATTACTTTGTGGGTTGTTTTTTATATTTATTTATTTATTTGGTTGTGCCGGGTCTTAGTTGTGGCAGGTGGGCTCCTTAGTTGTGGCATGCGAACTCTTAGTTGCAGCATGCATGTGGGATCTAGTTCCCTGACCAGGGATCGGACCCGGGCCCCCTGCACTGGGAGCGCAGAGTCTTAACCACTGCGCCACCAGGGAAGTCCCAGAATGTGCATTTTTAGAGGTGTATTTACTCCATGTGTCTCTAGATGAGGCAACTGGAGATGATGGGAGAGGAAAGATCTGAGGGACCAACAGGGCAGCCACAGTCTGCCAGTAAATCTTGCCTTGGGTGGATTCCTCTAAAGCCTTCCTGCTTTCAGCACTCCTATCCTGTGCCATTAGCAAATGGGAGTTTTTTTTTTTTTTTTTTTTTTTTTTTTTTTTTTTTTTTTGCGGTACGCGGGCCTCTCACTGTTGTGGCCCCTCCCGCTGCGGAGCACAGGCTCCAGACGCGCAGGCCCAGCGGCCATGGCTCACGGGCCCAGCCGCTCCGCGGCATGTGGGATCCTCCCGGACCGGGGCACGAACCCGTGTCCCCTGCATTGGTAGGCGGGCTCTCAACCACTGCGCCACCAGGGAAGCCCGCAAATGGGAGTTTTAAATCTCCTCCCCAACACCACCCTGTGTTCCATCCCAGCCCCTAAATGTCTCACTTGAGCCATTAACTCCATCCAGCCGGAGACCTTGCTTTAGCAGACACACAATTGCCGCACTCTCTAGAGTCCACACTCCCCACCCCTTCCTGAAGTGAAGTGCTTGGGGACCCAGAAAATAGGCCAGGTCCTCATAAATTTATCAAAATAGCACAGCTAGGCCTTCCAACCAGCAACAACACTCAGAGACTGGGCCATAGAGTGGAAAACAGAGCATGCAGGGTCTTGTCCAGACAGAGCCCAGATATCTCCAGTAGTTAAGGGGCCTCTGGGTATCCTCATGTCTTGCCAAAAAAAGTAACCACCTCCAGCCCCATCTGTGTGTGTGTGTGTGTGTGTGTGTGTGTGTGTGTGTGTGTGTTCCAGTGGCGGGGTGGGGGTGGTTAGGCTGAAGCTAAAACAACTAAAGCAACTGAGCTCTGATAGGAAAGATCCCTGGACTGAGAACAAGAAAGCTGTTAAGCAGGAAAGACACTGCGTGGAGTGCCAAGGAGGAGGCTAGCACGTATTGAATGCAGCAGGAAGATGAAAGGGAAAGATGAGGTGGTGGTGGAGGTCGGCTGCCAGAGGCCAGGACATCCAGGGCCTTAAAAATTACCCTCCAAACAATGAGAAGCCAGGTCACCTGATCTTTGAAGAGGGATGGTCCCAGGCCTGGGAGCTTGTGAAAAGTGCAGACTCAGGCAGCTCTACTACTAGACTAGGGAGATCCCAGGGGGGCAGGGGCAGCTGCATTTCTCATAAAGTGCCCCAGGAGCTTCTGTTTTTTAGCAGAGCCAAGGGCCCCTGGACTTGACCATCTGCGAGGCTTG
Organism: Phocoena sinus; assembly: GCF_008692025.1. Taxonomy (NCBI): domain Eukaryota; kingdom Metazoa; phylum Chordata; class Mammalia; order Artiodactyla; family Phocoenidae; genus Phocoena; species Phocoena sinus. The sequence goes on from NC_045770.1 coordinate 13,317,521, forward strand.
TTCCAGTTAGAAAATTCCATCATTGTAAGCGTTGGGAGGCCACCTAACCTCCAAGGGAGGGAGAGGGAAATGAATCTCCCACTTGCAAGCCCAGGGATAGCTTCCAACAGTGCCATCACACTAATGGAAACTGCAGGGAAGGAGCCAGGACCAATGTCTATGAAAGAATAGGAGAATGGGTAGGCGGGGGTGCAGAGCCAGCCCACAGGATGTCCCCACCAGAATTCACAGAGGCCACAAGGATGCAACTCAATCAAATAAACCTTTGTTCAAAAAACTTCACCTCACCTGTGGCGGGGAGAGACAAGTCATTAGCACTGGCTGTTAAAAAAAAAAATCCAAGGGCCTCTGATGACTTCAAATTAATGGGGCAAGGACAGGTGCCCCAGGGGATTAAAAGCGTGGTATTCCTTTCTAGTTGGTCCTGTCTCCTCCCCTTTCCCACAGTTCCACAATTTCCCCCTCCCACCGGTCTGGGGTGCAGCTGTGGAGTGGCTCAGCACTGAGGACTTGGGGCTCCACACCCCAAGTTGACCGGCCAGCTCTCCCACTTACTAACCATGAAGTGGGATGGAGAGTGGGCTGAGATGAACCCAGCAGATTGTGGCCATGGATGTAATGTGCCCATCAGAACGCTTGATAGAGGGTGGCACCCTTTCCCTTGTCTGAAGACCAAGAAGACAGTACTCAAGGACTTGGGTGGGAGTGGGGGCAGGAGGGGTACATGAAATTGAGAAGAACCTTCTAGCTGTCTGCACCAGGAAGTGCCAGCCCAGGAGCTGAGGGAGACAGTGCCCAAGAGCAGAAAGCCTCTGAAGGGCCGGGTGTTCTAGGTTGGGTGAGGGGGTGGAGCAGGGCTGGGGACCAGGAAAGACCAGTGCTGCCTTGCTTCTGAAGGGCTGTTCCAATGTGGAAAAACACCCTACCATCTTCCTTTGGAGAAAACCTGGACTATTGCAACACCAAAAACCTCTCACTGGCGGCTCCTGTGGAGATGGGCTCCAGCTGAAAAGGAAACGAGGAGGCATGGGCGCTGCCTAAGGGGGCTCAGTTGCCGGCCTCCATCATCCATCCCTTACCCCTTGGTTTTCCCACAGGCTTGTGAAGCCTAGGTCAGAAGAAAGGATTAAAGCCTTAAAAGGGGAGCGATCTTGGCGGGGCTCTGGGAAGCGGCTAGCGGCCCCACCCTGATCTCCAGGGTCCTGAACCCCTCCATCCCTGGTCAGGTCCGCCAGCCACAGTGAGGGCCCCCTTTGGCTGCGGATGGCCACTCTCCCGCACCAATATCGGACCGCCTCCTCCTCCCTCTGCCACCCTTTTTCCGCTACCCACTCAGCCTCTGATTGGCCGAGCCCCCGGGCCCTCCCCGCTCCTCCTCTCCCACCCCTGGTGAAAACTGCGGGCGCCGGGCAGGGTGTAGCAACTGGAGGCGGCAGCGCGTCTGGAGGAGGCTGCTGCGGCCGAGAACCGGAGCCCAGGTAGGAGCCAGAGGCAGGGCGGGACCCGGGTCGCGGGGATAGTAGGCCCCCTGGCGCCCAGGCAGGCCCTCCCGATCCGAGGCTTCGGAAAACGGTCGGAGGGCGCCCTGGGAAGGAGCCGCTCAGTGCTTGAGGAGGGGGCTGCTTGCCAGGCAGGGGCAGGAGCCGGACGCAACTGCTGCAGGCCGGGGGCCGCGGAAACTTTCGCCCGCTGGGGAACGTTCGCCTGGGGCTGGGGTGCTGGAAGGAGAACCGGGAGGAAGGGCGCTAAGGAAAGCCTTGCGTTCTGCTCTCCAGCCAGACGTCCCCAAAGCCAGCCTGCGAAGGCGGGACCAGGGTTGGGGGGCGGTGAAACTGGGGGAGCAGACGACCGCAAACTGAAGGATATCTCTGCCCTGCGACCTCGCTGCGGGCTGGGTGCGGGGCATCCAAGGAACGGGAAACCGCAGTGCCGCGGGCGGGGGCTGGGGCGGGGACTGGGAGGAAGGCTGGCAGACGGGGGAGGCGAGAACTGGAAAAGGATGAGAGAGGGGGAAGAAGGACCTCAATTGGGAAAGGAGAGGATTGGAATAGGGACACGGAATAAGGGTGGGGTTAGTCGAACGCGGGCTGGAGAGGAGGGAGCGCAAAGCTTCTCCGGGTTCTGAGCTGCGGGGACGCAAGGCCGAGGAAAGGCAGACTGCACCTCCCCTCCAGCTGTCTACCCCTCCCTTTGGCTCTACATCCCCTTGAGTCCCAGCCCCATTTCTTCCTTTCTAGTTCTAGCCGCTGCTTCCCCCGCTTCCTCTCCTAGATCCCAAGCTCGCCACCCCCTCTATAACTCAGCGTATGCTAATCTAAACCAGATGTCGACCCCCCTTTCTTCCCCAACGGCACCTCCGGGTCCCTCTCAGCAGGGGTCTGAGAGGGAACCGACTGCAGCCGCAGGCACCCGGCAGCCTCAGTCTCGCCCCTCCCTCCCCCCCTCCCCCCACTGGGCTGAGCGCCTGGGACCCTAGACGCGGCTAGCGGCGCGCCCTGCACAGCAGGGCGCACGCACCAGGGCACGGCCCCGCGCACTCGCAGGCACACGCCCCTGCTGTGGCCTCTCCCTGGCGAGCACTGCTGCAGACGGGCTAGGCTACCCGCTCTGTGTCGCCTCGCCGGGGTATAGATTCAGCCTAGGCTGCAAAAAAAAGACAGGGCAGAGAGCCTAGGCAGGGAGGCTACCGAAGCTGGACTGGAAAGCTGCAGGCCCAGGAATCCTGCCCAGAGAGCTGGACAATTGGAAACATCTTGGTTCTGATGCAGAGAACCTGTGCAATAGGATGGTACTGTCGCCTTCCCCACACACAGTCGGGAACACCCTTAGCGGTGTGCCAAGTACGGTCCTACCTGGGGCCCCACACATACCTGACCACGCTCGTCTAAGAGGCCGGCGACTAAGGCCGTGGATCACTTACTCTCCAGCAGGGCCAGATGTTTGTCATTTTTCTTAATCCCCATCACAACCCTGTGGGTATCTAAAGCCCAGGTTCATTCAGTACCTTTCGGGCATCTGTTGTATGCCAGGAACTGTTTGGGCACTGGGGATTTTCTTCTGAACGAGAAATAGGTAGGCCCTGAATGAGGAGTTTTTGTTTCATGGGTAGAGAGTTCTGATTTTGCAAGATGAAAAGGGTTCTGGAGATTGGAGACTGTACACTTCAAAGTGGTGAAGATAATAAATTGGGTGTTCTGCAAATTTTACAATTAAAAAATTAGGAAGTTCCTGACTTCCTGAAAGAAGAGGAAACGGTCAAGTTAAAGTCACTTACTCAAAGCCACCCAGCTAGTAAGTGTTCAGCACACATATACACCACGGAAGAGTGTGTTCTCCAACCCCCTTGCTTTCCCAGATGGGGAAGGGCTGAGTGGCAGTGTCACATTCACTGAGAGGTGGGAGGGGAGAGGGCTGTAGAGAGGGGCTTGGATGCCCACCGTGGCCGTTATGGCATGTCTCCCAGGGGCCCCCAGCCCTGGCAGTAAGTGCGGGCACACCTGCCCCACCTCCTGGCTGATTCCCATCCTGTTGCACCCCCAGATCCAGGACTGAGCTCTCGGCACCATGAACCCTACCACTGGCATCACTCTCTTGCTGACAGGTACCGGGCAAGGGGCAGGGCTGGGATTCCAAGCACCCTGGCTGCCTTCCTTTCAGAGAAGCTAGCTTCTTCCTCGTGACCTCAGAAAGTAGAGGTGACTAAGGGAGAGAGAGGGCTCCTTTTATCCCTAAGTCAGCTGAGCAACCTAGTTGATCTTCTGACTGCCTGGGATGGTTTTTGGAAACTCAATTCACTGAGCCTGCCCCATACTGAGTTGGAATCTCCAAGTGTGAACCAGGATGTTGCATCAACTTCCCCCAAGGGCTCCTGCCCCTGGAACATACTGGTGGGACCCACGACTAGAGTAGAGGGAGGTAGGCTGGGGCCTGCAGTAGGGAAGGTAGACTGGCCCTCAGGGACCTCTGGGCGGGGAGAGGTGCTCAGAGAGCAGACCCTGTGCCCTTCCCTGGCCAGGCCTTTCTCTACTGTTAACGTGGATGGGAGGCCCCCTGCTCTACAGGTCCTCACCAACTTGGAGGGGGCACTGCTGGTGCCAGTCTTACAGGTGGCCCGTGGGCAGAAGGTGACCAGCCTGACAGCCTGCCTGGTGGACCAGAGCCTTCGTCTAGACTGCCGCCATGAGAATACCACCAACCTGCCCATTCAGTACGAGTTCAGCCTGACGCGTGAGACAAAGAAGCACGTGCTCTTTGGCACCATTGGGGTCCCTGAGCACGCATACCGCTCCCGAACCAACTTCTTCAGCAAGTACAATCTCAAGGTCCTCTACCTGTCGGGCTTCACCACCAAGGATGAGGGGACCTACACGTGCGCACTCCACCTCTCTGGCCAGACTCCCATCGTCTCCAACAGGAATGTCTCTGTGCTCAGAGGTGAGGCAAACCCCCAACAAGACCAAGGAAGCTGGGAGAGGCAGGCTGGGGAGGAACGGGCTGGCTGGGACAGCTGGCAGTCCCCTTGGCTGGGCCACAATAGGGAGTGGCCCCATAATTTCTCTCTCCTTCCCCCCACTGCTGCCTGTGCCTGGGGGAATCGCTACCTTCAGCATGAATGGGGGAAGGGCTAAGGGGACAGTCAGACAAGCAGAGTGGTGTGGCAGACGCTTCCCCCATGACTGCGGGCAAATCACCTGGCCTCCCCAAACTTCCTTCTCCCCACCTGGAAAACAGGACGGCACTAGCTACCTCACCCACAGTTTGCTTGTGATGATATTCGTTCAAAGTCTCAGGAACCTGCAAACGGGAAAGATGGTTGGTTCTGTCAGACCAGGTTGGCCCTGGTTCCAGCCAAGACATCATGGCGCCACCCTCCCCAAGGGAAAGCAGCCTTGCCCTGGGCCTGGGCCTGCCCGAGTCCCGGCCGCTCTTCATTCCCGCCCTGCCTCTCTGCCCCGTCCTCTGTCCACAGATACACTGGTCAAGTGCGGAGGCATAAGCCTGCTGATCCAGAACACCTCGTGGCTGCTTCTGCTTCTGCTCTTGCTGCCCCTCCTGCAGGCCATGGATTTCATCTCCCTGTGACTGGCTGGGCCCATGGAGAATACAGGAAGCCACAAGGCCCAGTCCAGAGACCCTGCTTCTCGGAGTCAGTTGACCCCGCTCCCCCCAACCTCCCACATACCTTGGGGAGAAGTGGGGACCCCACCGCCCCTAAGGAATCCCACTGCTGCATGCCATTATCTCCCATCCCCCACTGCCACCCCCTACCCTCTCCGCACGCCACTGCCTATTTGTATCCTTTGTTCCAGAGCTGCTTCTGTCTGGTTTATTTAGGACTTATCCTACCTTTTCTTTGGCAGTTTGCGAAAAGGGAAGCCAGGGTTGGGGACCTGATGGAGAGTGAGGGGATGGGAGGGGTATCAGTCCCTGGGGCCGGTCATCCTTGCCCACCGGGACTAGAGGCCTGGGAGAGACCTGGGCGAGGAGGGGAAGGGGTGTGTTTGGCCCTAGCACATCCCTCAGCAGTAGGGATGGCGCCTGAAGACCCCGGATGTGAGGGCGCTGCCAAGCGTTTGTGGCCCATCCTGTGAGGAGAGAACCGAGCGTCTCCACGAGCACTTTCCGTCACAGAAAAAAGCTGCCTTCTTACCCTACAGAAGTCCCCAACGGGCCTTGGGCCCGGCGTCTGGTCCAGTGAAAATGCAGATTCTGCCCGGGAAGCAGTGCTGATGGGCTGGTGAGGCAGGTGGAAGGCAGGGTCCATCATCCCTCCCCCCACTGAGGAAGCTAAAAATGGGAGCTAGTGTCTCTCACTGGCTCGGCCAGCAGTTGGGAGGTAGCAGAGGAGGACAGGCCCCCTCCCAGGCTATCCCAAGCTCCTAGGAGCTTCCAGAACTCAGACCTGGAGGCAGTAAATCAGGTGGAGCCCCTGGTTGAGCCACACAGAGTTCGGCCCACGTGTTCCCCCAGGAGGCTCTTCCGTCTTCCCCCAGCAGTGCCCGAGCCTTCAGATAGGCCCCCGCCCCAGAGGCCTGCCTTCTTAGGGACCTCTCGGGGGCCTGGGGCTGGCCGTGGGGTGATACCCATAAGTGGACATGCCTCGAGGGGTGGCTTTTCCCAGCAGCCAGCTCTGCACCCGGTGGCTCTTCCCCGTCCTGTGACCGTGTGTAGTGCCACCCCAGCTTATGGCGTCTCACTGAGGAAAAAGAATACTGTACAATAAAACCAAGCCTCTGGAATCTGTCCTCCTGTCTGTCTCTGCTTTGCTCCTCTCTCCCCCAGGCCCGCCCCCCTCCCTTAGCCTTGAGGGCTGACCCGCCACCTCCTCCTCTCCCGAATCCCTGCTTTCTGCAGCCCTTCTCCTCCCCCCTGCCCCCCAGGGGTGGACCACTGCATGCCCGGCTTCTCAGAACCACTCTAACACGGCACGTTTGCCCAAATAAACAAATGTTCCCTCTCTGTGGACTCACCTGCCCCATGTGTGGGCCAAGTCGCATGGCGCTGGTTCCAGAACGTGCTAACAGGCACTAAGGCACGGAGTCTGCCTTCTTGGGTCTGGATGTCCTCAGAAATGCCCCGTCAGCTTACAGCTGCTATAGAGAGGGGCACAGAGGGGAGGCTCGGGAAGCGAGGCGGTACGCAGGAGCTGCCGTCATCATCAAGGTGTGAGGACAAGCATCTCTTCTTAACTCCAATATGGCCACATAAAGCACTGGGGGTGGGGAGAGAACACTGAGGCCCGTCCCCAGCTCCCTCCCCGAAAAGTCACTGAGTAGAAAGCGCCCCTTGGTAGAAGGGACTAGAACAGCATCACAGGGTGGTTCTGGGTCTCAGTTGCTGCCAGAGTGAGGCAGCCCCGAGAAGGGAATCTGGGGGAGGACAGTAGTGACTACCCAGAAGCTGACTCATTTGGTATTTAGCGCTGGGTAGGATGGTTTTTCTGAGCATTTACTTAAAGGCCCAGGATCTAAACTCACGCCACTGACTCCCACTCTTGCGACACCTCCCATTGATACCTGAGCTTTGCCAGTGACCCCCGTAGTGGCCAGGCCGGAAGAGGGCAAGAGAAGCCCTCAAGGAAGAGAGGGAGCTGCCCGAGTCACCGACCACGGGGACCCACCCATCCCCACATGGGCTGTTGGCCACTCAGGACAGTGTAGCCAGCCTGGACACAGGGCCCTTTTGCTCTGCCCTGCTTGCAGCCAAAAAATGAAGAGCCTTTGTAGGGGAAGGGAGTTCAAATGCCACCCTCGGGGCAGTAAGAGCTAAAGCTGGAAGGTCTTTCTGGAAGGAACTGGGAAGCCAAGTGTGCAGCCTCAACTGTGAGAAGCCATGAGACCCTGGCACCTGTGTGAGCCTCCTGTGTGGTCTTTGTCACCCTGGCACTGTTTCCTTGAAGAGTTTAGCGGCCCCTCAACATGGGTCTCTTTGCAGCCACGCCTGTGGGAGAACAGCTTAGCTTCAGAAGACACAGAGGCCTCTGAGGCCCAGGGGCTATAGGAAGGCTGGGACAGAGAAGAAAGGAACAGGCCTGGACCTGGGAAGGGGCTCAACGATTTAAAGGCAGAGCCGTCGGGCCTCACAGCACAAGCCAACCCAGAAAGACTGCGGGCCAGGGCTGCGGTGGGCTCCCGGGGCCAGTCCACGACGGCAGCCAGTTCCTCCCCGGTCACGTCAGGAGAGCTGAAGAGGGCTGCGGCACGTCTGCAGGGGCTTGGCTAGTTACAAAGAGGGCTGGGGCCGGCCCTGGTTCCTGCACACATGCCCAGAGCCCACGCCACCGAGCCCCTTCCCATTCCTCCTCACCCCTCCCCCACATCCCCCTTGGCCATCTTGGTCCTTACCTTAGGGCATGGAATCCTTGCTCAGTAGAAAGAGAAAGAAGCCCCTCTCCACACATCCGTCCACTGAGACAGGAGCACCTGCACACGGTGCAGCATGAGGGTCTTCCCAACACCTAGGGGCTCCCTCGGGAAGAACAAGGGGTGTCACCGTGGGGAGACGCACAGGGACTTTCTCTAGCCAACCAATAAATGTACCCAGCGTCCAGGGGACCCGTGACACACATCCTCCAGCCCCTGCCCCGCCCCCAGCATGATGTCCCTGTCCTCACTGTGTCTGCAGCTCCCGTGTTGTGATGGGCAGGTTTGTCTTTACATGTGAAAGAAGCAAGTCCCAGGTTAGGAGTAAAGCACTTCCTCATCTACCGCTGAGGAATCAGTGGGCCTGGAGTCCTTCAGAGTTCTGGCAAAGCGTGAGGGTCGTCAGCTGCCTCCTGCTAACCCTGAAGCAGGGCTTCTGGACAAAGGTGGGATTGCCTCCTGCCCAGGGCTCTCAGGCCCCGGATGTGTCCCACCCCTCGGGAGTATCATGTCACGTGAAGACTCCCAGGAGGGGTCTTTGCCTGGCAAAGGGAAGACCTGGGGGCAGGGAAGCTATGGAAGTGGGCACATGCTGTAGAGGGCAGTGTAGGACCAAGGGGAGAGTTCTGCGGAGACCAAGTGTGGCTCTACACCGGAAGGGGCCGTTGATGGCTGGAGCCGCCCAGCTGCAGAGGCAGGAGTGCCTGGCAGTGGGCATGGTCAGTGGAGGCCACCTGTCCAGCCTGCAGGAAAGCAACTTCCTGAATTCAGTGGGAACCTGGGCTAGATGACCCTAGTCATTTCACCCTTCAGTGCCTCATTTTTCTGATTTCTAAAATAAGATGGGGGACGGGAGGTACATCTGGTGGTGCAGTGGTTTAAGAACCCGCCTGCCAATGCAGGGGACACGGGTTCAATCCCTGGTCTGGGAAGATCCCACATTCCACTAAGCCTGTGTGCCACAACTACTGAGCCTGCACTCTAGAGCCTGTGCTCCGCAACAACAGACGGCACTGCAACGAGATGCCCGCGCACCACAATGAAGAATAGCCCCCGCTCGCTGCAACTAGAGAAAGCCCATGTGCAACAACAAAGACCCAACGCAGCCAAAAATAAAATAAATAAATAAAAATAAGATAGGGAAATTCCCTGGCTGTCCAGTGGTTAGGACTCCACACCCCCACTGCAAGGAACTAAGATCCCGCAAGCCGTGCGGTGCAGCCAAAATTAAAATAAAATAAAATAAAAAATAAGATAGTAGTGCTGGAATGATTTATTTGTACAAAAAACGTTAAGTACCTGGCTGTGCTAAGAGGTAAAAGACATAGCCCCTGGCTGAAGGAATCTACAGCCCAGTAAGAAGTGAGGAATTGATTTCAGTGCAGTGATTGGTGCTAGGAGGCAGAGAAGCTGTGGCAGACACTGCTTGAGGGTTTTCCAACATGTATTCTCTCTTTCTTTCTCAGCAATAGGACCCACAAATTAGAACTAGATTATATGGTCCAGAATAAAGACTACATTTCCCAGCTCCCTTGCAGCAAGATGTGCACATGTGTCTAAATTCTGTCCAATGGAACATTAGCACAAAATAATGTGTACAATTTTTATGAAGTGCTCTTAAAGGGAGAATGTGTGCTTTTCAGACCCTTTCACCTTCATGCTGGCTGGAATGTGGAGTCAATGGCTGGAACTGGAGCAGCCATCTTGGAACATGAGATAGAAGTTTTATGTTACACATCACAAAGTACAACAGCCTGGATTCCTAGTGATGTTAGAACTGTCAGAGCAGCCATGGAATACCATGTTAGAGTTACTCTTATTTGGATTTTCTGCACTCACAGTTGAACCTAAATGTACCTTAAAAAGAAGCTGTTATTTAACACAACTAAACTGTACACTTAAAAATGGTTAAGACAGTAAATGTTACCACACACACACACACACACACACACACAAGTCAAATTTAGAGAGACAGAAAGTAGAATGGTGGTTGCCAGGGGCTACAGGGAGGGGACATGGGGAGTTATTATTTAGTGGGTACAGAGTTTCAGTTTTGCAAGATGAAAAGAGTTCTGGAGATGGATGGTGGTGGTAGTGGCACAACACAATGTGAGTGTATTTAATGCCACCAAATGGTTATATGTATTTTACCACAATTTTTTTTTTTAAAAAAGGAAACAGCCAAGGCACAAGGGGACTTTTTGGTGTGCTTACACGAGCACTTACATTTGTCAAAATTCATCAAACTGTACACTTAAAATGGGTGAATTTCCTCAAATGTAAGTTTTACCTCAGTAAAGTGCTATGAGAATACATATGTAGGGCCCCTAGCCAGGCTAGAGGGCTTCCCAGAGGAGGGGTCATGGTAGGAGTTAGCATGAAAAGCAGGCTCTACTATTTCGTAAGCTGATCACAAAGAAAGCAATGTTATTTTATTTCTTCTATATCCTGAAAGACTTGGGGAGGGGAAGTAGAAGCCATTGCGGGTTTAGTCCGAGGACAGGCCTCAGTCCCTCTCTCAGGCAACACAACTGCTGGCTGATACAACAGCCCTCAGAGCACATGGGCCCTTCATCAGGGTCCCTGCCCCAGTCATATCCATTCAAACATTTACTAAGTGTGCACCCCATGCCAGGGAGTGTAACTATCCGTGCAAGGTAATGAGAAGAGACCTGTGAATGGTACAGACAAGTTCCTTCCCCATAAAACTTATATTGTGGTACAGGAGATGGACATGAAGCAAGTAAACCAATCAGACGGAGGGAACACGAAGGGTTCAAGGTGTCCAGGCGAGGAGGGGTACAAGATGTCACTGAAGGCGAATTCTCTGGAGATCCAGTGGTTAGGACTTGGCACTCTCACTGCGGGAGCCCTGGGTTCGATGGTCAGGGAACTAAGTTCCCACAAGCCACGCAGAGCAGCCAAAGAAAAAAAAGTCACTGAAGAGGTAGGCGAAAGCCAGGTCCCACAGGGCCTTGGAGGTCATGGTGAAGAGTTCGAATTTTATTCTAAGGGCAATAGGGAAGTGATAAAGGACTTGTTCTAATAATGTTTTTAGAAGATCCCTCTTGCTGCTTTGTTGAAGATGAACTGGAGAAGAATAAGAGCAGAAGCAAGAAATCAGAAGGGTACTGCCATAATCCTAAAAGAGATGATGGTAGCTTGGACAAAAATTGCATGGCAAAAACAGAAATGGTGACTTTGAGATACGTACAGAGTTAAAACTGGGAGGACTGGGCTTCCCTGGTGGCACAGTGGTTGTGAGTCCGCCTGCCGATGCAAGGGACACGGGTTCGCGCCCCGGTCTGGGCCGCGGAGCGGCTAGGCCCGTGAGCTATGGCCACTGAACCTGCACATCCCGGAGCCTGTGCTCCGCAACGGGAGAGGCCACAACAGTGAGAGGCCCACGTACCGCAAAAAAAAAAAAAAAAAAAAAACTGGGAGGACTGGTGAATCTGAGTAAGGTCTGTGGATTTTACCAATATTGATTTTCCCAGTGTTGATACTGTACTACAGTTGTATTAGATGTTACCACTGGGGACTTCCCTGGTGGTCCAGTGGGTGAGACTCCATGCTCCCAATTCGGGGGGCCCGGGTTTGATCCCTGATGGGGGAACTAGATCCCCGCATGCATGCCGCAACTAAAACAAAAAAGATCTCACACGCTGCAACAAAGATCCTGCGTGCCACAACTAAGACCCTGTGCAAACAAAATAAATATGTGTGTAAATATATATATATTTTTTTAAATGTTACCATCGGGGGAAATTGGATGAAGGGTACGCAGGACCTCGTCATACTATTTTTGTAACTGTTGTAAATTTTTAATTATTTTCAAATAAGAGTTTTTTTAAATTCTCAACAACCAAAAAAAAAAAAAAAAGATGGCAAGTACTAACTCCAGAAACGCCAGAGGGAGGAAAAAAAGAATTCTAATCATATAGCACATTACACAGCTTAGATGTGAAATATTTACAGAGTCATACTAATATAAACACTACACAGTGATTTTAACCAAAATTTGTGATAAAGCTATATTGGAGGATGGGAGAAGGCTAAGTATATGTGTTTAGTGGGGGAGAAATGGGCATTAAGAGAGCTAAATCTCATTTTCCAGAGGTGAAAGTCTTAAAACTGAAAAATCAAGAAATAGCTAGCTATATGAGAAAGTTTTAAATATAAAAGTAAAGTAAATAGCAGAAAAGCTAGCTGAAATAGTTGAGAGTAGTTGCTTTGGGGAATGAGAATGTAGGATGGGGTAACAGACTGCTTTTACATTATAAACCTAGTAATACTTTTAGCCTCTGTTAGTTTACCAAGCAATGTAAGTCAAATGTATTTAAAGAAATATATTAAAGCCCAACCCCAAAAAACAGAGAGGACTTGCTTACTAGTGGTTTAGATGGAGGTGGAGTGTTGAAAGGAAAGGAGACGAAATCCTGGATGACCCTTGGGTTGTTGCTTGAACAATTAGTGGATGGTGGTGTCATGTGTTGAGACAGAGAAGGATGGGGAATACTGGGGTGGAGAAGTGGATTTGTTAAATCTGCGATGCCCATTAGATATCCAAATGGAGTATTGAGAAGACAGCTGGCTCTCCCAGTCCTGAGCACAGGTGAGAGATGGGGGTTAGAGAAAATTCGACAGACATCAGCATTTGGGTGGTAGGCACTGACCGTGGGACAAGTAAGATCATGCAGGGAGGTGTTATAGAGAAATAATTGAGCCCAGGCCTAGAATCTGAGGTGGTCCAATATTTAGAGTTTAGGGGGACACAACGGAGATTAAAGAGCAGCCAGTGAGGAAAGAGGAAAGCCAGGGGTTAGCGGAGCCAGAGAAGGAAAAGTTTTGAAAACGCAATCAACTAGGTCCACTTCTGTTAAGAAGTCAAGTAAGACAAGGACCAAGTTGTTGGTGACTATGGTAGCTAGTCTCCAAAGATGACCCCCTAAATAAAATATGCCCTTGTGTAATCCCATTCCCTTGGGCCTGGCATGGCCTGTGTCTTGCTTACGACCAATAGCGTATGATAGACATCATGCTACATGACTTCCAAAGTTAGGTCGTAAGAAGCCTTGCAGCTTCCACCTGGTTCTCCAGGAATGCTCACTCCTGGGACACACCCTCCTGGAACCCAGCTACCATTCTGAGAGCTCAAGTCACAGAGTGGCCACATGCAGTCACTCCAGTCACCAGCCCCAGGTAAGCTCCCATCCACTGCCGGCCGAGTCACTACGCCATCTTGGACATCCAGCTCAGGTGAGCCTTTGGATGACTCCCGGGCCAGCAGTTGCTGACTGCAGCCTTGTAAGAAAGAAACCCCAAGTGAGATGTTCCCAGGTAACCAGAGCAGCATGAAACACATTAATAAATTTTTTAAAATAAATTTATTTATTTATTTTTGGCTGCGTTGGGTCTTTGTTGCTGTGTGCGGGCTTTCTCTAGCTGCAGCGAGCGGGGGCTACTCTTCGTTGCAGTGCACGGGCTTCTCACTGCGGTGGCTTCTCCTGTTGCGGAGCACGGGTTCTAGGGCATGAAAATACTGAGCGCGGGCTTCAGTAGTTGTGGCATGCAAGCTCAGTTGTTGTGGCTCACGGGCTCTAGAGCACAGGCTCAGTAGTTGTGGCGCACGGGCTTAGCTGCTCCGCGGCATGTGGGATCTTCCCGGACCAGGGCTCCAACCCATGTCCCCTGCATTGGCAGGTGGATTCTTAACCACTGCACCACCAGGGAAGCCCATCAATAATTTTTTTTTTACACTTAAAAAAAAATCTTATTGAAGTATAGTTGATTTACAATGTTGTGTTAGTTTCAGGTGTACAGCAAAGTGTATCAGTTATACATATACATACGTCCACTCTTTTTTAGATTCTTTTCCCATATAGGTCATTAGAGAGTACTGAGTAGAGTTCCCCGTGCTAGACAGTAGGTCCTTATTAGTTATCGATTTTCTACATAGTAGTGTGTATATGGCAATCAAGTTGATAAATTGTTTAAAGCCGCTAAATGTTGGAGCGGTTTGTGATGCAGCAATAGTCACTTTAACAAGAGCAGTTCAGTGGAGCAGGGGTAACAGAGGCCAGTTTGGAGGGGGTGAGCGAGTGAATGGGAGGGTGTAGACTTCTCTTCCAGGAAGCTGAGCTGTGACTGGTGTGGGAAGCAGAGTCAAGGGGAGTTGTTTATGGGAGAGGCTAGAGCATGGTGTACGTTGATGGCAATTACTTATGAAGACAGGGAAAGATTGCTGAACAAGGGGGAGAAGAAAATGAGGAAGCAGAGACCTTGGGGAGGTGAGAAAGGAGGGATCTAGATGAGAAATAAAGGCAAAGGAGATGGGTGTGGAAGAGGGGAGGTTTGTGAACTTGAGGGTAGAAGTTCAGGGGGTTCCACACGAGTAGCAAGGCCATCAGCTAAATAAGAGGGTGAGGAGATGAAGGGAAGATGCAACAGGTTTGAAAAAAGTAGATAATAGAAAATAGACATATCAAAAAGTAGGAGTGGTTCGATATTTTGTAATAACCTATAATGGAAAAGAATCTGAGAAAGAATAGATACAGGGGCTTCCCTGGTGGCGCAGTGGTTGAGAGTCCGCCTGCCAATACAAGGGACAGGGGTTCGTGCCCCGGTCCGGGAAGATCCCACGTGCCGCAGAGCGGCTGGGCCCGTGAGCCATGGTCGCTGAGCCTGCGCGTCCGGAGCCTGTGCTCCGCAACGGGAGAGGCCACAGCGGTGAGAGGCCCACGTACCACATACAAAAAAAAGAATAGATACAGACATAGATGTATGTGTAACTGAATCGCTTTGCTGTACATCTGAAACTAACACAACACTGTGAATCAACTATACGTCAATAAAAATTTTTTTAATTAAAAAAACCCATATGAAAAGACGTAGACACAGAGAATGGACTTGAGGACACAGGGTGGGAGCGGGAAGCCGGGGCAAAGTGAGAGTAGCATCGACATATATACACTACCGAATGTAAAATAGTTGGCTAGTGGGAAGCAGCGGCATAGCACAGGGAGATCAGCTTGGTGCTTTGTGTCCACCTAGAGGGGTGGGATAGGGAGGGTGGGAGGGAGGCTCAAGAGGGAGGGTACATGGGGACCATGTATGCACATGGCTGATTCGCTTTGTTGTACAACAGAAACTAACACGGTATTGTGAAGCAATTATACTCTAATAAAGATCTATTAAAAAAGGAAAGACTAGGGCTTCCCTGGTGGCACAGTGGTTGAGAATCTGCCTGCCAATGCAGGGGACACGGGTTCGAGCCCTGGTCTGGGAAGATCCTACATGCCACGGAGCAACTAGGCCTGTGAGCCACAACTACTGAGCCTGCGCGTCTGGAGCCTGTACCCCGCAACAAGAAAGGCAGCGACAGTGAAAGGACCGCGCACCACGATGAAGATTGGCCTCCGCTTGCCGCAACTAGAGAAAGCCCTCGCACAGAAACCAAGACCCAATAGAGGCAAAAATAAATAAATAAATAAAATTTTAAAAAGACTATAAGGGACCTGCAAAGACCAAAATATTTACTACCCATCTCTTTATAGAAAGAGTTTGCCAACCCCATTTTTAGTGGATTCTTTTTATTTCTTTTAATTTTTATTTATTATCATTTAGTTTTGGCTGCATTGGGTCTTCATTGCTGTGCACGGGCTTTCTCTAGTTGCAGCGAGCAGGGGCTACTCTTTGTTGTGGTGCACAGGCTTCTCACTGCGGTGGCTTCTCTTGTGGAGCACGGGCTCTAGGCGCGTGGTTTCAGTAGTCGTGGCACACGGGCTCAGCCGTTGTAGCTTGTGGGATCTAGAGTGCAGGCTCAGTAGTTGTGGCACACGGGCTTAGTTGCTCCGTGGCATGTGGGATCTTCCCGGACCAGGGCTCAAACCCGTGTCTCCTGCATTGGCAGGCGGATTCTTAATCACCACGCCACCAGGGAAGCCCCAGGGGATTCTTTTTAAGATGCAATATGCACATTTAACCTATCAAATTCTTAAATTAATCAAATTTATCCTTTATCCTCTTTATGGATAAATCAAGGCCCTTAGGATATTATAACTCTACTTACCCCTTCCCACATACATGTTACTGTAGTCAGAAATTTTAATTTTATTTTTTTAAAAACTTTATTTTGAAAGCTACCATATGATCCAGCAATCCCACTCCCAGGCATATATCCAGAGAAAAACATGGAAGCAGAGTCCCTGGGGCACTCTGTTCATGGCAGCGCTCTTTACAATAGCCAAGACATGAAAGCAACCTAAATGTCCATCAACAAAGGAATGGATAAAGACGTGGGGTACATATATACAATGGAATATTACTCAGCCATTAAAAAGAATGAAATAATGCCATTTACAGCAACATGGATGGACCTGGAGATTATCATACTAAGTGAAGTAACTCAGACAGAGAAAGACAAATATCATACGATACCACTTCTATGTGGAATCTAAAAAAAAAACTGATACAAATGAACTTATTTACAAAACAGAAACAGACTCACAGACTTAGAGAATGAACTTGTGGTTACCGGGCGGGGAAGGGTTGGGGGGAGGGATAGATGGGGAGTTTGGGATTGATGTGTACACACTGCTATATTTAAAATAGATAACCAACAAGGAAAAAAATAATAATGTATTATGAATAACTTTATGACAATAAATTTGACCTTAAAAGAAAAAAAAAACCCATATGAGATTCAGACTGAAAAAAAAAAAAAGGTGGGAGTGTAAGGAGAATTCTAAAAATAGCCTCCCAAGATTGTATACCCCTAATCCCTGGAATCTGTGACTGAGATGAGATGTCACCCCCATGACGGTGTTATGTTAAATGGCACAGTTGATCTTAAAAGAGGAATACTGTCCAGGTAGGCCTATGAAATCACGTGAGTCCTTAAAAGCAGAGAACTTTCTCTGGTTAGTGGCAGAAGAAGAAGACAGAGATTTGAAGCACAAGGGTGACTCAACGTGCCACCACTGGCCACGTGAGAAGGACTGTGGGCAGCCTCTAGGAGCAGAAAGCAGAGCCCAGGCAGCAGCCAGCAAGGAAACAGGGACCTCACACCCATAGCCATAAGGCACTGGACTCTGGCAACAACCTACATGAGCTTGGAAGTGGAATCTTGCCCCGAGCCTCCTGATAACAGCCAGCGTGGTCAGCACCTTGATTTTGGCCTTGTAAGACCCTGACCAGAGAACCAGCTGAGTCTACCAGAACTTCTGGCCTACAGACTGTGAGATAATACATGGGTGTCTTAAGCCATTAGGTTTCTGGTAATGCGTTACACAGCAGTAGAAAACTAATACGGTGGGGAAATAAGCATACCATGGAAACATAATAGAAGTGCCGGGCAGTGCTGAGTGTGACCCATCTGAGGTGTGTGGCCATGAATATAAAGGGGACTTAATTGGGTGAACTTCTCCAGGGTCATTCACCTGCATGGGTGCAGGCATACCAAGGAAGGGAAGATGGCCTCAGGGAGGGTCCAGGTTTTTCCAGGCACGAGCAGCAGAGGGAAGGAGGGGCAAAGGAATAGGGGAAGTTAGCAAAGGAGTGATTAAAATGATCCATTGTAGGGACTTCCCTGGTGGTCCAGTGGTTAAGAGTCCATGCTTCTAATGCAGGGGGCGTGGGTTCAATCCCTGGTCAGGGAACTAAGATCCCACAAGCTGCATGGGGCAGCCAAAAAATAAAAAAGAGTCTTAAGTGGGTCAGGATGTGAAGAGGTCAGAGGGTGGGCAGATTACACATACAGAGAGGAGGTAAAGGGGGCCAAAAGCTGACAGGCCAGAGGGTTGCAAGGAGCATCCACATGGCTGCTGAAATCATGCAGGATGATGAAAGAGAAGGGGGAGAAAGGAAGACAGTGAGCCAGGAGACAAGTGACCTGCAGCCAGCACGTTGACAGCAGTGAAGAAGGGTGGCAGTAGGGTAACCAGGTGCCTGGAGATCCAGCAGGGGCGCTTGAAGGAGAGAGCAAATGAGGAAGAACACTTACCCGACCTGTTGTGGGTTGAATTGTGGCCCACCCCCCAAAACAAAGGTACGTTCAAGTCCCAATCCCCGGTACCTGAGAATGTGACCTTATCTGGAAATAGGGTCTCTGCAGATGTAATCAAGCTAAAATGGAGTCATAGGACTGAGTGGACCCTAAACCAAAGACTGGCGTCCTCATAAGACAAGGGAAATTTCAACACAGAGAAACAGGAGACACAGAGAGAAGACAGCCATGTGAAGACAGAGGAAAGATTGGAGTGATGCTGCCACCAGCCAAGGATCACCTGGGGCCACCAGAAGCTGGAAGAAGCCAGGAAGGATCCTCCCCTAGAGGCTTCAGAGGGAGCCTGGCCCCAGCAACACCTCGATTTTAGACTTCTGGCCAAAAGTGTAAGAAAACAAATTTCTGTTGCTTGAACTCACCCAGTCATGGCAGCCCTAGGAAACCCAAACCCCACCTCCTGACCCTGAGGTGTGTGAGGGTCAGAGTAAAAGCAGACTCCACTGAAGGAGGCTTCAGGGGAAAGGGTGTCCTCAGGGAACAGTGAGTTTCATTTAAGGCCGGAGCTCAAGAGAACCTCTGAAGAAGAGGCTGAGGATGAAGCAGAGCTTGCCCACCCCAGAGCAGTGTCTGGGCACAAGGGGGTTTAGGGGGTGGGGCGGGACCTGGCCCAGGCGAGGAGATGCTACAGGAGAGGTGCGCTGATAATGGATGTGCTGGACTCTCTGGACCTCTGGGGACTGAGCCAGACAGGTAGGACTGGCCTGACGCAGTCACCGGGGAACGGTAGGCAAACAGCTTAACTATGGCCTGATGCCTGGTCCCACCGTCCTGGGCTCCCGGTGTGTCAGCAGCAGGAAGGGCCCGCTCTCTGGCAGCCTGAGCCCTGGCACATTCAGTACACCGCCCCCTCCTGCTGCGGGGCCTTCTGGGGCAGCTCCACCCCTCACACAGGGTGACACAGCCTCTTGGAGCCTCCATGTCCTCTGATGACAACAGCCAGCGTCACAGCTCTGGGCTCAGGCTTCAGGCTTTACAGCTTCATGGTTTCCTGCCATCTAGACCCGAGCTGTCCAATATGGTAGCCACTAGCCACATGTGAGTATTTAGACTTAAACAAATTGCACTGAAGTAAACTGAAATTTCAATTTTTCAGCCACGTCAGCCACATTTCAAGTGCTCAGTGGCACATGTGGCTGGTGGCGTTCCGTCCTCACAGAAAGTTCTATTGGACAGAGCTGGACCAGACCATGGGCGGGAACCACGGTTGTTTGAACCGCTGAGCTATCCCACCTCAGGCAAACTCATGAAGGGGAGGCAGGGCAAGGACAGGAGGGCCCTGAAAGGAACACTTCTCAGCCTCACTCCCTGAGGCAAGGGTCAGCTCCAGGAACGCTCTGAGCACACCAATGCCTCAGAGCCCAGAACACAGTGTCAGGAGGCCTGGAGAGGGGAAAGCCTCTCACCGCGAGTCTAAGGTCCACCACCTCCCATTCTTTACTGCCTGTCTCAGCACAACTGACAGTCGAAACTCCACTTCCTTCCGAGGCACAGGCTGGGGTACGCCTCTAACCCGAACAGCCACTCACCCGGACTCACAACACACGCCAACTCATTTCATTCCAAAATGTCCATGTTAGCCAGCCGTGTGCCCCGTGAGTAGGCCTGTAGGACGTCCACCATTCGCCCCGCTCCCTCTCACCTTCCATCACCTCCAGCCCTCCGTGCCCCTGTCTCACACCTCGGCCCCTGTACACACCCGCGGGGCCCAGACCCAGCAAGAGTGCTCGAAACTCAGAGCCAAGAAATGCTTTCTCCCCACTGCCTTCTAAAGAGCAAGAAGGGCAGAAGACAATTCCCATCCATCAGATCTAACATTCCTCTCAGCTCAGTGCTGGATACTTGCTCTACATCTAGGAAACTACAAGCCCTTTGTGGTGATTTTCCCAACGTAAAGAGTCAGCCACAAGGTGAAGTCTCTCCCTCTCTAGAAACTGAAAACTTGCAACTTTTAAAGGATGGTTTTGGGCTTCCCTGGTGGCGCAGTGGTTAAGAATCGCCTGTTGGGCTTCCCGGGCAGTGCAGTGGTTGAGAGTCCGCCTGCCAATGCAGGGGACACGGGTTCGTGTCCCGGTCCGGGAAGATCCCACATGCCGCGGAGCAGCTGGGCCCGTGAGCCATGGCCACTGAGCCTGCGCGTCCGGTGCCTGTGGTCCGCAACGGGAGAGGCCACAGCAGTGAGAGGCCCGCGTACCGCAAAAAAAAAAAAAAAAAAAAAATCATACGATCCAATCTCAGATAGGCACCCTTTATAGAGGGTTCCCCCAAATGGCTCGAAGACCATGATGGGACCAGTGGGGGCCATAGCATCTGGAAATCCCAAAGCTCAGAAGGCATCACTTGCCTGCAGAAGGTACCTGGTGTGAGGAGAACTAACTACACATCACCTGCATCAAAACAGACTAGATTTACCACCCTCTTGTTGAAACTGCCGGGAAAGCCTAAAAAGATGAAATCACCCAGGGATGATAAGTAGAAATTACAATATACATATTACTGCTAACTTCAGATCTGTAAAATGTTACTGATATTTCCTTTACTACACGTGCTAAATGTTAGTGTTGATTTTAGTCAGGATAAAGTATTTACTGGGCATTAAATAGGTCACTCAGTCTTCCTAATCTTATTTTTTATCAGAGGTCTTCAAGTGTAAAAACCTCCTACTATTCCAGCAACTTGACCCTCAGGGTTGGGGAGAAAATTTTGCCAAACCAGGAGAAAATTTTGCCAAACCAGGAGGTTTATAAGAATGAAACTCTGAACTAAGACAGAAGCAATGGAGAGAGGAGAGAACCTTAGGGGAACAAAAGAAAGAAAATCAAAAAGCTATGATCCCCAGGGACTTCCCTGGTGGTCCAGTGATAAAGAATCCACCTTCCAATGCAGGGTACACAGGTTCCCACATACCACGGGGCAACTAAGCCCACGCACCACAACAACTGAGCTCGCACGCCTCAACTAGAGAAGCTGCGTGCCGCAACGAGGAGTCCACTCACCCTGGAACCGTGCGCCACAACTAGAGAGAAGCCTGCACACCACAACGAAGATCCCACGTGCAGCAACCAATACCCGACGCAGCCTAAATAAATAAATAAATATTTTTTTAAAATAAAAGATATGATCTCCATGAGATGTAGTGAATACGGTAATATTTTTAAATATTATTTTTGTTGGCTTCCCTTTACCCCCATAGCCCCACTTTAACCAGCCAAGCTTTTGTGTTTATGCTTCAGTGGAAGGATGTGACAGCAAAAACCAGGGGAAAAAATGGGAAGCCACTTCTGGTTTTACATCTCATTTGCCTAGACCCTTAATAAGACAGAAAGGAGCCACAGCCTGGACAGAAGATGTGGAGAAAATATCTTGGGTAGAGCCAGGCCTCCCATTAGCATGCCTACCAGCAGACAAAAGCCAGAGGAAAAGCACAGAGACAGCAAAAAACCCAGAGAGGGTTTTGAGATCTGACCACTGTGGGTCCCCACCGCCCCATCCTGGGTAGGTCCTCAGATAGGGGACAGGCCCCCAGAAAGAGGAAATGACTGCAGAGTGCAGCCTATTTTGGACACAGCTGGAACCCTGGACAGCATCATATTTTCTCATGCTACTCTGGGGCCTGGAAGCTGCAGAATAATTCTCAAGCGTCCCAGAATGACCCAGAGGTAGCAGAGACACATCAAACCTAATGAGGCCACACAAGCAGCAACCAGGAAGCAGACATCCCAGTGGACACTTGGATGGCCACTTAATAACAAGGGCCACTTCCTCCAGGGCTTTAGCAAATATGTATGGGACACCCCCTGGAGTTCAGGCAATCCCTGGAGAGAGAAGGGGCAATTCCATCAAGTGACTGAAACTCAGTGTTCACCCCTGCAGTGGAATAGGGGTTGGCTCCAAAGAGAAATGTAGTTATATTACAGAAAAACAATGTTATGTCTCCTGAGTTGGTAGACTAAGAGAATACCTCTGTTTGAGAACTATGGGAGGAGAGAACTTGGAAACTAGCAAATTTCTGGTAGCAAACTGGATGATGCCACCGTTCATAGATGTGGGGATTAAAGGGAGGGGAACAAACGGTTGGAAAATGATAAGTTTAAGGTTTGGATGTGCTGAAATTGAGATACTGACGTGATGTCCAAGGGTATGTCAGGAGGCATTTGGATAATTATGACTGGTACTCAGGAGTGAGGTCCACCTGAAAATACAGATTTGGGCATCGTCAGCCCATACAAGTAGTGGCTGACGGATGAGTAGCAGATCACAGTGGTCTTAGGCACTCACTACATGCCAGGCACTACTGAGAGCTTTTCATATATATGAACTCATTTTTTGTCTTTTTTTTGGCCGCTCCACACAGCTTACAGGATCTTAATTCCTCGACCAGGGATTGAACCCGCGCCCTCGCAGTGAAAGCACAGAGTCCTAACCACTGTGGACCGCCAGGGAATTAGCGAGATTTTCATGCTTTTAAGGGGAAGAATTGGGAGACTTATATGTCAAAGGGAAAGTTGGCAGAAAATGAAAGTTTTAAAGACAGGACTCTACCCAGGGACAGTGACTGAATGTGATGGGAAAGAATACTGAATGGAGACACTTCCAATCCACGATTTCTAACCTCGGATGGGCCCCTGATGCTACCTGACAACCCCACTGTATGTCCACAATTCATTTGTTCACTCTCCCACCCACTGGCACGTGCTCTCAAAGGGCCGACCCCAGACCAGCAGCCTCAGCTTCACCCCGAAACATGTTAGAAATGCAAATTCTCAGGCCCACCTCAGACCTCCAGAATCAGAAACTCTGGACGGGGCTTTAACAGACTCTCTAGGTGATTCTGATACACACTCAAAGTTAAGTGCCCCGAGATGGCTAGTTTATTAACTACCACTCCCGCCCCCCACGCACACCTCTCTAAATTTCCAGCCCTTCCTCCAGCCTCACTCTCAGCTGACCTTGCTTCCTAATTCACTGAGGGAAAAGAGGCCATCGGAGAGAACGTCCACTAGCTCCCACCACATCCGTCCACCTGCCTACATCGGTGCCCAAACACTGTGCCTTCTCTCTTCTTACTCTGGATGTACCCTTTGTGCCCTGGCCAAAGCCAAGCCCTCACTCCTGTACTAGATCCCGTCCACTCTCATCTCATCACGGACGTTGCTCCACTGATCTCTCTCCCGCATCGTCTATTCTGACTCTACTGGCTTTATCTCATCAACATCCAAACATATAATCTCATCAACTTAAAAAATTTTCTTTGTAGCTGAGCAGGACCCTATGGGGCCCTCCCGGGACAGACCTTCCCATGTCCTCTGCCTGCCTCTTGTTTGTAGAAAAACTTTAGCCTCCTAGGGCTTCCCTGAGTTCCAAAGAACAAATTTAATCAGAGAAGTGAGAAAATGCAGAAACAAAGGAGAACAGTCAAACAAGACAAAATAATTAGAGTTTAGCCGTTAAACCAAGTCAAGTACCTTTAGTTCCTCCTCAAGGGCTATAGATAGTATTCTGGGCCATGTCCTTTGAGCTGTTTTGCAGATACTGAAACCCTCACCAGGTGGAAGAAGTTAACTGCATGCTGACCACAAACACTTAGACCCCAGACAGTTGGAACCAGAAGACTGATGATAGTAACTCCTGATCATCTCACCACCAACCAATCAGAAGAATGTTTACCAGCTGATCACACACCCCCCCAACCCTCTCCCTCACCCCATCTTTAAATCCTTTTCCTGAAAGGCATCAGGGAGTTCGAGTTTCTTTTGAGCGTTAGCTACCTGTGCCCCTTGTTTGGTGTCTGCAGTAAACATTGCACTTTCCTTCACTACAGCCCAGTGTCAGTAGACTGGCTTTACCGTGCTCAGGAGAGCAGACCCCAGCTTGTTCAGGTAACGTCTTACCCTCACTTCTCCTTTTAGCTCCCACCCCATCTCTCTCCTTCCTTTACCACAAAATTCCTCCACAGAGTTGTCCAGGGGACTTCCCTGGTGGTCCAGTGGTTAAGACTCCGCCATCCCAATGCAGGGGGCCCAGGTTCGATCCCTGGTCAGGGAACTAGATCCTGCATGCCGCAACGAAGATCCCACACATGGCAACGAAGATCCCACGTGCAGCAACTAAGACCCGGCGCAGCCAAATAAATAAATAAATATTTTTTAAAAAGAGCTGTCTATACCTTGTCCCTCCCTCTCCTCCCATTCTTTCTTGAACCACCCACAATCCCACTTTCACTCCACCACTACCAAAACCATTCTTGTCAAGGTCACCAAAACCTCATCTTACTTAACCCACGTGCAGCATTTGACACAATTGATCTTCCTCCTTGATAGGTTTTCTTCTCTTGGCTTTCAGCATACCATCACCTCCTGCGGTTTTTTCCCCTACTTCACTGGCCATTCCTTTCACGTCCTTTGATGGTTCCTACTCACTTCTAAAACCATTTAATGTTAGAGAGCTCCAGGATTCAGTCCTTGCACATCTTTTCTTTTCTGTTTATATTTGCTCCCTTGGGGACCTCTTCTAATCTCGTGACTTTAAATAACATCGATATGCTGAGCACTCTCAATTATGTATCTCCAACACAGACTTTGCCAAACGTGTATGTCCAGCCTCTTTCTTGGCATCTTGACATGCCTAATAGACATCTCAAACTTAATATGTGTTAAATCAAGTTCCTGACCTCCCTGCCACTCCCAAATCTGCTCCTTCCACAGCCTATACATCCTCAGTTCATGTTCAGACCAAAAAATCCTTTTTTCTCACACCACCTAATCCATCAGGAAACCCTGTGGGCTCTACATTCAAAAAACATTTAGAATCCAACCATTTCTCACTTCCTCTCCTGCTACCACATTAACCTGAGCCACCATCACCTCTTAGCAGATGATTTCAGTCTCCTCCTTCTACTCTGGCTCTCTTCAGGTCTGTCCTCCATATAGTAGCTAAAGGGACTCTGTTAAAGCAAAACAGAGTCCCTTTAGCTACTCTTCTGCTCAAAATCCTCCAATGGCTCCTATCTCAGAGTAAAAGTTAAAGTCATTGAAATGGCCTAGGGCCCTGCAAGGTGAGGTCCTCCCTTATCTCTTTGACTTCATCTTCCACTCTCTCCACTCCAGCCACACTGACCTTCTTTTTTTTTTTTTTTTTTTTTTTTTTTTTGCGGTACGCGGGCCTCTCACTGTTGTGGCCTCTCCCGTTGCGGAGCACAGGCTCCGGACGTGCAGGCTCAGCGGCCATGGCTCAAGGGCCCAGCCGCTCCGCGGCATGTGGGATCCTCCCCGACCGGGGCACAAACCTGTGTCCCCTGCATCGGCAGGTGGACTCTCAACCACTGCGCCACCAGGGAAGCCCTCACACTGACCTTCTTGCTCTTCCTCGAAGGTGGCAAGCGCATGCCTATCTCAGCACATTTGCATTTACTGTTCCCTCTACTTAGAACATTCTTTGCCCAGATTTCTAGATGGCCCACTCCTTCACCTCTTTCAGGTCATTCAAATGTCACCTTCTCATTGAGACCTCTGATGGCACGTTATACACTCTGTATCATCCCCTCTGCTTTATTTGCCTCCATAGCTCTTACTGCCATCCAATACTATATATTTTACTTATTTCCTTATTTGGTTACTGTCTTCTACTTCTACTAGAATGTAAGCCCCTTAACTTACTTTGCCTGTTTTATTCACTGTTACATCCTCAGTTCCTAGAAGACTACCTGGAGTGCCCAGTAGCTGTCCGTAAAATGCAATGGAATGAGGGTCCGAAGGTAAGCAGATGGGGTAGAAGGTCCCTGGAGAAAGAGAACTAGGCATGGCTTTCTTGATGGAAGAGAAGTCATTTTTGGCTTAAGCTATTTTGTGATCTAAGCCTGGCCACAATGCCAGCCCTTGAACAAGTCTCAGTAATTAATGAGATTAAGGGAAGGGAGGGAATGCAGAAACAAAGGAAAAGCAGTCAAGAAACAATAGTTCAAACAACGAAAAATCAAAAAGAGAAATTAAGGAAACACTCCCATTTCCACTGCAACAAAAAGAATAAAATACCTAGGAATAAACCTACCTAAGGAGGCAAAAGACCTGTATGCAGAAAACTATAAGACACTGATGAAAAAAATTAAAGAAGACACAAACAGATGGAGAGATATACCATGTTCTTGGATTGGAAGAATCAACATTGTGAAAATGACTATACTACCCAAAGCAATCTACAGATTCAATTCAATCCCTATCAAATTACCAATGGCATTTTTCACAGAACTAGAACAAGAAATTTTACAATTTGTGGGCAAAAACAAAAGACCCCGAATAGCCAAAACAACCTTGAGAGAGAAAAATGGAGCTGGAGGAATCAGGCTCCCTGACTTCAGACTATACTACAAAGCTACAGTAATCAAGAGAGTATGGTACTGGCACAAAAACAGAAATATAGATCAATGGAACAGGATAGAAAGCCCAGAGATAAACCCATACACATATGGTCACCTTATCTTTGACAAAGGAGGCAGGAATATACAATGGAGAAAAGACAGCCTCTTCAATAAGTGGTGCTGGGAAAACTGGACAGCTACATGTAAATGAATGAAATTAGAACACTCCCTAACACCATACACAAAAATAAACTTAAAATGCATTAAAGACCTAAATGTAAGGCCAGACACTATAAAACTCTTAGATGGGGGTTTCCCTGGTGGCGCAGTGGTTGAGAGTCCGCCTGCCAATGCAGGGGACGTGGGTTCGTGCCCCAGTCCAGGAAGATCCCATATGCCGTGGAGCAGCTAGGCCCGTGAGCCATGGCTGCTGAGCCTGCGTGTCCGGAGCCTGTGCTCCACAACGGGAGAGGACACAACAGTGAGAGGCCTGCATACCACCAAAAAAAAAAAAAAAAAAAAAAAAAAAACTCTTAGAGGAAAACATAAGCAGAACACTCTGTGACATAAATCACAGCAACATCCTTTTTGACCCACCTCCAAGAGAAATGGAAATAAAAACAAAAATAAACAAATGGGACCTAATGAAACTTAAAAGCTTTTGCACAGCAAAGGAAACCATAAACAAGACAAAAAGACAACCCTCAGAATGGGAGAAAATATTTGCAAACGAAGCAACTGACAAAGGATTACTCTCCAAAATATATGAGCAGCTCATGCAGCTCAATATCAAAAAAAACAAACAACCCAATCCAAAATTGGGTGGAAGACCTAAAAGACATTTCTCCAAAGAAGACATACAGATTGCCAACAACACATGAAAAGATGCTCAACATCACTAACTATTAGAGAAATGCAAATCAAAACCACAATGAGGTATCACCTCACACCGGTCAGAATGGCCATCACAAAAAATTCTAGAAACAATAAATGCTGGAGAGGGTGTGGAGAAAAGGTAACCCTCCTGCACTGCTGGTGGGAATGTAAATTGATACAGCCTCTATGGAGACAAGTATGGCGGTTCCTTAAAAAACTAAAAGTAGGGCTTCCCTGGTGGCGCGGTGGTTGAGAGTCCGCCTGCCGATGCAGGGCACACGGGTTCGTGCCCCAGTCTGGGAAGATCCCACATGCTGTGGAGCAGCTAGGCCCATGAGCCATGGCCGCTGAGCCTGCACGTCCAGAGCCTGTGCTCCGCAACAGGAGAGGCCACAACAGTGAGAGGCCCACGCACTGCAAAAAACAAACAAACAAAAAAAAAAAACTAAAAGTAGAACTACCATATGACCCAGCAGTCCCACTACTGGGCATATACCCTGAGAAAACCATAATTCAAAAAGATACATGTACCACAATGTTCATTGCAGCACTATTTACAATAGCCAGGACATAGAAGCAACCTAAGTGTCCATCAACAGATAAATGGATAAAGAAGATGTGACACATATATACAATGGAATATTGCTCAGCCATAATAAGGAACAAAACTGAGTTATTTGTAGTGAGGTGGATGGACCTAGCGTTTGTCATACAGAGTGAAGTAAGTCAGAAAGAGAAAAACAAATACCATATGTTAACGCATATATATGGAATCTTAAAAAAAAATGGTCCTGATGAACCTAGTGGCAGGGCAGGAATAAAGACGCAGACATAGAGAATGACTTGAGGACACGGGGTGGGGGGGTGGGGGGGAACAATAGTCCAGTAAGCAACAGTGAACAATAGTTTAATAAAACAGAGCCCTAGTTCCTCCTCAAGGGATATACATAACAATCTGATGCAAATCTTTGAGTTGGGCTGGAACTAAGGCCCCCAACCAGGTGGAGGATGGTAACTATCTGCTGAGACCCTAGACTGGTATGAACCTAAGGAATGATGTTGACCTTTTCTGACACTCTAATTTCAATCAACTAAAGCTCTCTGTTAAACTTTGACCCAATTCTTTTTTTATTTTTTTTTAAATTTTATTTATTTAGTTTTGGCTGCGTTGGGTCTTTGTCGCTGCTTGCGGGCTTTCTCTAGTTGCAGCGAGCGGGGGCTCCTCTTCGTTGCGGTGCGCGGGCTTCTCATTGTGGTGGCTTCTCTTGTTGCAGAGCATGGGCTCTAGGTACACGGGCTTCGATAGTTGCGGCACACGGGCTCAGAAGTTGCAGCTCGCAGGCTCTAGAGCTCATGCTCAGTAGTTGTGGCGCACGGGCTTAGTTGCTCCGCAGCATGTGGGATCTTCCCAGACCAGGGCTCGAACCCGTGTCCCCTGCATTGGCAGGCGGATTCTTAACCACTGCGCCACCAGGGAAGCCCAACTTTGGCCCAGCTCTATGCTGAATTCCGCTCAAGCCCCGTCAGGAATACGCAAGCACTCTTAGCTTAAAACTTCCCCAGTTTTGCTGTTCAGGGAGACACTGCTTTGGGGAAGATCCCTTGTATTCTCCGTACTTGCTGCAAGTAAAACATTCTTCCTTCTCCTGATCTTTGGCCTGGTTGTGTCTTTTGGCTCAACACCCACCGAGAGGCGAACCCAGTTTTTGGGTAACATTAAGGAAACAAAAGAGTTGAGATCCAGAAGGGATTTGTCTTGGACAAGAAAGAGGGACACCTCTTTCACTGCTTCTGGAGCAGAGTTAAGAATGGATTCGGCTATGTTTGTACACAGAACTTTAAGTGCTTCCCTCCTGATTGCCTCTAGTTTCTCTAGGAAATAGAAGACTCGAGGGACTTGAGGAGGGTGGTGATGGACAGAAATACCAGCCAAAGAGAAGAGAAAGAGCTAAGGACACTTGGAAGGACTGATGGTCCAGGTGAAATTGAAAACCTGGACTTGCCTTGGCACCAATCTACCTGGCTGTGTGGTTTTCTTCACCACCGTGGAGGATGGGGGAAAGGTTATACACAAAGAATGGGAACCGCAAAAATTCAAGTTTCCTCTCAGCTTTTTCTTGAAAGACAAAAGAGAATCTCTTCCACTGACTAAGTGCCACCGTTTACCCACTCAAGGAGGCACCATCAGTCACTGGTCTCGTGCGAGTAAAATGAGCAGAGAGTAGAGAAAGAGGAGCGAAAAAGAGAAGAGGCAGAAGAACTGGCCCTCTCCCAGCCCGGTGGGAAGGAGCGGGAACATTTAGCCTTCCCTAAAAACTGAAAGCTGATACATACGCCCTGGGGTTCAACTTCTGAGCCTTCTCCCCGTGACCCTTCCTCTTTCCCAATACCTTCCAGCTGTCCCGTCGTGTCATATTCAGGTGCTCCACCCCCTCCAAACTCGCGTGCCTTTCCTCCACGTGGTTCTCTGCATATATCGGTCGCCTGAGAGATCCTGGCCGGGCGGGGCTCTAATGACGCCACAATAGGAACAGGCCAATAGCAGTGACGCGTCTCAGTGACGCGAGACGAGGGCTGTCGCTTTGCCTGCCCCGGCGCAATGAGGCAGCTGCCCGCTGGGTGGCGCCGATTTCCCAGGGAGGTCCTCTCCGGCCCCCCTGCGGAGGTGCGGGAGAGGCGGGCAGGAGCCGAGGCCAGGGAGCCCTCTGCGTCAGCTGCTGCTCATTGCGCTGCTCCAGTACCGGCCGGGACTCACCCGCAGCTCCATGCTTGTGCCCGGCTCGACTCGTCCGTCTTCGGAGAAGAGGCAGGTACGTGCCACCTGTCTGAGACTGAGGAGGGGGGATGCGGAGGGCAGTGCCTTTTGAGGCTCAGAAAGTGAGGTGTCAACGACAGCCTGGGCAGAATGGGCACTAGAAATGTAGGGCGAGCGCCAGCTGCGCCGAGGATCTCCAGCTGTGGGTACCAGTTGTATGGGGGGGCGGGGGCCTGCCAGCTGACAGCCTAGGGTGCCGGGAAGAGCCATCTGTGTGCTGATCAGTGTGTTCTAAGGAAACGGTGCTTGGGCAGGACCAGGTCTCTGAGGCCTGTGTGGGATGTGGCTGAGAGTGACGCCTGGACCCTGACAACCCCCTCCCCACGTGTGCGTGGCAGCTCATTTACTCCCTCCTCTCAAAGCTCCTGGGGGCTGTCTCTGGTCAGTTCGCCAAAGAGGGTGGGGTGGGGGGAGGGTAGCAGTCAAGCGGAAGAGCTTTTCCACCAATCCCAAACCAGAAAGAGGCATCTTTGAAATTCTCACCAATCCCAAACCAGCAGCAGGCACGCGGTGCTCCAAGGCAAGTAACTTATACTTAACAGTCTAAGGAAGCTCTGGCCAACCCATTCTAGCTAAGGTGTGAACATCTACCTGCTCATCTGGCTGCTCTTAGAATGGGCCTGAGCTGCATCCTGCTGATGCTCACCTCCCCAGGC
This sequence comes from Phocoena sinus, assembly GCF_008692025.1. Taxonomy (NCBI): domain Eukaryota; kingdom Metazoa; phylum Chordata; class Mammalia; order Artiodactyla; family Phocoenidae; genus Phocoena; species Phocoena sinus. The sequence continues at coordinate 13,348,146 of NC_045770.1, forward strand.
ACAGGCATGAGAAGGTCCCCAAGTCGGAGACGCATAAAGTGGAGGAAAGGAGAGCTGGTTGGGCTGGGGTTGGAGCAGCCACCACTCCTCTGATGCTGTAAAGGATGCCAAACTGGAGTCGGAACAGGGACTGGAATGAGGGCCAGGTACGAGGGCGTCCTCTGAAGTGCATCATCGTGACCTGAGCTGAGTCAGTAGCCTCTTGCTGAGACGGGGTGGAGGCATCATCCCGGGTACTCCCAGTGCTCAGGGAGAGCCATCGAGAAACAGGAGAAACAGACTGCGTGCAGACAAGAGCACCAAGGCCCCAGAGGTTAAGAATGCAGCAGCTTCCTCCTGTGACCCTGCCCAGCCAGCCCCGCTCCGTAGGCTCGGCACCCTGAGCACTCCTACAGGTAGAGTGGACACAGCAGAGCAGCCAGCCTTGCTCCCGGTAGCCTGGGGGAATCTGCACTTGCTATATTTTTCTGGGTGGAGGAGGAAGGAGCCCAAGTGGGCCTGGCCCTTCTCTGATAGGTGGACTGGACATCTGGGAATAGGGCAAGCCCCGTTTGCCTTGCCAGTTATGGGACATGGACCAGCTCAGAAAACCATGGCGCTGTTCTCTGGCATTAGAACAGAGCACTCCCGCAGGGTGGCCTGGAGGCCCTTTTCTCCCTAGCAAGCTTCACCCGGGAGGTACTACTACAAATACTACCACTAATTATAATAATAAGTGGAAGTATTCAATCCAGTAATAATTATCATTTATTGAACTCTTACTATGGGCCAGGAAATTTACAAATATTATTTAACCCTCACACCTGTGAGGTATAGCATTATTATTGCTCTTGCTTTACAGACTAAATAAGGTCCAGACAGCTTAAGTGACTTGCCCACTGTCTCAGAGCCAATAAAAGGGAAAGCCCCGGAATACAAGCCCAGGCCTAGAAGTCCATTTTAAAAGAGTTTGGACCGGGAACCTGAGAGGGGTCCCTCCGGCCTCTCCCTACCTGTGTGCCCTTGAGCGAGCTGCTGTCTGCCCCTAGGTCTCCTCCGTTTCAAAACTAAAGGAGGTGGACTGAGGCTTCCTGCTCTTCTGCAGTTCAGCGACTGACACCTCCTTCTCCATATTTTTGCCTAATCCCACCCGCCTCCCTCTACCCTCTTTCCAGTTGTTTCCCCTTGAATCCTCCTTCTGTTCCATTTCAAAATGCCTCCTTTCAAACAGTCTCGTAGGATCTCCTTGCCTGGCACCGGCCCACCTCGAGGGGAGGGCCTGCCACTGCCCCTTTAATTCTCCCCGAGCTTGGAATGCCAGCGAGTGGAGCTAGCCATCTCCGTGAGGTCAGATAAGATACTATATATATCGGAGTCGGTAACCTGAGCTCCGGATTACCCGGCAGGAGTCAGAGCCCTGCCTCTGGGCTGGCCACTGCACTCCCTGCCCTGCTGGGGAAGGAGAAGCCCCCAGATCCTGTCCAGTGTCCCCAGACACAGGTCAGTAACTGCCCCTTTGATGTCCGAACTTCACAGGGCCATTGTCCAGAGGGCCCTGGACTGTCTGTTTGGAGGAGCCCTGTCTGTCTGGGGGAGCATGTGAGAGGCCGCCCCACCGGGCCTGGTAGGTGCTACGGACAAGACCAAGGGCTCAGAGGCCAGAAGGAGGAACAACGAAGCCTTAGAGGAGAGGGAGGGAGCCTGGGACTCTCCCCTGGGGTGGGTACCAGGAGAGTGCCTGGAAGGGTGGTTGGAAAAGAGAATTTAAGGGTTCTAGTACTGCCCGGGGGCCCATATCTTTGCCTTTTCTTGGAAGTGTAGAGATGCCCACCCCCCTCCCAACCCCAAATCAAGGAGCGCCCTATAGAGACACTGCCCTAAGCCCAACCACCTCTTCTCCTCCAGGCAGGATTCTGGCTCTAATCCCCAGTCTCTTTATCTTACCTCTTCACCCACTCCCAGCACCTGGGTAACTACTGGGATATAGAGAGACTGAGAGGGACCCACTGCCCCTTGGATGATCCCCTGCCAAGGCATATTAGGCACTAAACTGGTGGGTCAGTGGGGTGGGTGCCAGCCCCTGAGAGGCAGAGCCTCTAGCGGCAGGCTGGAGGGGAGTGGGCCTGAGAGGAGTAAACAGAACTCCTAGACTATGAGAGCAGAAATACCCCTCACCCTCACCTTCCACTCCACCTGCATCCTCTACTTTGGCCGGGACATTCCTTGACCTAGGAATTGACGCTCGTGTGTAGACAGTGCCCCAGCAGCTGGGCCTGCGGCTTGGAAAGTGTAGGTGACAGGGCCCCTCTCTCAGCCCACTTGACCCTTCAAGGTCAGCTGTCTCACTGTCTCATTCCGATGTTGTTAGCAAGCGGCTTTGGGAAGCTCTGAGGCCACCACTGTGGAGGTTCCCAAGCACCTAGTGGAATGGCTGGGATTCCCCACTCACCTATCCCGGACACCTGAGTAGGAGGGAAGGGACTAAATCTGGCTGAGGCGCACCTCTGAAGCCCAGCTAGGGGCTCTCTATCCAGGCAGTGGCAAGGCCACAGAAGCTGGCACGCCTTCACCCCAGAAAGGAGAGCAGATCTGGGCAGAGAGGGGCCGTGAAGGCTGCTGGGATGTTGGGCATCACCCATCCCCTACCCTGGGGGCCAGGAGTGCCAGGGATTCCTGGGGAGCAAGTCCCTCCCCTGGCTGGGCAGGTTACGGAGCCCTTCACGTGAGCAACAGGAAATGACAGTGGCTGACGTAAAGGGCTGGTGGCCCCAGGAAGATAGGGTTCATTTTAACCCCTGACTCACCTAGTCTGGGTACCTCGGGGGGTGGGCTGAGCTGCAGCAAGGGTAGGAGGCTGGGGGGCATGTCCATAACCAGGCCTTGGGCCAAGGGCCCTGGCTGGGGCCAGATGCTGGTGCCAGGGGACATGCAGGAGCTTGGCATCATGGGTGAAATGGAGGCCTCCTGGACCATGTCTTGGCCGATCAGCATCACTGGGGCTCAGGTTGCACCTGGCTTCGCTTTCATTCGCCTGCAGTGGAAACTCGAAGGGCAGCTCCTGCGGGAGTCTGAACCTGCCATGCTGTTGCCTAGACAGTGGATGCCTGGATCCCCCTCAACCCCATGCTGCAGGCCCCCCACCCTGTGCCAGCTCAGGGGGAGGCCAGGGAAGTGAGAAGGGAGGTGGGGGGTTGGCTCCAGGGTAGCTGTCAGCGGGCAGAGCCCACGTAGGTCCCAGTCCAGCTCCGTCACTGCTCCCAGTGTGACCTTGGGGAAATCCACATCACTTCCCCGAACCCTAGTTTCCTCATCTGCAAATGGGCATAATAATAGCACCTGTTGCTTAGGGCAGTCGTGAGGGTTGAGTTAATACGCAGACATCTTAGTGCCGTTTTAAGCTTTAATAACTTCAGAAATATGAATGCTAAATGCTTCATTTGAATGTCTCATTATTTAAATCTCTTGTCTATTTTTTTTAAATTTTGAATGAAAATATTTTGAATTTCAATTTAATGTAAAAAAATTAAACCTTCAAATGCTGTTTGTCAGCCAGGGGCGCGGGGAAGGCTGTATGAGTGTTGGACTTCGGGCTGCTGAGAAACGAGAGGCAGCCCGAGAAGCACTCAGGGTGATGCCTGGTCCAGGGGTGCTCAGTACCTGCTGGCGGTGCAGTGGCCAGCTGGCTCACTCATCCTTTCAGGAAGAGGGGTGCCACCACACCTCCCAAGAGAGGGAAACTGAGCAAAGCGAGAGGGAAGCCTGGCAGAGCAGGGAAAATCCGAGGGCCCCGGTGAGATGGCACGGAGGAGGAGGCTGGCCAGGGAGGCTGCCCCCGCTGTCTGAGGTGGCGGGCACCTGGGGAGGCACTGCCTGGAACCACATGCCTGTACTTGCCAGCTCTGGGTAAACAGTGAAAGGAGTCGGGCAGCAGGGGCCCCATGCTGGGCAGGGAGGGGGACGGGGGAATCACAGCCAATCGGCTGGCCTCCCACTGCCCCATGAAAGGGCCATTCAGTTCAGGCCGTTCCTTTGGCAACAAGGAGACTCGTGGCCATGTGAGTGCCCGTCCTGTCCCTGTCTTGCGCAGCAAGGCTATAGCCAGGGCCCCGGCCCACTCTCCCGCCCGGGGTGCATTCTGCAGCCTCCAGGGACAGCCGTGCCAGGTAATGCAAGGGGCGCCAATCCAAGCTGTCTGCTCACCTGAAAGATGCTGGCTGGCACTGTCCTCAAGAGTGAAACTGGGGGTTGGGGGAGGGGATAGGCATGTCAAGGCCTCAGCCCCAGTAGGGACCCTCTCCCCAGACAGGGGAGCTGTAAACCAGCTGCCAGTGCTGAGAGGCAGCTTCCAGGGGGCTGTTAGTGATGGCATGACCACCTGAGACTGCAGGGAGGGACAGGTCTGCCAGTTGCCTGCCAGATTGAAGTAGCAGGAGAGAGGGACTTAGGAGCCCTCCTGCGATTCTGGGGACTGGAAGGTATGGCTCCACCTCCAGACCCCAACCCTTCCCAGTGTTACTTGTGGGCCATCCCAGGGCCGTCTGTCCCCGTCTGCTGCACCTTGTTTGGCCCCAGCACTTCTGCATCAGCAGGGCCAGGAGAGGTCGCAAGCTTGGGGCACTGCCTGCAGAATACCAATTGCCTGAGAACCTCAGTGTGGGGAGGCGTAGAGAGGCCTGAGGGGAGGAGGTGCGAGCTCCTGCCCTGGTGGGGGTGGGGTGGGGTGGGGTCATATCTGATTGGCTGCCAGGTGTCCCAGAGCCCAGCTCCTGAGACCTGGAGTCTCTTTGACTTTGAATTATTGATGGCGCTCTCCAAAGTGAAATCGAGGAGGACTGGTCCCACGCCCCCGCCCCCTGTGCTTCTTTCTATCTCTCCCCCTGGCCTCTCTCAGCCTTCATTCTCTTCCTTCTCTGGACCCCAGAAAGCTAAGCAGATGGGAGGGAAGCTTGTGGTTTCCCCTAGCCCTCCTCCAGTTCTCTTTTCCTAGAAAGGGGTGAAAGTCATGCTGGAGGTGGGAACACAGTGGGGAGGGAGTGTACATGAAGGGTAGGGGGCCTCTGGGCCAGGCGGGAAAAGGGTGGACGATAACTTATAAGCCATGCCTTTGTGATGCCGGACTAGACTGAAAATGGCTGGGGGTCTCTGGCAGGGCCTACAAGTTCTGTTCTGGGGCCTATATGGAAGGTGCCACCTACTCACCTCCCATCCCGGCACCTATCTCACGCCTTACACGGACTGTTTCCAGAGCTCTCTGCCTGGCCCTCAGCACTTGAGGCTTGGCACCAGCTCCTCTCTGCCCTAATGGGCTGGGGCTGCGGCCTAGGGCAGGCTGTGGGCTGCCCGAGCCACTGGCTGCCGAACAGCTAGATTCTGCCCACTGCCCGCTCATCCACTCATCTCCCTGGGGGCTGCTGGGAGAAGCCTGGTGCCCGGGGCTGCGGTCAGAGGCCCGCTGGGCAGGAGACAGCCAGCCCTGACATTATTACAGGCCTACAAAGGGAGGAGCCGGGCTGCCTGGCGGGGGCTGGGGGAGGAGATAATAACCACTGTCATTGTTGAGAGCTTTCACATGTCATTATCTCATTTATTTCTCGCAACAACACTGGGAGGCAGGAATCATAATGATGATTATTATACTGATTTTGCAGGTGAGGAAATTGGGGCTTGGGAGGTTAAATGACTAGGGCAAAATCACCCAGCTAGTCAGCCACGGGGCACTCCTCTGAGAGTCCTGGATGACTCTGCCCCCTCACCGCCCCAGGAGCCCTGCTGACCCTCAAGGAAAGAGGCCCGATCCTACCTGCTCCTCCCTCCAAGCACCTCTGGCCTCCAGCTCCATTATAGATAAAGCCTGCGTGTTCACGGTGATGGAGGGACTCTGCAGGCCCCCACGTGAGCCTAAATGTGATGGGGTTGCTGAGTCGAGGTAAAGTGGGAAGAGCACTGGGCTGAGAGACATGGACGCCAGCCCTAGGCCTGCTAGTGTGTGACCTTGGACAAGTCAGCGGCGCTTTTCCCATTTGTACAGCAGAGAACTTAAGATGGATGACCCCTTCATCGAGTGGACACTCTCAGATGCCCAGGAAGGGGTTGATGGTCCTAACCAGTCTTAATTGGCTGGGGCATGTACTGGACACAGCTGACTCCAAGTTCCTGAAAAACAACTTGGGCAAACATCTTCCGGTTTAGTCTGAGTAAGATCTGGAGGATGTGCAAGTCTTTTGTAGCAACAACTAAAGCGACCTTAACAGTGAGGGTAGGTAACAGGTGCAATGCATCTGATAATCACCCTTGTTTCAGCAGTGGGGAGATCTGGGATGGATTCCCAAATCTGACGTCTCTGCGGCGAGACTTGGTTCAGGCTGTCTCACCCCTGTCTGCTTCAGTGTCCTCTATGTAAAGTGTGGTCATGGCTGCCCACTCCCTGGGACCTTGGGAAGATTCAATTGGATGATGGATGTGGAAATGTCTTCTTTTACTTGTGATAAAATATATGTGACATGAACCTTAAAAAAAAAGATGGATGACCCTTTAGGGCTCTCAAAACTCCTCCATTCAGAGGTTCTGTGTTCCTTCAGCAGACCCACCCCAGCTGCAAGGACTGGGGGTAGGGACAGGAGGGCTGCCTGCAGTGCAGAATTTTAGCCTCTAGGGGGCCCCCTTTGCACAAGTCATTATCACCATGAGCAGTTTGTGATGGGTGCTGGTAGGGGAGAACCCCTGGGAGGCCACAGGGCCCTGACTCCACTTGAAACAGAAGTCTTAGATCAGTGAAGACGGTGGGCTCTACCACACGAGGATCCCCCACCGCAGCAGGTGACCATGTCCAGGGAAGAACTCTGGGATTGGGTCTGGAGACCAAGGTCAGGCTCCTGCTCAGCCACTCATCGCCGCCTCCCCCAAACCACATGGCCTCCTTTTTCTCATCAAGGATCTGGCCAAGTGATGCTCTCAGGTCGTGCCAGCTCAGACAGTGTAAGATTCGCAAAAGACTCCTGCTCGTCCCGTAGGTCAGAAAGCGAGGGAGCAGTCTTAACTCTTGGAACGTCCAGCGTTTCCAATCCGGGGGGTGAGGGCGGTGGCATCCCCCCATCTCGGGAGTATCTGCAGAAGCTGAAGGGAGGAAGCAGATGGGACCTGGGTTGGAATACTATTTGTTGCTTGAAGGGCTGCAGAGGTAGGGCAGTCCCTGCCTCACCCTGGGGTCTTTGAGGGGAGCAATTGGAGTGGCCAGGACGTGCTGAGACTGATTGCCCCGTGTGGTTTACAAAAGCCAGCTCAGCTCTCATGCTTTCCCTGAGGTGTGAAAGCATGGGTGCGTGGAGACCTGCATGCCTGTGTGCGTGCGCGCAAAGGCAGAGGTGTGTCTCAGCGGCGGGCCAGCCTCTCGTGGAGTTAGACTGTGTGGTCCCTGGTTGAGGTCTGGCCAGCTGGGGATGGAGAGCAGGTACAGTGGGAGCCTGACCCCCAGCAGGGCCCTCTGACAACTGCTTTCCTTGTCTTTCAGCCCATGAGGCTCCCAGTTCCCATTGAGTGCCGCCCTGAAGGATGTCCCAGCTCTCCTCCACCCTGAAGCGCTACACAGAATCGGCCCGCTACACAGATGCCCCTTATGCCAAATCGGGCTATGGCACCTACACTCCCTCCTCCTACGGGGCCAACCTGGCTGCCTCCTTCCTGGAGAAGGAGAAGCTTGGTTTCAAGCCCAGCCCCCCCACCAGCTTCCTCACCCGTCCCCATACGTATGGCCCCCCCTCCATCCTGGACTATGACCGAGGCCGCCCCCTGCTGAGACCCGATGTCATCGGGGGTGCTAAGCGTGCGGAGAGCCAGACTCGGGGCACCGAGCGGCCTTCAGGGAGTGGACTCAGCGGGGGCAGTGGCGTCCCTTATGGAGTGACCACCAGCTCCCTCAGCTACCTGCCCATCAATGCCCGCGACCAGGGGGTAACCCTGACCCAGAAGAAGTCGAACAGTCAATCAGACCTGGCCCGGGATTTCTCCAGCCTCCGGACCTCAGATAGCTACCGGCTAGACCTGGGCCGCAGCCCCATGCTGGCCCGCACGCGCAAGGAGCTGTGTGCCCTGCAGGGGCTCTACCAGGCAGCCAGCCGCTCCGAGTACCTGGCCGACTACCTGGAGAGCTATGGTCGCAAGGGCAGCGCACCACAGGTGCCCACCCAGGCCCCTCACTCACGAGTCCCTGAAGTCCTCAGCCCCACCTACCGACCGAGTGGCCGTTACACGCTGTGGGAGAAGGGCAAGGGCCAGGCCCCTGTGTCCAGCTGCTCCAGCTCCCCAGGGCGAAACACCATGGTGAGTTTGCCCGAGGGACCCGGTGATGGGCTGGGGAGGCAGCCACTGATGAGGAAAGGACTCCCAACTTGACCGATGATCGAAGGCAGAGGTTTTTCTTCCCAGGCCTCACAGTGGCTGCTCCTGCAGCCCAGGTGGGGATGAGCCAGGGAAGTAACCTCAGCACGTCCGGTGCCCTCATGGTTTGATGCCTTGCCCAGGGACTTTCCCACTCTCCCCAGGAAACCCACTTCATGACCTGTGCGCTCAATGATGGCCCAGCAGTCATCTTGGAAATGCTCGGCTACCCTCATGTACACTGGGATTCTTATCCTCTACTTTCCCACCCAACATGCCAGGGTCCCCTGCAGGCCCTGCCCCATCCTGGACTGACTGCTGAGGCCCCCAGACCACCAGTGTGCCCCGTGGTAAGAGAGGCCCCCTGGCCCTGATTGCATCTCTCCTCCTGCTCAGGCTTTTACCTCCCAGTCCAGAGACGTGGCTTAACGTTGGGACATAAGACATCAGGAGAAGAGGGTCTCTCCTCTGATGGACCCTGCCTGGCTCAGGACAGGGTGTCTGGACAGGAGTTGTCCTATGTGTCTTTGGAGAAAATGGTGCAGGACTTTCTGTCTAGGGCTTTAGACGATCCAATCCCTCTCTACTCCAATAGTGCCTGGGCTCGAATAATGGAAGAGGCTCTGCTGGAGACAGAGTAAAGGCTGGCGTGGCCCCACCCACATCTAATCCCTGAACACACCTCTCTTGGGGCACTGACTACAATTCCGCCTTTTCTGTAGTCATTAGTTTACCCATTAGATGGTGAGCTCTCATAGGATGAGAAAGAAATCAGATCTCTAGATCCCTCACCATGTGCCTAGCTCAGTGTAGAACTCAGCTGACGTGCTTATCATGTGGATGGATGGATGGATGGATGGATGGATTGGTGAGTGGGTGGGTGGATGGATGGGTGGGTGGGTGGATGGATGGATGGATGGATGGATGGTTGGGTGGATGAGTAGGTGGGTAGATGGACAGGCAAGCATATGGGCAGGAGAACTGGGTGTTGTGTTGCCTTCATTACTCTATGTACTCTTCTCCTACTCTTAGGACACGTGTCTCTTGGAAACAATAGCTATGCCATAGCAAGAAATGCTGCTTAAGGGGCTTGTCCAGAAAAATGCAGCAGGAGTGCAAGATAGGGGTGGAGCTTTGAGGCACGGACCTTGAAGCTTGTCATAACTAAAGGTCTTGAGAGGCCAACTTTGATACCATTACTTAGAGAGTCTTGGCCTTGCTGGGCCGTCTGTGAGGTGCCATGGGAGATGCAAAGGCTGGTGCCTCCCAGAGCGTTCAGGCCCTGAAAGGGCAGGGCTGGCTATGTCGGAGGGACGAGGAGTGGCACACGACAGAGCTGGCCCGAGAGAGAAAGACATGCTCTCAGGGCACGTGCGCTTGGGGTGGAGCGTGATTCACTTGAACAGGTCTGGTGTTGCACATCTCAGGGACAATCAGAAAGCAGCTCTCAGTGGAGGGGCTTGGGTGCTAGAGGCCTCTGAGGGGCACCCTCCCTTTGCTCAAAAGAGAAGGGCTATTTATTTATTTATGGCCATGTTGGGTCTTTGTTGCTGCGCACGGGCTTTCTTTAGTTACGGTGAGCAGGGGCTGCTCTTACTTGCGGTGCACAGGCTTCTCATTGTTGTGGCTTCTCTTGTTGCGGATCACGAGCTCTAGGCATGCAGGCTTCAGCAGTTGTGGCACGTGGGCTCAGTAGTTGTGGCTCGCGGCTCTAGAGCTCAGGCTCAGTAGTTGTGGCACACGGGTTTAGTTGCTCCGCGGCACGTGGGATCTTCCCAGGCCTGGGCTCGAACCATGTCCCTTGCATTGGCAGGCGGGTTCTTAACCACTGCGCCACCAGGGAAGCCCGAGAAGGGCTCTTTACGGGGCTCGATGTTCCTCAAAGTGGGGTCTGCAGACTGCCTACCTCAAAATCACCTACACAGCTTAACAATTCAGGGGTCTGGGCCCCACCCAGACCCCCCCAAATCAAATTCTCTAGGGACAGTGCCTGGAAATCTGCCCTTTTCACAAGACTGTCAGGTCATCTTCAAGCACACCGAGGTCCGAAAACCTCCCCTCCACAGACTGGACTGCAGAGCCACTCTCAGGCCCAATCCCAGGAGAGCAGGGCTTCCTCCTTCCCACCCAGGCACATTCCAAACCTCCCTGGAGCCTGCTGCCCTCCACCCCTTCCACAGGGGACACCCCGGCCCCACCTCCACCCCCAGGGCCAGGGTGAGGGGAATTCTGAGAGAGGACCTCAGAGGAGCGGCAGATTGAGCCAGAGCAAACTCAGCCACCCTAGCATACCTCCTCCCGTCCAGAAGCAACCCACAACACAGGGAAGTAGCCAGCAGCCCAACAGCTGAGCTAGGGTTTCACTGTGAGCTCTCGCTCCAGAAGATGCTATCAACTGGGAAAGGCCCCTCGTGGGCTCCGTGGTGTAAGACCTTGATTCAACCTCACCCTCACCCCTCTAACCTCAGCCCTCTCTCTCCTCACCACCCTCACCCTCGCCTCTGGAGCTGACGACATCTTGCTGGCGTGAGAACATCCCTGTTCGTGGGGCCTGGACCACTTCTGCCTAGAACCAGGTCCAGTTTCTTTTCCGACCTCCATCTGGGGATCTTACCGTCTCATTCATTCATTTACGGTGCTCGGCTTACTAGCAGCATAACCTCAGAGAAGTTCCCGAACTCCTGAACCTGTTTCCTCTGTAAAACGAGAGCAATCGTAGTTCCCACTGCATAGACTGTCGTGAGGAATCAAAGGTTGCGTGTGAAAGGGCCTGGCCCGTAGTAGGTGCTCCATACGTGTCAGTCCTCCTTGCCCCCTTCCAGGTGCTCCAGGAGGCAGGAGAGGTTTGAGCCATGGCCCCTGCCCTCGGGCACATGCACAACTAACTTGGGGAGATAAGTTCCAAAAACAGTGGCAGTAGGAGGCCTCCCTAGGTGTTTGCAGTGTCATAGGTGATGGGGAAGGGAGAGGTCATCCGAGGCTGGGATGGACTGCTCTGACCGCTGGAAGAATATTTTGCCTCTTTAACCTTGGACACCTCTCACCTGAGCTGCTTCCTCACCCACGAAAGGGAATGGTCATGCCTGCCCTGCCCACCTCCCAGGGATGTCATGAGGTTCAAAGCAAATAATGGACGTGGAGGAATCTGAAACCAGTAACATGTGATGGGAGAGTCGGTTTAAACTTAAGGGGGGAAAGGAGATGATGGAAAAGAAGGGGCACTTGGCAGCTGACTAGAGTGGGAGAGGGGACTACCGTTGGGAGGAACAAAGGTGAGAAGGAAGCGCATCCTGGGGCGGAGCCAGCATGATCTGACTCCTCTGGGGCAGCCGTGGCCCCAGGGCTCTCAGGGTAGCTGACCTGAACTACAGTTGAAGTACAGTAAAGGGAGGTCACGAGCAGGACCGCCCACCGGGGACTAGAACAGTTCTAACCAGACTCAGTCCCCTTGTTAATAGTAACAGCCCACATGAACTTGGACTGTCACAGACTCAGCTGAACACGGGTGAAGGACTGGTGTAGGGGGACAAGAATTCTGAATACCCCCCCACCTCACCCCCAGCGTGCTTAAGTACCAACAAAATGCCAATCCACGGAGGGTGCAGCTCAGCCTGGGACAGTGAGGGCTGCCCCAGGCTCCACCTTACGACAGACTGGAGAGGAGGGAGGTGTGTTGGTTCAGAACCGATTAAAAAAAAAAAAAACCTTTCACTGCCTTCAGTGGGGACTCCAAGCCAGGAAGCCAGCCCAGGTGAGTTGGCCCTGCAGAGAGCCAGGGGCCCAAGCACCCAGCCTGGTCATGTCCCCCCTCTGCCCCACCTCTCCTGCTCCCTTGGGCCTATGGAAGGACAAGCTGTTCCCACTGAGCCCTTCCAGGGCTGCGCTTTAACCCCTACAATCCATCCTAATCCTCCTCCGCTCCACCCCCTCCAGCTGCTCCCTCCTGGGCCCTGGCATTCTGCCTGCTGGCCTCAGCCCTGCCGAGGCCACCCTCTTCTTTCCTGGGGCCCTCCAGAGCACAAGCCACGGGCCCAGGCATCTCCTGCTCAGATGCAGGGCCTGACCCGGCCTCTTGCACACCCGTGCCCTCTGCTCTGGGACCTGTTGCTAGGAGCAAACGGCCTGGGCACCTGGGTCCTATTTGCCACTGGGGCTGCTGACTCATCTCGCAAAGCCTCGGGTTCCAGCTGTTCAGTGACAGGGAGATTATATAAGCCGAGGTCATGTGATTTTTCTCTCCGGTGGGACTTTGGACTTACTGCTGCCAAGCAGTAGGGGGAAGGGAGGAGTTTTACTCCAAAGAGAACTACTTGAGGACAGCAGGGGCTGCCCTAGTGCTCCTGGGTGAGAGGTGTGACCTTCCTCTCTGTCCCCTGCCTTCTCACTGTTTACTCAGCCACTCCGAACTGCATCCCTGCTGTCTTATTTGTCCAGCTTGGCAGCCTGAGACCCTGGGGCTTGTCCTCACCCACTCGGCCACCCAGAGGAGGCTGAACTTCCTCAGGGCCTGAATCTGTGCTGACAGCATAGGAAGGTCACACAGAGGAGCCCTTAAGCCAGAGGGGTCCTACGGCCAGGAGTAGTACTAGCTGCTGAGAAAGAAAGGGCAGTCGTTTTGTAGTCTGTGGTTAGAATCAGCCAGACACTGATGTCTCCAGCCCTTGAAGACCGGCTGTGGGCTATGACCTGGCTGGTGGCCTTGGTGCTGCCTTACCCGGGCTCGTTTTCTCAATCAGTGCCCCGCACTGTGCTCCCTGCCTCCACCTCCACCCCGCCTCGGGGATGTCTCCATGAGTTAACGTGGCGCAGGGGTGGGCTCAGCAAGGCAGAAGTTAATCCAAGCCTGGCAAAATGTTCCCTGCCCCCGGGAGAGCCGCTCCACTGACCATCGGCTACAGAAATGAACAGCATGTTCAGGGCCCAGAGCTGCACACGTGGCCCCCTGCACCCTCTCACCTCAATGGGTCCATAGAAACTGGTGCCCCACACAGAGGTATAAACGAGAGAGGGAAGTGTGTGGGCCTCTGGAATCCAGCTGGTTCAGGCCGGGCTGCCCAGGGGCTCAAAGGAGTACAGAGCTTTTGGCCTCCTGGAGTCTGAGTGATACAAAGAGGCGGAGCTTCCTACAGACCTAGGTACCGCTGGCTGGCCCTCCGTCCCCAAGGGCACTCGTGGGCTGAAAGCCAAACCTCCTAACAAGGACTCTGAGCCCCTACCAGTTCCGTCAGTCAGGCCACCAGTCTGTCCCATCTGCGGTGGTAACAGCAGGTGCGCCCAGGAGCAGGGCCTAAGCAGTGTTTCCAAATCCAGGACCAAGCTGCCCACTAAGATCTGAGGGAACAAGGTATTCGCCGTCTTGCCTTCGTAGAGCTAACGCTGACTTTAATTTATTTAAATACTCCATCCGTGCCAGGAAGGATCTGAGGTGAGAAGATACCTACGGGGGAGGCAGGCCAAGCACAGGGTCTGAGAAATGGCCGTCTCGGGCTGCAGGAATGAGCCCTGCAGAGATTAGCTTAGTGTGTCTGAGGCAGAAAGTCATGGAGCCAGAGCCAGATTCAGATCCCAGAAGACTATATGCTTTACCCACCCCACTTCACGAAATGGCACTGAGGAGAAAGGGTCTCAGAGGGGCTTGGCTAGTTGAGAAAGGACCACGGTTCTTCCTCGGCTGTGTCCTGCAGCCGTCAGACCTGCCTGACAAGACTGGACCCTGTGGGAATTCTTTCCGCCCCGGCTTCTCAAAGGGTGCCCATGCAGGAGCTTTCCCCAGCTGGGCCTCCCCTCTCCCAGCAATGCCCCTAACCTCCCGCATCCCAGGAAAGATGGAGAGAGCTGGCAGAATGTCATGATGTCCCGGGGTGGCTGGCCTACGTCATGGGGAGACAGGCCAAATGCTCCAGGGGGTGAGCACCTGATAGACAGCGCTTCCTGCAGCTCACTTACTCAACATGCAAACCCAGACTCGCCCCGCCCTCTGAGGCTCAATGGGACTTCCAGGATGGCCAGCAGAGCCTGCTCTGGCCCCCTTTCATGATGAGCTCAACATCTTTATTAAGCACCCACTAAGAGAACCCACAACCCTGCCCTTCAGGAGGTATCAGTGTGATGGTACAATCAACACACAAGCTCAGACCACTTACAGAAGCCTTAGAGACACTTATAACACAAAGATAAACATATTAAGACAAATTCATACAGTGGAAACTGAATGCTAGTAGACTGAGGGTATACAGGGATGGTGTTTCGAGCTGGGTGGAGTTCATTAGAGAAGGCTTTGTAGAAAACATGAGTTTTGAGCAGAATTTACAGGTTGGTAACTGGCAGAGAACAGGAAAGGCATTCCAGAATCTCCTGGTAATTGTTCCTAGCATGGGTTTTGCTGTAGGACGGGTCTGGGTTCAAAGCCCCACACTGCCATTTACAAGCTACGTGGTCCTGGAAAGTCATTTGACCTCTCAGGGCTTAAGTTCCTTCATCTAGAAAATAGAGGTAATAGTTGCTACATCACTGTGTTATTATGCAAGTTAGCTGGGCTAATATATATAAAGCACTTAGCAGTGCCTGGCATTTAGTGAGTACTTCATCGATGGCAGGTTTGTTTGTTTTTTTTTTTGTGGTACGCAGGCCTCTCACCGCTGTGGCCTCTCCCGTTACGGAGCACAGGCTCCAGACGCGCAGGCTCAGCAGCCATGGCTCACGGGCATGTGGGATCTTCCCGGACCGGGGCACGAACCTGCGTCCCCTGCATCAGCAGGCGGACTCTCAACCACTGTGCCACCAGGGAAGCCCGGCAATTTTGTTTTTTAAGCGAGAGAAGGCAAGTGCTAAAGCAGGTTGGTTGGCAGCGGGGATCAGAGAAGAGTGAGGGTGGTGACAGTGGTGTCGTCCGGCCTATGGATGACAGTCTCACAGACAGGGCTACCTGAGGTTTCCAGAATGGATAGAAGAGTCAGGTGTTTCAGGGCAGGGGAGTGATGTGATGAAATGCAAGCCTTGCTGCAGACAGTGTTGTTAGGAAGGGTGTGGTTAGGAAGAAGGAAGCATGGAGGAAAAGGCTGTTGCATTTTGTCCAGGGTCCAGGTTTGGTCACCTGGCAAGGAGAGTGACTGTGGAGATCACCCCTCCTAACATCAAGCCTCACTTATCACCCAGGAGAACGCCCTGCAGCTCCTGCCACCTGCGCACTCCTCCCACCACCGCTACTGGAACACACAGGGGCAACCGTCTGTGCTCCCCCCCCAGTAGCACAAAATCGCTGTTCTGTGGGAGGCCTGGGGTACAAGCCATACATGCGTCCTGGACACACTCCCCATGTGGCTGTGGTCGTGTGTGCCGTGTGCGTGTACATGTGGGGATGACAGGCCAAGGGAAACAGAAGGAGGCCACAGATGAGTAACAGCACACACTGCTGCCTCCCAGAGTATTTTTAAATGCTAAAAATACTGGCTAAAAATAGCCATCAAGCTCCAAACAAGGTACTTTCTCCAGGCAGATTCTGTGTGGGTCCCTGATAGGTGAGGGGGGTGGAGCAGCAGAAATCTTCAAGCATTGCTGCCCTTAGGGTCAGAGGAGTACACTCACCCCACACCAGCGGAGCACCTATTTCTCCACCGTGGTGGTACTTTCTCCCCATCTCCCAAAAACAAATCAAAATTTGAGATTCTAGGAAAGATGGAGTTGGGTAACTGGGTAGAAGAGGCCAGAAAAGGTTCCTTCCTGGGGCCAAAAGGTACGGTGATGTATTGTACCATATAAAAATATGGGCATTGCCTCTCTTGACAGTGGGCCAAACTAGGGCTAGAGGGAGGAGGGGTGCTCAATGCCGAAGCCGTGGAAATCTACCTTCCTAACCTGGGCCCTGTGACCCTCACGGTCTGTGTCGATGTTGGGCTCCAAGAAAGCCCTAAATGCTGAATCCCCCCTGAATGCTGTGCAAAAGTTTTTGCGTGGGTGCATTTTTCCCTGAAAAAAATAAGTACAGAGCTTTCATCGGGTTCTCAAAATGATCTGCAGCCCCCAAAAAGTTAGGAATCGTTTGCCGCCTTGGGGGAAGCTCACCCGGCTGACACTCGTCCTTGGAGACGTGTCCTCTGCGGGCCTCAAAGACAGTTTCTCGAGTCCCAACCCCGAGGTGGGTGCCGGACTACGCGCTCCGGTCCTGCCGGCCCCCGGGGGCTGCCAGGTCTCTGCGGCCGGCGGGCTCTGTCGGCGGCAAGGGGCTGGGGGCAGCCAGGCGGTGGGCGGACCCGCGGGTAGCGCGGGGTCTGGCGGGGTCTCAGCCTCGCTCGGGTCCGCGTGCTGGCGGCCGGGGGCGGGGCCCAGCGGGGGCGGAGCTGGAGCCCTGGTCCCGCCCCAGCGCTGACGTCGCGCGGCCAGCGGCGCGGGCGGGGCCGCCAGTCTGCTAGAGAGAGAGAGAGAGAGAGAGAGAGCGCGGGTGCAGGGGCGGTTGGCGGCGTGCGCCGCGGAGGTTGAGGCGGAGGTGCGCGCGATCTGCCTGCTGTAGCGGTTGCCGCCGGGCGCCGCGGACGGTGTCCTGTGGCGGCCTCGCCGGCCTGGGCGTCCGGGCCGTGGGATCGCGCGGTACTACCCCGCGCGCCCTTGGCCAACGTTAGGCGAGGGGTCGAGCCCGCCACCCGCCCGTCAGCATGCGCACCTCGTACACCGTGACCCTGCCTGAGGAGCCCCCCGCAGCCCCCTTTCCCGCCCTCGCCAAGGAGCTGCGGCCGCGCTCCCCTCTCTCCCCTTCCCTGCTGCTCTCCACCTTCGTGGGGCTCCTGCTCAACAAAGCCAAGGTACGCGGGGCCCTTTTCCGGGACCCCCAACGCCGAGGGCTGGGGTTCCGCCTCCTCCCCGGGATGCCCTCCCTCCCGCCCCCTGCTGCCGCGCGCCGGGCCCGGGCACGGAGCGTCCTCAGCCCCCACCCCTCCTTTCCCAGGGTCTCCCGGCAAGGAACGCCCCTCCCCGGGTGATCTCACGCTTACTCGCGGCCCCCTCCCCTTGTTGAGATCCCAGCCCCTGAGTCCTCCAAACCCCCCTTCCCCTTCCCTCTCGTCGACCCCTGCACCAGGTGGCTCTTGGACTCTTAATTCCTGGCACCTATCAGGACAGGTGCAGGAAAGCGTAACCTTGACTAGTTCTCGGTGTGTGAGGGAACGGGCAGCTCGCTGGACTCCGCGGGCGTGACTCCTCCAAGGCCAAACCCAGCAAGAAAGGCTGGTGGGAAAGGGGCCACCTCCCCGACACTCAGTTCCAAAAGGCCCTTACCCAGAGGGTCGGTAACAGGGGTCCTTTGACCCCGTGAAGGGCAGAGGAGTTGCAGAGGGGGAAAGAGGTCAACGCCCCTTCCCTTCCCAGCCCTCCCCAGTTCAGCTAAGTGGGCACTGGATCCCTCAAATGACGTAGCCGCCCCAGAGTGATACTGGGGCTAAAGGCTGGGCACTGCCCCCTCGGGGAAGAGAGAAGGGGCCAGAGCTTGACAGGTCTTATGTAACAGCACCAGCTCCCGCGTTGGCAGTGTGTGCACTGCCCCGTGCCAGGGCCATACCAGCCTCCTTGGCTGCAGCCAGGACTCATGGCTGACCCTCATGGCACAGGTGAAGTAAGCTGGAAAGCCCTTTCCTGGGGTCTCGAGTGTGAAGACACAAACCTCCATCAGCCTTTCTTCTATGGCTCTCGTGTTCCCAGATGTTTCCCCCGCGTTAACATAGAACAGGCTCTTATGAGGCCCCCGCTCCTTCCCTGGGAGGTGAATGCTGTCCGTTTACTGGCAATGGAGGTGGCAGCTACCTTCAAGAACAGTGGTTGCTACTGAGTCAAATTAGGTTTGCTGATGGCTAATTTTAAGGAAGTTCTTGACCCGAACTTTCTCCGCTCTTTGCACTTGAGTTCCAGCATCCCAACTGGAGTCATTTCCTTGTCTCCTGGTGAGAGGCTGGCTGTTCAGGGTCTCTCCCAACTTCTCCAGTTTGGGCCTCTCCCTGTCGGCCCTGAGGTAGGATTGTTTTTCCCGTAAGAAAGGTCACTCCTGGGACATTTTGTTTCTCTCTGGAATGGAAACTGCTGACTCTCCCTGCAGCTCCTGATCTCCTATTCATGGCAGAAGAATATCTGGCTGCGCCGAGAACAGCCCTGCTCTCCCCTCCACTCCCACCCCCTGACTTCTGTTACCCAGCCGCCTTCTACACAGAGTGCTTAGAAATTGGCAAGGAGTTTTGAGCTCAGGAAATTTTAGACAAAGGCACAAGCCAGAACTAAGAGGGTCCCAGCGATGCCTTGAAGGAGCCTCCCCCATCTTTCCACCCGCCAGGCCATAAGCAGGGGTAGATCCTCGAGAATAGTAACCGTAGGTCGTGAGCTGTTCTCCTTGACCTTCCCTCTGTTGGGTCACAGTTAAAAGTGTCAACACCACAGGAATGCTTCATTAGAGAGATGCCTCCAGTCTCCCACTGCCCCACCCCCACTAGAGCTGCATGACTACTGCCTCAGCCAAGGGCCCCCTTTGGTGGACAGCGACAGTCACCAGCGGTAGAATGCTTTGCTTCTGTGGCCCGTTTAGACAGATGTTGTCTGAGGCACGGTGGGTAAGAACTAATAAAGCACTGCCGGAAATAGGTGTAAGAGTGGGTGTCCTGGGGAAGAAAGAGCAGGTATTCGGTCGTGGGCAGGCTTTAACGTTTAGTTCCGAGTGGGCAACACGGAGACGTCAGTGTTTTTGTTGGGCCCCACGTCTACTTCAAAATGCTGATAAGGTCTTTGTCCGGGGAGTTATCTCTGTTGTGGCCCTCTGACTGGAGCATCGGGGTTTACTGAGATTGTCGTGAAGATTTAAATTCTGTGTTTGGGGCCATACACTGCTGTTCTTCAGCGGGTGTTTGTACCGCACCTGCTGCCAATAGGCTTTTCTTTCTAGCTGCAGGTGGACAGCAGGTCTCTCTGCTGGTTTAGGTATTTCCTTCCCGACCTATTAGTGTTAGACCTGAGAATTGGCAAGGAAGGATCTTCCCACTTGTGGGATCAGCGGAGCAATACCTGAGAAAAGCCCTCCTTCAGCCTGCCTCTCCCCAGCCCACCCCCTTATGCTGACAACCTCATGGGCTTTGAGCTGCTGACAGCACACGGCATGAGTAATTTTAGCTGAGTTATTTCAGGCTCCTGTTCTGATCAGGCTTGAGCTGGCCCCACGCATGCCCCAGCCAGTGTTGCTCCAGAGTTGCCTGCTCCCAGGTCCCCTCCCTGAGACCTGGTGGAAGGCTCATCTGTAGGCCGATGCTTTAACCCTTTGAGCCTAAAGGTTTTCTGACTCCTTGGAGGTCGGGCCAGGGTCAGCCCGAGACCCGGACAAACAATGCTCAGAGTCCTCGCCGGAGCACCTGTTCTCCCTCCCACCCCCTCACCAGCCTCCACAGTAGGGACAAGAGCAAGAGGAGTGCCTTCAGCCAGGTGCTCACCTCTGCTTGGCCCAACCTGCCATCAGAAGGATTCCCAGCCGGTGGCCAGTCAGGGTGTTGAAACCTGAACCAGGCGGGGAGGATTCTCCCAGGCTTTAATCAGCCCTCAGGAGCTGAGCTCAACTGGAAGGAATTCCACCTGTCTCTGGCGGTTCAGAATGGCGGGCCAACTAGGGTTTTTCCCCAGATGAAGATCTAAACTCAGTTGAGATGTTTTGTCATTGAACTTCTCAAGACCTCCTAGAAGTGCTCATTATGACAGCTGCTTTAGACATCAGACATCTCAGGATACTAATGTAGGTCATTTGAGAGAGTGCCTGGATTTGGGACCTGAAATTTCTTGGAGACAGGTATATGAACTCCTGGTCTCTGGCTCTCATCTCCAGTCTCCAATATGGCAGAGAATGAAAAGTAACATAAAGATGGGGGAAAACACGTAGTCGACAAAAGAAAGCAAAGCCTCGAAGAACATTTTTGTTGTGTGTTGAAAATGACAGGCATTCCACACCCCTCTTGCCTACAACGTACGTAGACTGAAGTTGAAGAGAGAATAATGTGTGTGGCTTGATGCCAGTGGCTACAACTGGCAGAAAGTTGCAGAGAGAACCTAACATAGGCCAGGCCTCTTCCTTCAGCCTGAATATGCCGCGTGTTCTTTGCTTACAGAATTCTAAGAGCACCCAGGGTCTGGCTGGTCTCCGAAACCTTGGGAACACGGTGAGTTCTTCCTAGCCCACTTCTTTCCTGAGGCCAGTCCCTACCATCCCAACTAGGACCGTCTAACCAGAGTCCCCTCCTGGCTCCAGCCGACTCCCTTCCTACCCGCTAGGCCAGCTGGTACCTGCCCTTCCTGGCTGGTGTTTTACAAAGTTGCCGACCTCTTCCTCAGCCCCGCCCCCAGCAGGAAGCCCTGCTGAAGAGGAGTTGCCCTTTGAACTGGCAGCTTAGGTACTGTCCTGGATCCTTCTCCTCGAGGACAGCCATCACTTCCCACCCACTTCTGTCCAGCTCCCCCACTCCCTTTTGCACACCTCTGTAGTAAATAACCAGTCACATCGCCTGTGCCAGCCGGGGGAACTTGCCTCACTCCACTGCTTTACTTACAAAAAGAGGCACTTGAGGCTGTGGGAGGATTCATTTCTGGGCCAGATGGACCAGAGGGCTCCAGGTAGGAAGTAACTAGACATGCCAGCCAGGTCTCTGTTCCGCGGCTGACGTGCAGGTGGTCTCTCGCAGTGCTTCATGAACTCCATTCTGCAGTGCCTGAGCAACACCCGGGAGCTGAGGGACTACTGCCTCCAGAGGCTCTACGTGCGGGACCTGGGCCACAGCAGCAGTGCACACACAGCCCTCATGGAAGGTGAGGGGCGCAGCCCTGCTCCCCCTCGGGACGCTTTTCCCACTCTGCTGTCGCTGCACTAGTCGTTGTGTGTCACGTGTTCCTCTCCTATTTCTCTTTCTTCGGCTTCTTTTAGTTGGGACTCTCGTTTAAGAATTTCATAGAGAAAATGGCTTAGCTGTCCTCCACGCCCCTCTCTACCCTCTCCTTCCAATAGAGTTTGCAAAACTAATCCAGACCATATGGACCTCATCCCCCAATGATGTGGTGAGCCCCTCTGAGTTCAAGACCCAGATCCAGAGATACGCACCGCGCTTCGTCGGCTATAAGTAAGGGCCCTGGGGACGTGACCTCCCCGGGGTGGGTGGCAGTAGCAGCAGGTTCTAGGGGCCAGAGGGGTCACTCACTCCCTTTTCTTCGGGTTCAGTCAGCAGGACGCTCAGGAGTTTCTTCGCTTCCTTCTGGACGGGCTCCACAATGAGGTGAACCGGGTCACAGCGAGGCCCAGGTCCAACCCGGAAAACCTCGACCATCTTCCGTAAGTAGGAGGAGAGTGCTGGGGGCGGAACTACACGAACTTCTTTGGGGGTAATGATTTGGGGAGAATTTTGGATATTAAGGATTTAGATCCCTAGGCCTTTAAACTTATTATGGTTTGAGCTCTGACCCAATTGTCTTCCTCTCTCTCTGGGTCCTAGTGATGATGAGAAAGGGCGCCAGATGTGGAGGAAATATCTAGAACGGGAAGACAGTCGGATCGGGGGTAAGCGTGGGCACGGGGAGCAATGCCTGCCTTCCCTGCTAAGTGCTTTGCCTGAGCAGGGCATGAGAAGCCCATTCTCCCGGGGACCCCTCCTGCTACCCAGTGCCCAGCACCCGAAGGTCTGAGGCGGGAGCGGTGAGAAAGGAGACACAGCGTTTAAGCATCGCGTGTCCGTCTCTCCCCAGATCTCTTTGTCGGGCAGCTGAAGAGCTCCCTGACGTGTACTGATTGTGGTTACTGTTCTACAGTCTTTGATCCCTTCTGGGACCTGTCTCTGCCCATTGCTAAGGTACGCACCCCTGTCCCCCTGCATCTGAAACTCCCGCTCTTACCCTTTCATGTCAGCGACCTCTGACCTTCATTTTTCTCTCTCCCAGCGAGGTTATCCTGAGGTGACGTTAATGGACTGCATGAGGCTCTTCACCAAAGAGGATGTGCTTGATGGCGATGAAAAGCCAGTAAGTCACCCGCCTTGGCAGCGAGAGTGCATCTCCCTGAGCCCTCTCGGGGGCGGACCAGCCTAGGAGTTGCTGGATTCGCCTGTTGGCCTCTCTCGTGAGTCCTTCCCAGCTCTGTCTATCCTGTCTTTCAGACGTGCTGTCGCTGCCGAGCCAGAAAGCGGTGTATAAAGAAGTTCTCCATCCAGAGGTTCCCAAAGATCTTGGTGCTCCGTATCCTTCAGCTCGTCAGGGCAGGGACTTGACATTAGAGAGTGACTGATGACAAGGGCCCAGGTGAGGGCCAACGGAGTAGGAACCTCAGAACGTCAGGCGGCTTTTCTCCTCCCGCGTGCCCTTCTGCTTCCTGAGAAGCACAGTCACCCTCAGGGGCTCTGTCTCCTGTTCTCTGACTCTGTTCTTGCCACCCTGTCTGTCCTTGACTCACACCAATACCAGATCTGAAGCGGTTCTCAGAATCCAGGATACGAACCAGCAAGCTTACAACATTTGTGAATTTCCCACTAAGAGACCTGGACTTGAGAGAATTTGCCTCAGAAAACACCAGTAAGTATTTTTCTGCACTGGAGGCGCAGAACCGAGGCACAAGTGTCTAAGATACAGCGGGGAGGCCAAGAGGTGGAGGGACGCTGCTAAGGAGTGAGACGTGGAAACTGGGAGTAGCGGCAGGAGGGGGGGGCCCGGGGGAAGGGATGCCTCGGGGGCTGGACGCTTTGTGCTTCCTCCTCAGACCACGCTGTTTACAACCTGTATGCTGTGTCCAATCACTCCGGAACCACCATGGGCGGCCATTACACAGCCTACTGCCGGAGCCCGGTGACGGGAGAATGGCACGCGTTCAATGACTCCAGGTGAGACAGGCCTCGGGCGCGGCTCCCGGCCGTCAGGCACCTGTACCTCACCCGGAAAAGGTCAGGGCCAGAAGGGGTGCTGTGCATTTGAAGACCCTCCAGAAGAGGGTGGCCTCGGGTGTCCAGTAGATCAGAGACGGGCCCTCATGCTCCCCCAGCCGCTCTGTCGCGTCATGGGGCCCCGTGGCCGCCAGGCTGACCTGTCTTCTCTCCACAGCGTCTCCCCCATGTCCTCCGGCCAAGTGCGCACCAGCGACGCCTACTTGCTCTTCTACGAGTTGGCCAGTCCACCCTCCCGCATGTAGCAACGAGGAGCTACATCTCATCCTTCCCCGTGGTGGCCCTACACCCTAAGTTTTTTTAAAAAGACCAAAAAAGGCAAAAAAAAAAAAAAAAAAAACCCCACCTGACTAATAAGCGAAAAATAAAGGAAAGTGAAGCTGCCGAGCAGGAGTTGCTGCAGCCTGGCCAGGGTCTGGGGTGGGCAGCCTGCTGCCCCCGAGCCCCGCCTGGCAGGGAAGACCGGCAGGACACAGACTGAGCCAGCAGTGTCCCTCGGCTTCTCATGTTTGCATTTGTAAGCTTGTGGTTTCTTCCTGTGTGTGATTAAACAGCCGTCTGTGGGGAGAAGATCCTCATCCACTGGCCCGCTGGCCGCGGCTCCAGCCCCGGCCTCCCGGAGAGACAGCGCCCTCTGGAGCCTGCTGGGGAGGATCGCCGCCCATCTTCACCGGCCCAGGAGCAAGAGAAGCACCCATGAGCCAAGAGCCCTCTTAACGCTGCTAACTCCAGGGGGACAGATGAGGGGACGTCTTTGAAAAAAGCTGTTTTTGGTTTTTAAAAGCCCAGCTGTTTTTTTTAATTTACCGTAACTAAAGTTTTCAGACTGGAGATGCTGTCTTTCACACCTCTTCACAGCTGGGACGTTGTGCTGGTCATTTTTCTTTTTTTTTCCTTAATTCTTCAAAATACAGCTTTTCTCGTGCCAGCCCCCAGTGGTGCTAGGTGGGAGTTGGCCAGGCCCCAAGCACAGCCACAGTAGACCTGGGCTCTGACAGGTTTTTTGTTTGTTTTTTTAACGTTTTGGATGGAATCTAGTTGCCTCCAAGAATTGTGCCTTATAGCATTTGGGGACCAGGGGGTAACTGCCCCTCCCTGAAATATCCCTCAGCCTCTTCCCTTTTCCCCAGTGCCATGTTCAGAGCCGCCGGGGAGCCTCAGGGTCGTGCCCGTAGCCCCTGGCTTGTTTTGCATTGCAGTGAGGTGAAGAGAGCAGGTGAAAGATTTCTTCTGATAGTGTTATCAAGTTCTTCCCGCCAGCTTCCTCTAACCCAGCCCCGGGCTACTCCCCAGCTGTTAGAAGGATAGCAGGAGCCCCTTACCCTCGAGCTTCTCTCACCTTTAATTTATTCCTCCTTAACTTGCTTTTCCTCTCCGACCTTCCTGCCCCACACCCCCTTCTCACAGCCTCCTGACGTAGGCCCTCTGGACCGAGTTTCTCAGGGATGCCCATGCCGCCCCCAGCTCCAGCTCTCGGCATCGGTCTACGGTCCAGCCTGGGAGCTGGAGCCTGGGTGTTTGGGGACATCTGCCTCAGTTGTATGGTTCTTTCCCATGGGCTCGATTCTGCCCTAAGTAGTTGGGCAAAACTCTGTGCTGTCCCCTAGAAAAAAGCTGTTCCGCACCAAGGCACGGAGGTCTGTGCGTGGAGCCCTCTGCACACCCACGCAGCTGGGCCCCACCTGTGCCCCTCGGAGCCCAGAACTTTCCAGTGTTCCCAGGAAGCATCAGAAAAAGACACCCTGAGTCTAACTGGCCTGACACCCTTCTCCAGGGAAGACCTGTGAACCTGAGCCAAAGGGCTGGTGTACACTTGTTTACTGTGTAAGCAAGAGGAGAAGAATGTGTGATGTACAGTGGAACCTTGTACAGAATAAATAATAGCTTTGAGAAGTAAGTTGGTACGTGATGGAATCTTGATCTGGGACAGGTCTGAACCCAGGAAGCGCTCCTAGCCTATCAGTGGAGATAGTTTACTGCTGCAATCAGACTGTAGATTCCAAGTTCTGGACAAAGTTAACTACCCACTTTTTAGCTTAAACTTCTCAATTCTGTAAAAAAAAAAAAAAAGCTGGACTAGTACACATTTTGAACACTATATTCCTTATCTGGATTCACTGATACATTAACATTTTGCCACATTTGTTTACGTATACTTTATTCTTTGGGGCAAAACATTTACGGGCAAGGTGTCCTGTCACTTCTAAATACCTCAGTGTGCGTCTCCCACGTGACCACAACCCTGGCTTCACACCTCAGGAAATGAGCATGTCTAATGGACATCACTTTAAACGGACTGTCTGCTTTTTAACTGCTAGTAGGGGCACTCTGGTGGTTCTCTGTTGATGCACTTGGGTGCCTGTACAGACCTGTGACAAGCTAAGACAGGTCTCTCCAGCAGTGACTGAATACAGCAACGTTCGCTCTTAGAGCAGAGTGGCTATGCCTGGGTGTGGAGTGATCAAGGCTTGGTCCTCAATAAATTAAATGAAAGATCTCAACTTGCCCCACTAATACCTGGAAACAACAGCCTTTACATTAAAGGTGTTGTTCTCTAAAATGGTGTTTTCAAGACATCACCAGATTTAACTCCTTGAAGGGAGGGCCTCGTTGGGGTCCCCAGGGACTTGGCTCCTTGAGTTTTCTCTCAGAATTGTTCAGATTTTCAATTTCTGCCACCAATCCCAGAACTTGGGAAACTTAAGTCATCACCAGTTGAGCTCAAAGTGTTTTATGGGGAATTTTCCTAACTGCCGTCCGTGCTTCACACACAGAAATCAAGGCCTATCTCTCCTTCCCTTGCTTGTCACTCTCCCTCCCAGCGACCTGCTGTCACACTCACCTCCTGGGCTGAGACTGGAGACGGCCGTTTTCCGGGCGGGGGGTCATTTCCCAGAAAGGATTGAAAATAACAGTGACTCAAGCCTGAGGTTTCTCCCCGACCTGCCCTGGAAGGGGCCCGATGCAAGGAAAATAATTTCCCCCAAACCACAAGTGAACAGGATCACCTTCAAGATGGAAACATTAGGCTTAGAGCAAAATGGATGGCTGCGCCCCAAATCAATGTAAGGTGCTATACCTCTCCTGTGACTAGTTCTTCACTGGAGGTAGAAGCCACCTGTGTGCTTTTGTTGTCTTCCACTGGGGAACAGACAGACTATAACTAACATCGAGGGCGGGGGCTCAGCCCCCTCCACCCTTGCTCCCAGCCCTCCTTTCTGTACTTGTGGTGCTTTCTCATCCCCATGGCAACAGGTCCTAGTGCTGCACAGATCCCCAAACACAACCTGTCCCCGTGTTTCCTTACCCGTCAGCTTTGCCTCCTAGCAACTGGGATTTCATCCCCCATTCCTTGCTGGCATCCCAACAGGCCTCTCCCTAGGGGTGGAGCTCTCCCTGCACCTGTTCTTGTGTGACCTTGGGCAAGAGCCTCCCTCCCTCCGGGCCTCAGTGTCTCATCTGTGAATTAAGGAGATTGGACTAGAGGATCTCGAAGGTCTCAGCTCAAGTGTTATTCCAAGTTACTTTTTCCCTAAGTACAAGTCCTACGTTAGAGGACTTGCACACCTCTGGTTCCCTGATTCCACTTTAGAGAGTTTATACGTTTTAAAGCGATCGGTGCTCAGAAAATGCATACTACTTTCCATAGGGGTCACCTTCTCCACGTTCTTACCTTGCCAGTGAGGACACGAGCTGTAAAGAAGCCTCGAGTCCACCAGCTCATCGGTGGCGGGGGCAGGACGGAACCCAGGGATCTTGACTCCCCACGCAGATCTCTTTCCGTCTGAATACTCTTCCTTTTGGTCGAATCATTGACAGCATTTTGCAGGACATTCTGCCGCAAATTTCCCAACCCCGTGTCTATTATCAACTGAGCTGAACAGCAACGTAACCAGGGAACTCCCTGATTCTACACATGCACACACCCAAGGGCAAAACCAGCACTATGTGTCGCATACCTGGGCCCACACATCTCTGAGGGTCCCGTCCTTCACTGTTCTAGGGGCACAAACGAGCACCCGTGCAGGAGGCAGGAGACAGCGGAGTCCGAGCATTCCCCGTCCAGGCAAATTACTTAATCTCTCTGAGCCTCAGTTTCCGCCTCTGTAATCTGAGCATAACAAGAGCTACTCAGAGCTGTGAGTGTTCGGCACATAGTAGGTACTCAACGAATGTCTATTTCCCCCACCTCACCTCTATTTCCAGTACTGCACCATCAATGCTCCACTAAGATTCTCTTAGTTGGGTGATCCTCAGCAAATGCTGAGTTCCCCTGGCCTCTCAGGGTGCCTCTGACTTTTCAGGAATGCGAAGTAAGTACAGCATCGCCCAAACCACACAGAGTTAGTGAGGCAGAGCCACTGGTTGGGCATTCCAAAGCCAAGGGCTGAGCTTTTCTGATTTCCTGATACTCGGTGTGACCTGCCTCTTGGAGACGGCAGTGGGTTGGCTGGGATGGAGCTGCAGTCATCCGGGCTCCTAGAGACTAAAGATCCAGGAACCAGAGGGTGAGAGTCAAGGGTAGGGGTGGCAATGAACAAGGAGAGGAGAGAGTATTTGACGGATCTCGGGAGGGTCAAGGAGTCAAGTCCTAATGCACATCTATAACGCTGGCCCTGGGAGCCAGCAAAAGGAAAGCGTTCAGATCAGAGCACAGGCCTGGACAAAGACAGGTAGGGTGGGTACAGTGTGCCAGGGACAAGGAAGAGGCTGGTCTGGCTGGAGTGGAGGGTTGGAGCTGGAGGGCCAGCAGGAGGGAGAGCTAGCGAGCCGGAGTCTAGAAGGTGATAGCTAACCTCAAGCTGGCCTTGCCCCTCCTGGTTATAAAGGGGCCACAGAGGGCTTCCCTGGTGGCACGATGGTTAAGAACCCGCCTGCCAATGCAGGAGACACAGGTTCGATCCCTGGTCCGGGAAGATCCCCCATGCCGCGGAGCAGCTAAGCCCATGTGCCACAACTACCCAGCCTGCGCGCTAGAGACCAGGAGCCACAACCACTGAAGCCCGCGTGCCTACAGCCTGTGCTCTACAACAAGAGAAGCCGCCACAATGAGAAGCCCGCACACCGCAATGAAGATCTAATGCAGCCAAAAATAAATAAATAAAACAAACAAACAAAAAAAAAAGGTGGGGGGGAGCCACAGATAGCCAGCCAGGCCGAGTTGCAAGGATCCAAGCTTGCAGGAACAAAAGCAAAAGCCCAGTGGAGCTTCTGGGAGTGTAGAAATCAATTGAGCAAGAAAAGAGGTAACTTCCCTTTGCTTGTTAGTTTTATCCATAGCCGTCAGCAGGAAAGTCCATGCAAACGTCCCCACAGCAGCAAGAAAAGGGAGGGCTGGAGACACAGTGTCCCTGCAGGCAGTGGGGGAGATGGGGAGACCCCCGGAGAAGGAAGAGGCAAGAAGGCCAAGGCCCCGGGGCCTGCAAAGGAAGAAGAGGAAGCCCAAGAGGCAGCCAAGAATGAAGCAAGCAACCTGGAGCTCAATGGCCGCAGGCCTGAAACCTCCCAGGGCTTCACAGCCCAGGTGTCCTCTGCACACATAGCCTACAGGAGTCCTTGCCCACAGTACCTCTCGCCCCCACTATTCTACATGGTTTATAGAAAGAACATGGAAAATGTAAAAGAAAGGAAAGTAAAAAAAAAAAGGGAGGGCTTCCCTGGTGGTGCAGTGGTTAAGAATCCGCCTGCCAATGCAGGGGACATGGGTTTGAGCCCTGGTCCGGGAAGATCCCACATGCCGCAGAGCAACTAAGCCCGTGCACCACAACTACTGAGCCCGTGTGCCACAACTACTGAAGCCCACACACCTAGAGCCCATGCTCCACAGCAAGAGAAGCCACCACAATGGGAAGCCCACGCACTGCAACGAAGAGTAGCCCCCACTCGTCACAACCAGAGAAAAGCCTGCATGCAACAACAAAGACCCAACACAGCCGGGAAGGGAAGGGAAGGGAAGGGAAGGGAAGGGAAGGGAAGGGAAGGGAAGGGAAGGGAAGGGAAGGGAAGGGAAGGGAAGGGAAGGGAAGGGAAGGGAAGGGAAGGGAAGGGAAGGGAAGGGAAGGGAAGGGAAGGGAAGGGAAGGGAAGGGAAGGGAAGGGAAGGGAAGGGAAGGGAAGGGAAGGGAAGGGAAGGGAAGGGAAGGGAAGGGAAGGGAAGGGAAGGGAAGGGAAGGGAAGGGAAGGGAAGGGAAGGGAAGGGAAGGGAAGGGAAGGGAAGGGAAGGGAAGGGAAGGGAAGGGAAGGGAAGGGAAGGGAAGGGAAGGGAAGGGAAGGGAAGGGAAGGGAAGGGAAGGGAAGGGAAGGGAAGGGAAGGGAAGGGAAGGGAAGGGAAGGGAAGGGAAGGGAAGGGAAGGGAAGGGAAGGGAAGGGAAGGGAAGGGAAGGGAAGGGAAGGGAAGGGAAGGGAAGGGAAGGGAAGGGAAGGGAAGGGAAGGGAAGGGAAGGGAAGGGAAGGGAAGGGAAGGGAAGGGAAGGGAAGGGAAGGGAAGGGAAGGGAAGGGAAGGGAAGGGAAGGGAAGGGAAGGGAAGGGAAGGGAAGGGAAGGGAAGGGAAGGGAAGGGAAGGGAAGGGAAGGGAAGGGAAGGGAAGGGAAGGGAAGGGAAGGGAAGGGAAGGGAAGGGAAGGGAAGGGAAGGGAAGGGAAGGGAAGGGAAGGGAAGGGAAGGGAAGGGAAGGGAAGGGAAGGGAAGGGAAGGGAAGGGAAGGGAAGGGAAGGGAAGGGAAGGGAAGGGAAGGGAAGGGAAGGGAAGGGAAGGGAAGGGAAGGGAAGGGAAGGGAAGGGAAGGGAAGGGAAGGGAAGGGAAGGGAAGGGAAGGGAAGGGAAGGGAAGGAAGACCAAAAGCTGAGAATCAGGAATCCAACAGACCCAGCTCTGAAACCCAGCCTGGTAACTGGTGCCTCAGTTACATCTGGAAAATGGGAACAAACACACCTCCCTGACCTTGGCTCCCAGGGCTGTTATGAGGGTCAAATGAGCTGATGAGCTGAGGCGTGTCTGTTCTATTTCTCTCATTGTCCCTTTACTGGTGCCATTCTCCCACCCTGACCTGGCCCCTGGCCTGGCTGACCTTCTCCCCTAGGAACACGTCCATGAAGCAGCCAGTCGCAAGGGCGCCTGTGCTGGCAGAGCCAGTGGTGTCGTGGAGGATGGCCATGGGCAATGGCAAAGCCAGAGAGAAGCTTCTGGCCCTCCCAGCCTCCCCCTTGCCTCCTTTCCACCACCTTCCCACAAACAGGGGCTGTTCTGAGACCCAGATCTGACCAAGCCACTCCCTGCTTAAAATGGGTTACAACCCAGCCTCCCTAGGCCCATAGTGCTACGTACCGCCTCCTTTCTGGAATCCCTACCCAACCCCCAAATTCTACCTATTAAAATCTTTTTCAACTCTCTAACTTTAGACTAAATGCCCACCTCTTCCAAGAAGTCTCCCTGGCTGTTATAGCTATTAACATTTACCGTGTTAAAATCAGAATGGAAAGGAATTAAAATATTTTCTTATTAATTTTTTTTTAATTATTATTTGGCCACACCATGCAGCATGTGGAATCTTAGTTCCCCGACCGGGGATTGAACCCACACCCCCAGCATTGGGAGCACAGAATCTTAACCACTGGACCGCCAGGGAAGTCCCTTTTCTTATTAATTTTTAAATAAATTTTAAAATAACAGCAAACCTTTTACATGCCAATATAAATAACATTTAACAAAAAAATTTTTTTTTAGGCTGTGCCGCATGGCTTGGCTTGTGAGATCTCAGTTCCCCAACCAGGGATCGAACCAGTGCTCTCTGCAGTGGAAGCATGGAATCTTAACCACTGGACCACCAGGGAAGTCCCTTTTTTTTTTTTTTTTTTTTTTTTTTATCCCCCCGGTACGCGGGCCTCTCACTGTTGTGGCCTCTCCCGTTGCAGAGCACAGGCTCCGGATGCGCAGGCTCAGCGGCCATGGCTCACAGGCCCAGCCGCTCCGCGGCATGTGGGATCCTCCCGGACAGGGGCACAAACCCATGTCCCCTGCATCAGCAGGTGGACTCTCAACCACTGTGCCACCAGGGAAGCCCCCATTTTTTTAAAAACTACATTTTCCAAAACAAAAAGAACTTAGTGAGAAGGATAACTTTGTTTTACATTTTTGCAAATCTCATTAACGCCTGGCTGGATTCTCACCTCCTTCACATCATGCAGCCTCTGGGAACCACGCTGTTCACTCAAGAGGAAGGAAAGAAAGGGAGAAGGACAAATAACACCTACGTGTTATTATAGAAATACTTTTGACCTCTCAAACCCTCTAAAAGCAGTTCACATCTTAGGACCAAGGAAAGGCTTGTCCCCTAGACAAAAGCAGCCCCGGGCCCTCTAGTGGGTGAAAGGAGAGGAGCTGGGTGTTGAGGGGGATCTCCTGAGTGTGAAGAGAGCTGCCGCGGGGGATCGGGGATCGCAGAATCTGTCTCCTTTGTTTCTTCTCTCCCCGCTGGGTTCTTCACTCAGTTCCCCTCTGTCACCAGCCTGCCTTAGGCCAGTGCAGAGTGAAAGATGTGTGGGGCTTCCCTGGTGGAGCAGTGGTTAAAAATCCGCCTGCCAATGCAAGGGACATGGGTTCGAGCCCTGGTCCGGGAAGATCCCACATGCCGCGGTGCAACTAAGCCCATGCGCCACAACTACTGAGCCTGTGCTCTAGAGCCCGTGAGCCACAACTACTGAGCCTGAGTGCCACAACTACTGAAGGCTGCGCACCTAGAGTCCGTGCTCCACAACAAAGAGAAGCCACCGCAGTGAGAAGCCCGCGCACCGCAACTAGAGAAAGCCCGTGAGCAGCAACGAAGACCCAACGCAGCCAAAAATAAATAAATATTAAAAAAAAAAAAAAAAAGACGTGTGTCAGAGAAAACATGCGCTTTGGATTTACCCAGCCCTGGGTTCAACTCTTGTCTCTGTATCTTGGGGGAGCTGATGTAACCTTGGGAAAGTTACTTAACCTCTTGGAGCCTTAGGCCATCATTTGTAAAATGGTTATGCTAGCTCACAGAGTGATTC
This sequence comes from Phocoena sinus, assembly GCF_008692025.1. Lineage (NCBI taxonomy): Eukaryota > Metazoa > Chordata > Mammalia > Artiodactyla > Phocoenidae > Phocoena > Phocoena sinus. The sequence continues at coordinate 13,380,449 of NC_045770.1, forward strand.
AAGGAGAGAAACTGCACGTAGGACCTCTGGCCCAGGGCCTAATACGTAACAGACATTCTACAAACAGTAGCCAGAAATATTATGCTGCCTCCCCACCTCCTGCCCTACCCAACTCAGCGTGAGCACGGCTAACACAAAACAGATTAACAAGCCCTTTCCCTTCTCCCCGAGGACAGCTGCGCCAGGCTGGGATTTTCCAAGAGAACTTCGCTCGTGGAGAAAGAGAGTCACGGAGTGATGTAGTTTGCAGAGGGCAGGTTTTCTATCCTGCAACAGCAGATGGCACCACCTGCCGGATTCCACAGCCCATCTGAAGGGCCAGCCCTGACCGACCCATCCAAGGCCTTGGGCAGCTTCACCTCCTCCACTGCCCTTTCTCCTACGGGCTGAGGCAGCCAACCCCTCAAGCTCCCCGACTCACATCAGCACAGACACAAGCAGCGCAGAAAGACTTATCTCCTTGTCCCAGGCACCCAGGTGCTTTAGGGGGACTTCCAAAGACTCAGCTTGGCTAATGCCTCGGTCGCCCTGATGGCCAGGAGCGATGGGCTGCTGGTCTGTCCAGGACCTTGAGGACTCACAGGCCTTGAAGCTGCCAAACCGTCACACCTGGCTTCGAAGGCTCCCTCGTGCCTGTAAAACTGCCCCGCTGTCTCCCTTCCTTCCCAGCACCCCTCAGACACTCACTCAGCACCGCAGTGAGGTTAGGAGACGGGGTGGCCAGCTCCCTGGTCACACCCCTGACAGAGCACCCAGCTTCCTCCATGGGGTGTTCTCAGCCTGCGCCTTTAAGGACTGCTGCTCTGTGCCAGGGTCTCGACCTCGACCTCGGCATCCTCAGCTGAGTTGGATTAAGGGACCATTTCATGCCGTTGCGAATTCCTTCTGCCTGCTGTCCCTTCCCCCACACAGAGACAGAATAGCCAGTAGCCAGAACCAGCCTGGAAACAGTCTGCCCAGGGCAGCGGGAGAGCTGGTCTAGCCTGGCAGCCCTCGTCTTCAGGGAGCGGAGCAGAGGCTGCCCCTTTGAGAGGCGGCCTCGGGGCAGGGAGCGGGCCCTCTGGGGTCTTGGGCTGTCGCAGGGACTCGAGAAAGCCATGCAGAGCCTAGAGCCATGAAGGACTGCTCAGACATCATCCTCTGCGTGGAGGCGACAGAGCTGAGCAAGGTAAGGGTCATACAGGACCACTCCCGCAAGACCCAGATGCCCACCTAGGGCTGGCAGTGCCCAGTGAACACACCTGCCAGGCAGTGCTGCCACCAGCCCTCAGCCCTCAAGTCTCTCCCTTCAGACTGAATTCTGCAATCCTGCTTTTGAGCCTGAATCAGGGCCACCTTGCCCCCTACCCAGCCTCCAGGAGGACGCCAGCTGCAGCACCCGAGCTCCCTGGCATGGTAACCATCTCACGGGGTGAGCTGGGTAGGACAGAAAGGCCCAGCGGCTAAGGGCTGTGTGAGAGATGCCCAAGCGAAAGGGCTCTCAAAAGCCCACCCCGCCTGCCCGCAGGTCGGCGTCCCCGAGGGCTGCAGCCTGACTGCCACTTCTCCTGGCTGTGTGTCCTCCTGCTGGCCAGCCTGCTGCTGTTGCTGCTGGGGCTGCTGGTGGCCATCATCCTGGCCCGTAAGTTCCCAAGGCCTCCATGAGTCTCCCATGCCCTGCAAGAGATCCAGCACCTCTGAATCCCACTCCCCCGTCTTCCCGCCTCCAGAACTGCAGGCTACAGCCGCGTCCGGGGCCTCCCATCATCCACTGCCTTCCCAAGGCCTCACCACCATTGGCTCCACCCCCACTCCCATCCCCACCACCTCTCAGGCAACTGGGACCCCTAAAGGGCAACCGGAGGCAGGTGTGAGCCCCACACCCCAGTCGAGTGAGTACTACGGGGCAGATCTTCCCGGAGAAGGGCCCAAGACGGCAGGGGGGAAGGGAGGCCGGGAAGAGGCATCTTATAAAAACAAGTCTCTCTCCTTTTGACCTCTGAACTCTAACCTCCGTCCCTGCAGCCTGTGGGGGCCTCCTTCCTGGCCCAAGGGGCTTCTTCAGCAGCCCCGACTACCCAGACCCTTACCCACCCAACGCCCACTGCGTGTGGCATATCCAAGTGGCCACAGACCATGCAATACAGCTCAAGATCGAAGCTCTCAGCGTGGAGAGTGTGGCCTCCTGTCTTTTTGATCGCTTGGAAATCTCCCCCGAGCCTGAAGGCCCCCTCCTCAGGTGGGTCCCTCTGCCCCCAGGAGATCCCACCCCCCTCCTGAACCACTGTCTGGAGGGCAGAACCAGGGAACTGCAGTGGGAAATTCTTGACTGGGAGGAAACGGAAAGACTTGGTCTCTGGGCCCAGCTCTGCCACCATCTTGCTATATGACCTTGGGAAGGTCACTTCCCCTCTCTGACCTTGGTTTCCAAATCTGGAAAATGGAGCTCCCACATATCTTTCCCATGGATAAATGCCTCAAGGATGGATGTGCAGGAGCTAGGGAGGTCAGAGCTCTGCTGGAAATGAAAGGAACCTTTTGGACACATCGTCCCCAGGTCGGGGCTTGAGGGAAGAGGACCGCAGGGCCCAGGCAGGCTCCACTCTGGCTGGCCCTGAGCTCTGAGCCTCCGTCACCCCCAATCTGGCTTCTTGCAGAGTGTGTGGGAGGGTGCCTCCCCCCACACTCAACACCAATGCCAGCCACCTCCGCGTGGCCTTCGTCTCCGACAGCAGCGTGGAAGGATCTGGCTTCCATGCCTGGTACCAGGCCGTGGCCCCCGGTCATGGTGAGCGTTTTCCCACCGGTTCCCCAGCTACCTGTCAACTGTCCGCTTCCCCCCTCTCCAGCCACTCCCAGCCCTGCAAAAGGGGTAGAGATTCTAGGGGGTTCTGAATCTAGATGCCGCCCCCAGGGAGCTGTGCCCACGATGAGTTCCCCTGCGACCAGCTCGTCTGCCTGCTACCCGACTCGGTGTGCGACGGCTTTGCCAGTTGCGCTGATGGCAGTGACGAGGCCAACTGCAGCGCCAAGTTCTCGGGTATGGGCCCGGCCAGCCTCAGGGCGGGTAGTGTCCTCAGGCATCTGATCCAGGTTCGGGCTGGCCTCCCCAGGCCTGGCCCAGCTCCAAACCTGCCTGGTCATTCTTCTGGCCCAGAACTTGTCTCCCCATGGGCACAGCCAAAACTCTTCTCTGCCATCCCTGCTGGCCCTACCGGGCGAAGGCAGAGACCCTGGCAAACTCATGAGCCCCTCCTCCTCTCTACAGGGTGTGGGGGGAACCTGACTGGGCTCCAGGGCACTTTCTCTGCTCCCAGCTACCTGCAGCAGTACCCTCACCAACAGGTAAGCCAGCGCTCCATAGGGGGGGTGGTGCAGCCCACGTGGGCACACCTGAGCATCCAGGTTAGTGCGATTGAGAAGAGCATGGCAGATACTGCCTTGTACTTGGGAAGGTCAGAGATCAAGCAGGCAGGAAGGGAACAGTATTAAGTGCTTACTAGGTATCCACGTTCCCGTGCTGGGTAAGCTTATCTCTGAGACCAGATAAGTTAAAGGCCCTTCCGCCAGCACCGATGATGCGAGCAGTGTGGGCAGGGCCCACCCACTCCCTACCCCGCCTGCAGCAGGGGGAAGCCCATCTGGAGCTCAAGCCTGGAGGCCCCGATTGGGACAGAAGAAGGAACCCATAAATTACTCCACCTGTGCCCTCCCCCAGCTTTGCACCTGGCACATCTCGGTGCCCGCTGGACATGGCATCGAACTGCTGTTCCACAACTTCAGCCTGGAAGCTCAGGACGAGTGCAAGTCTGACTACGTGGAAGTGTATGAGACCCGCAACTCAGGGGCCCTCAGCCTCCTGGGCAGGTACTGGTGGAGCCAGCGGGGAGGAGCTGAGGATAAACCCCATCCTCCAGAGTCCGAGGTCAAGGCTTCCTACGAACCGGCCCAGGCACGCAGTAGCTTCATTCTCTTCTCCTGCGCCAAGCTGGAGCCCCCTCACTGTCACCCTGAAAACGGCTTGTCCTTCCTCACCTTCGTGCCTGTCCCCCTCACCTTTGCTCCTTACATCACCTCCTCCAGGAAGCTCTCCCCGTCCCAGCTCTCCCACCTGCCCTATCTATAGCTTCCCCCAGAACGCTCACTGATTTTCCCCAGGTCGAAGGGGCTCGAGTTCAAGCAGTTTGTTTCGTTTGTTTAGTACTTTGTCTCCTGAACATGTGTGTCTTCCTCACCAGTCCCATGAGTCAGTGACTATGCCTCCCATCCCCTCTGGCATCGCCCAGAGCACCCAGCTCCATGCCGCGTCTGCGGGGGGGCCCCGTGCCAGGACTGCTGTCTGCTTTGGGCAGGTTCTGTGGAGCAGAGCCGCCCCCGCGCCTCATCTCCTCGCACCACCAGCTGGCTGTGCTCTTTAGGACAGACCATGGCATCGGCATCGGGGGCTTCTCGGCCACCTACCGGGCCCTCAATGCCACAGAGAGTAGGTGGCCCTGGGCGAGTGGGTGTGGGCAGTGGAGGCGCCTCCAGGAGAACAGGGAAGGGCTCTGGACCCTGGTCAGGGCACTGTGAAGGCAGTGGGGGTACAGGCATGTCCCAGGGCACTGCCATGCCCCCTGTGCCTGCAGACCCCTGTGGGCCCGGAGAGTTCTCCTGCCGGGATGGAGGGTGTAAGAGTCTGCAGTGGATGTGTGGCATGTGGAGAGACTGCACAGAGAGCAACGATGACAACTGCAGCATCCCCTTGCTCCCACCCCCAGGTGAGGAGCCTGCCCCAGGGCACCGCAAGAGGGGCTGGCAGGCCTGAGCGGGCTGGGTGCCCATCCCTAGAAACCCACTGGCACGTGTCACAACAGCCATCCCTATCTTCCCTGATGGGGTGGGGGGCCCACTAGCCTGACTCTGGACCACTCCACCAAATACTGGAGGGATTCTCCCCCAGGAGTGGCAAGGGTACTTAGTGTCACCCCCGAGGGAAATGGGAATCTGGGAGTTGATGGTTGAGGCTTCAAGAGCCCATCCAGCCTTGTCACACAGAGAGGCCCTCTCCAGGGCCCACCTCGGAGATGGGGGGAGAGCGGGGGAGCTCCTTCCAGATGCCCTGGTCCTGCCAATGTTGGTGCCCCTAGCTCCCTGAGATCATAGACGTGCCTGCATGATGCCCAGGGCTGGCGAATGATGCTTGGAGTAGGCTCTCAAGGAAAACAGGAATCCTCAACATGGATAAAGCATCTCTCTGTGTTATCTCCTTTGATTCTCCCCGTCTGACCCATAGGGAGCGCTTAGGTGACTTGTCCCAGCTCACACAGCCAGTGAGTATTCCCCAGAGTGACCCTCTCCTCCCACCCCTGCAGAGCTGGCCTGTGAACCTGTCCAGGTGGAGATGTGCATCGGTCTGAGCTACAACACCACGGCTTTCCCTAACATCTGGGTGGGCATGGCCACCCAGGAGGAGGTGGTGGAGGTCCTCAGAGGTTACAAGGTGCTCCAGGGAGAGATAAGGAGGAACCCCCAGGGAGGGGAGGGAACTGGGGGAGCAGGGTGCCTGAGGGCTGGTCTCCTCCTTCCACAGAGCCTGACAAGCCTGCCCTGCTACCAGAATTTCCGGAGGCTCCTTTGTGGGCTACTTGTGCCCCACTGCACCCCGCTAGGCAGTGTCCTTCCCCCTTGCCGCTCTGTCTGCCAGGAGGCAGAGCGCCAGTGCCAGTCTGGCCTGGCACTACTGGGCACCCCCTGGCCCTTTAACTGCAACAGGCTGCCTGAGGCAGCTGGCTTGGAGGCTTGTGCCCAGCCCTGACCCTGAGGCGGGCCCCTGCCCTCTGCTGCCCATCCTCCTTTGCCTATCAGGGTGGGCAGGCAGGGGAGCAAAGGAAGGGGACCAGCATGGGACTCTGCCCATCCCCTCTGGGTCCTCCCAGGGAGGGGAAGAGGAGTCCTCAGCGGGTCTAACAGGACCCTCCTACCCTGCCAGATCCTTCCCTATCCTTTTATTTGCCCCAGCTGCTGCAAACAGCTGGCCTGACTCCACACTGTACCAGTGATCATCTAGATTGCTTCCCACTCAAGCCTCTGACCCCAATTCCCCACCTTCTACCTTCCTCATCTCCATCTGCTTTTTCAGGCTCTCTACCACCCTCTTTCTGACTTTTTCATTTATTCCAAAAAAAAAATGTATCCAGTGCCTAGTCATGTGGCAGCCCCTATTCTGAGCCCTGGGGATCCAGTTGTCTACTGCTTCTAGAACCGTCCACCCTCGGTTCTCAGCTTCTATTTCTCCTGGACTAGAGTGTTGTCTTTGATCTCCGTCGTGGCACCATCTCTCCTTCCAGCTCGTTGGAGCTGTAGATGCCCTGAGCGTCTGTTTCTCATGGTTCTGCCTCTCTGCGCCCGCCTCAAATCTCTCCCTCCTTTCTCCACCAAACTTTGGCCAGCCGCCGGGCGACACCACGAGTTATTTCCCTGCTATTTCCCGGCCCGGGCTCTTGGCCCCCGAACAACTGGTTTCCTCTTGGAGTCTGGGAGGAGCAAAACAGAGCCGGCAAGGAACGAACCGGGACCAGGGGGACGCCTAGGGCAGGGGGCGCCTGGCTAGAGAGAAGCGCAGGGAAGGAAGGTAGCAAGCAGGGGTCAACTGGAGGGTCCGGAGTAGCGAGATCCCCGAAAGAGGCCACAGAGAGAGCGAGCAGCCTCGGGAGCCGGGAGGGGGGTGAGTCTGGTCGCGAAAGGGGGGGGCGGGGGCGGGGAAATGGAGATGGGGGAGGGGACTGTGGGAAAGACTGGGCGCCGGCCCGGGGTGGTGGTGGGGAGAGGGCCGGCCTCTCCTTCCCCCTGCGCGGTGCCCTCGGGGTTCTTGGGTCTAGGGGCGCCCCATTCTTCGTCCCCTCGAGGCCACTCAGCCTCACTCAGGGACATGGCAGTGGGGTGGGGACGGAGCCGGCTGCGCCGGGGCGGGGACCGAGGCAGGTCCCAGGATTCTGGGTCCCGACTCCTGTCCTGCCCAGCCCAGAGACGACCAGAGGCCCGCGGCGTCCGGGCTCCGCGTGCCAGCGCCATGAGGCCGCTCCTCGCTCTGCTGCTCCTGGGCTTGGCGGCCGGCTCGCCCCCGCTGGACGACAACAAGATCCCCAGCCTGTGCCCGGGGCACCCCGGCCTCCCCGGCACGCCGGGCCACCATGGCAGCCAGGGTCTGCCCGGCCGCGACGGCCGCGACGGCCGCGACGGCGCGCCCGGCGCTCCGGGAGAGAAAGGCGAGGGCGGGAGGCCGGGTAAGAAGCGCCTCCTCTGGGAGGCTGGTAAGAGTGTGGCCCCGCTCCTGCTCCCGGGGGCCCGGGGCTCGGGGTTGCCGCTAGGGGGCGCCGCTCCCGTCCCCGTCCGACCCGGCCGGAGCCGGGAGAGAGGGACTCAGCTGAGGGAGCCAGAACCCCTGGGACCCTCAGATCTGCCCCAAGCCCTGCAGGAAGCGTGGAGGGGGTCCTGGGACGCAGGGCGGCCCCGCCCGGGAAGGGGCAGCTGGGAGGCTGAGGGAGGATGCTGGAGGCCCACGGCGGGCGCGCCCTAACTGCTCCGCTTCCCCCCCACCCCCACCCCTGCAGGCCTCCCGGGGCCGCGTGGGGAGCCCGGGCCGCGAGGAGAAGCAGGCCCCGTGGGGGCGGCCGGGCCAGCAGGCGAGTGCTCGGTGCCTCCGCGCTCCGCCTTCAGTGCCAAGCGCTCAGAGAGCCGGGTGCCCCCGCCGTCGGACGCGCCCCTACCCTTCGACCGCGTGCTGGTGAATGAGCAGGGACATTACGACGCCGTCACCGGCAAGTTCACCTGCCACGTGCCCGGGGTCTACTACTTCGCCGTCCACGCCACCGTCTACCGGGCTAGCCTGCAGTTCGATCTGGTCAAGAATGGAGAGTCCATCGCCTCTTTCTTCCAGTTCTTCGGGGGGTGGCCCAAGCCAGCCTCGCTCTCCGGGGGCGCCATGGTGAGGCTGGAGCCCAAAGACCAGGTGTGGGTACAGGTGGGCGTGGGTGACTATATTGGCATCTACGCCAGCATCAAGACAGACAGCACCTTCTCTGGATTTCTAGTGTATTCTGACTGGCACAACTCCCCAGTCTTCGCTTGATGCCCACTGGAAAGTGAGCGCACGCTGTCTCACTCGAGGGGCAGGAGGGCATGACACTGACAGCCACATCATCCAGGAGGGCTGGCCCCCCTGGAATGTTGTGAATGACCGCGGAGGTCGGGTGGGGGCCTCTCCGTTCTGCTGCAGGCAGGGGATGGGGACAGAGGCTGAGATCAGGGCTGGCAGCACGGGGCAGTGGCTGGACTTCTGCCCTAGACCAAAGGAGTGCTGGCAGGCAGCGTGCTGGTGGTGTGCTGGCAGGTGTGAGTCCCCGCAGTTGCTCTGGCCCAGGACCCCAAGGTGGGGTGCTCCCTTCCCAGTCCTCTGCTTCTCTGGGTCCTCCCTCATCCCTCCTGCTCCTGGGCCCTTTTCTCAGAGATCATTTAATAAATCTTAAAACAACAACAACAAAAACCCTCTTACTGGCTTCAGCCTTTCTTCTTTACTGGTGGGGATGCCCTGATTCTGAGAATGGGGAGAAGAGGGACAACGGTGGGTGGGGAGGGTGCTCAGGCAGAAGGGAGGGCTCTTGGGCTAGATGGAGCTATGCGCCAGGAGATACAGGAAGCAGGCCCAGGTGAAGGAGAGGCCGCTCCACAGACCTGCTGGGTAAGCAGTGGAGGTTGTGAACGGGAGCCCCTGCTGAGGAGGGTGTCCTGGTGTCAGACTTTGGCCACCCAGGAGGAGCCCTTTTTCTAACTCAGAGATGTCATATGAACTGGGTGGGACTTCAGCACACATCCCTGCCCTGACCAACAGAAAGGAAGCCAGGATTTGCATTCATGGCTGCTCTGGCTACTTGCCTGGTCCCTAGATGACTGGAAAGCTTCTCTGTCCCCCATGCCAGGGGAGTGGAGTGTCCCTGGGTGTCTTAGAGATGTTATCTTGGAGATGGCCACGAGGGGGCAGCCCAGCTCCAGGATGCAGCAATGACCCTAGGTAGCTGAGCTCCTGACTGCTAAGGTGGTTAGGGGGAGGAAGGGTATTGAGCTCCGCCAGTGGGATTCCAGATGGGGGTGGAGGAAAAGGGGGTCATTTGCTCCCAGCTCAGGAAGTTTATCTTCTCTCATAAAATGTTTATCCTCACATTAAACAGAGACTGGAAGGAACCAAGCCTCCCCTTGCTCAGCTCCCTCTCCAGGGTTGGGGGAAGGGGAAAAAAGAGCCCTTCCTCAGGCCTCCCAACTCCAAGGTGCGTGTGGGGAACAGTCACTCACTGAACCGGGCCACACCACTCAGTCCGAGGCTAGCCGCAAAGCCCCTCCGAGGCTCCTCTCCTTGCCCCACCCCCGACCCGATGACGAACAAACCCGGGCTGGCCCGCCCACATCAGCTCAGGCTCTCAACCCAAGAGAAAGTGGAGGGGCCTCTCCTCGGAGTTTCTTCCCATCTACCGCTTTCCCCTCCCCCACCCCCTTCCAGAAGGCTGTCCCTGGCATCATGCTCCTAGATTTAACATACAATTATGGGGTAGTGTCCCCCCCTCTCTTGCAGGTCATGTGAGGATGGATATGACCAATGGCGACTGGACCCAGTGAGCTAGAGACAGGCCTCCCAGCTGTCCACCAGAAGGCCCCAAGGCCATACTCCAGCCCATCACAGCGCCACTCTATGCCAAGAGTCACAACGGACAAGCACCAACTCCTCCAGGGATCTGAGGGTAGGTTGGACTCCAGGCAGTAGGAACCCCAAGTTCCCTCCTGGGAAGAGTGGCACCAGAGGAAAAGCTGGGAGGGCTGACCCAAAGGGTGGGCAAGTTCACACTCCTCTCTCCTAGGGCTAATTCTGGAAAGATAGAAAAGATAAGGAGAGCTTTCCAAAAGCTGTGCACGCGAGAGGGCACAAATCAGACAGGGTGAAAGCAAAGCTAGCCACACCTGGCAGGGGCTCTCCCCAAGGCACCCTATCTTCTCTCTCTGCCAGGTCCCCCACCAACCACACTTGTGACTCCGGCAGGACCGAAGGACCCTGCTGCAGCATCCATCACCCTAACCGACGGCTCGCCCTTGCAAGGATGCACACAGAGGCCGTCAGAGCTGTAACAGAACTTCATTCATTGGATCCTGGGCCAGACAGACACCTCACGGACCCGCATGCCTCTTGGCCCTGGCCCCTTCTGTATTTGGACCCTAGTGAAATGTGCACAGTCTGCCCTCCCCGATGCCAGGGAGAGACGAACAGAAGGGGAATGCCTTCTCACTCTGCGATGTGGGGAGTGAAAGGGATAGGAGTAGAAATCTGGCTATCCCCCCTGCGGTTCCCAGTGGTGCTGGGGTGTCAGAGGGCACATGGTCCCAAAGGCAGGTGCAAACACACACACACCTGGGGGTTAATTCTCATCCCAGCTGTTGGGTCAGGTCAGAAGGGAGCCTCATAAGATCATGACTGGTAGAAGGAGCTCTAAGGGCACCTGAGAGATACTACCCCCAAAGCCTGCCAGAGCACAGGGGCTCCAGCTGAAAGCAAATGTTCAAGATCATTCCAAGGCCCTTGAGTTGCCACAACACCCAAATGACACTGATGTGTGTGTCTGCAGAAGCGGGGGAGGAAGTGGGAAGGGAGCAGGGAGAGAACCTGCAAATCCCCAACAGAACAACCAGAAGCGGAGAGGGTGAGCCCCACACACGGGTATCTGGGTGGGCCCTGGCAAGCTGGAGGGGAGTCCACAGAGAACAGTCTCAGGGCCTCGCAGAGTGACACACTCACCACCCTCGGCATCACTGGGACCCACTGGGTAAGGATAAGTGTTACCCTGCCCCCAGCCAAGCCACAGTCTTCCAGAGTTTCCCATCTCCATGTCCTGGACGTATGGCTCCGAGGCTCGGCAGGACGGCCGTAGGGGCAGGAGGGGCTTCAGGCTGGGACCCAGAGATCAGGTGTGAATGCTGTCCTAGCGCAGGTGGCTGTGTGGAGCGTGGAGGGATGGGCAGGCGGGGAGGGAGTCTTCAGAGGTAGACGTTGAGGGTCTGCAGGATGCCCCGGCGGCACAGTGGGCAGTTGCGGTGGTAGACAGGGTGGCGCATCAGGATCTCAGTGCAGGCCTGGCAGAGGCACAGGTGCCGACAAGGCAGAAGCAGCACCGTCTTGCTCTGGTCCTGGCAGATGACGCACTTCTTCCGCTCCTCTTGCTCCTTCAGCAATTTCCATGGGTCTTGCCCAGCTACAGGCTCCTCCACATTGAGCCTCTCCCGGCCCCGGGCAGCTGTCACTCTGGCCATCCTGACCTCCTCTTCTTCTGCCTCTGATCTGGGCCCAGCTTCAGGAAGAGCGTCCTGTCGCCAGGTCCTGGCTGAGGGCACCCTCCTAGGGCCACCCTGGGGGGCCCCAGGGGCCCCTCCCCGGTTAGGCCAGCTCGCCAGCTGCAAGCTACGGCTCCAGACTCGGCGCCAGGTCTCCAAGCCCAGTGCTAGGCGAGAGAGCCGCACAACATCCTCTCTGAGCCGGTGGTAGGATGGCCGGGCATGGAGCTGACTGAGCGCCTGGGTGGCCAGCCTCAGGGTGAGGTCCGGGTGCAACAGAGTCACTGTCACTGCCAGCACGCAAGCCAGCAGCACCAGGCCAGTGACATTGACAAGCACAAAGCTGGCCAGGAGGCGGGCAGCGGAGGCCAAGAGCTCCAGTACCAGTTGGCAGGGGGTCCAGAGGAGGATGGACATGGCCACAGCACTGCTGGAAACGTGGGCTAGGAAAGCAGCCACTACATCCGTCATCCTCCACAGCGGTCCCATCACTGCATCCCACAGGGCCAGCACCAGGGAGAAGAGGTTCTGAGTGCCAATGAGGCAGATGTTGACCAGGCTATTAATCACATAGGCCACCAGGCTCATGGTGATGGCACAGATGTCACAGACCTGGCGCAGCAAAGCATGGCCATTGGAGACCATATTGAGGACACCCCGGTGCAGGATCTCCCGGCTCCTAAGCGCCCCGTGGGAGGCCAGGTGCCCCAGGAGCTTTAAGCTCTCCAGGCCAGAACAGCAGCTGTACAGTACGGTACATAAGGCCTGAAAGCCCCCAAAGGTGAAGGGAACCACGGCTTCGATGAAGGCCAGCAGTGACAGCAAGACTCCACGGCCCAAGTGCAGAAGACTAGTCAGTACCGTATGTGGCAGGTTGTAGATGAAGGCCAGGAGCCAGGCCAGGGAAGCCAGGAGGGAGGACACCAGCAGGAAGTTGAGGTCCAACACCAAGGTCAGCACATCCAGCAACAGGCCCACCCCATTCACTACCAGGTACACAGCCTCCATGATAGGGCTATGGGGGTTAGTCCAAAAGGAAGTCTGGCTCCCGGTTGAGGGGGGTGTCAGGGCTGTCAATATTTGGGGGAAGGAGGAGGTCGGGGATTAATATGGAAGGGAAGTGAGCAGTCTCCAATACAGGGAGAATCTGAGGAAGAAGTGGGTTAGAAGGAAGTGGAGTCTCAACGGAGGGAAAGGGGGCCAGATGCCGGTCCAGGAGTCCCGGTTTTGAAGGCGGGCTCTTTGGGAGGAAATAGTCCAAACATCTCTAAAGTGGAGGTGATCCCGGTCTGGAGGAGAAACCTCAGCTTTGGAGGCCTGGTGGTGGCATACCACGGCCGGGCAATGGGTCAGACCGAGAGGAGACCGGGAACGGAAGGGATCGGGCCAGGCCGGGGCCGGGTGGGGGCGGCGCAGGCTGGGCGCGGGCTCGCGGTCCAGCTACGCAGGTGCCTCTGTCCCCGCCCGGCCCCCGTCCTCTGGGCTCGCGGCGCTTCGCGCCCAAGGGAGCAGCGGGGAAGGGAACGAGCCTCAGCAAACCCCAGGCGCGGCCTCTACTCCGCTGGGCGCCGCCATCTTGTGTGCTACCGGGTGGGGCAAAAGGCGTAACAAGGAGGGAGGGACGACGAACTCTGACCAATCGGTGAGGCCCAAGCGCAGGAAACATCGAGCACTCATTGGTCCATTTGAACGGCGCCCAAACATATTTAGTACTTTAAGGGATTGGGGGGGAACAGATTGAAATCCCCGCCCCCTTGAGGCGGGGATTGGTCAATTGAAGGGCAGAGGTGAACTTGCCCCCCCAGCCCCGCCCCCTAAAGGAGCAGGACTTTGGACTGGGATAGTGTGGGCGCTCTTCTTTTCACTTGACCTCCATCCTTGATTATTTTAGGTGCGGGTTGGCGGTCACTGCCTCTGAGCTGGGCTCTAAGATTGCACCGCCTCCGCAGCCTCAGACTCAGTCGTTCGTCCTCCTCCATTCATCCATTTATTCTATCGTTTATTGAGCCTGCTACAAATGCAAATGAGGATTTGTATTTGTACGAATGAGGATACAAAAACTGTTTAAGACGTGCCTGCTCACAAGTAGTTCAAGGGGAAACAGATTGTGATAGGGGATTCCCAAGGTGCTATTTCCAAACTGTTTCCTCAAGCTCTATCACGTTTTCTCAGCATCCTCAGGAGATTACCTCATTGTCAGTGAGAAAAGGAGGTCACATGCCGGAAATAGCTCACCCTCCTAGCCCAGGCCCTATTAATTTGTTTACTTGAACGCTCTAGTTAGATATCTGCCTGGGCACCCTTAGTAGGCTCCTCAAAATTTTAGCCTCTTCTTTAATATTCAAATAATATTCAAAATATCTAAGATCCTATCCCAAGTATATTGGGAAGCCTGGTGTTCTCTACTAAGCCCAAGGATACTTGGAGGTCTTATCCTTCCCCTGGCCTCCATTGCTTTAATTTCCTGCTTGCATTTGTCGACTTAAAAAAAAAAAGCAAAACATGAGAGTCGTGAGTTAAGATTTATTTGGGGTGAAATGAGGACTATAGCCCAGGAGACAGCCTCTGAGATAGTTCTGAGGAACTACTCTGAAGAGGTAAGGGGAGAGGTGAATGTATGTGTAATTTTGGCAAGGGGGGCATACGTGCGATTCAGCACACATTTTGGCAGAAGGTTGCTGCTGGTCACAAGGAGCAGATGTCTCCGTTAATGATTTAAGTGCTTTTCTAGATGTGAGAAGATGCAAGAATTTGGGCTCGTAGAATCTTCTCCTGAAAATAACTATCTGAAGGCCTGTTTTGCCAGTTTTTCCCAGAGCACAGAGTGCCTCATTCCTGATCTCTGCCCTGAACTCCTTTCAGGGGATGTTGAAGGTCAGTGACTATGGTGGCTAGTGACAGTTTTTAGTTAGCACATTGAATTCTTCATCTCCACTCTGGCCTGGACTGCTGAAAGTGTCTGTCTCTGTCACCCCACCCTGAATACTGCCTGAATCCTTTCTTCCCCAAAGCACCACTGATGCATACGAAGGTGAGGGATGCAGCACACCTTTACTGAAACAAGGGGCTCCCAATAGGGGTTACACCATAGTGCAGGGCAAGGACTGCAACTTCTAAAAGTCCACTGGTTTTTCCCCAGCCTCTCTCTCACATCTGTCAGGCCCCAACTTAATGTTTTCTCTGAGACATGTTTTCCCTTTGTCTTCCTCTTCCTTTTGAGATTTCCCCTCCTTTTCTCTAGCCATCAGACTCCAACTTCCCATTGTTATTTTATATTACAGAACAGTCTATTTCTACCCCCAACCCCACCTATGCTTTAGCCACAAAATGCTAATTTCTCTAAACAAAGGAGAATAATATAAAGATTTATTTAACCTCCTGCCCAGATCACAGTCTGTTGTGGTTATTGTTGCTGGGGTTTTTATTTTGCATTTTTCCCCTAATTTCAAATCTTGGAGAAATGCCCACCTCCTCTTCAAGATACCTGAACCCACCACGCATAACTTGTCCTCTTCAGAAATTTTACCTGTCCAGTGAATAATATTATGTTCTTAATTTATCTTCCTGCAGCACTTGACATCAATGACCACCTCCTCCACCCTTGGCCTCTGGACCTTACCCTCCCCTGTATTCTTTGTCTCCATCATGGCCCCCTCTCCTCTCTACACGATGATTCCCAAATCTGTGTCTTCAGCCTGAACCTCTCTTGTAAAGTTCAGGTTCCACATGCTTCCTGGCCAGCTGCTGGATATCCCACTGGTGCTTCAAACTCAATGTGTCCAAAGTCAAACTCAGCAAATTTGCCGTGCCTGCGCTGTGTGTAATTAACCAGCCAGCTTTCCAGGCCGAGAAAGACCTTGAAGTTGGCAGGATCCTCTAAGACAATATTTCCATTAGTCTGGGACTAATTACCCTCCCCTTTGAGTGATCTGAGACACACTAAGCCAAAACCAGCTTAGTTTAGCTTAAACAAGCCACAACCTTTGACTCTGCGGGCGTTCTAGTTGTGGGCAGGCAGAGGTGACCTGTGGCCAAAATTCTTGTGACAAATGAATTCCTGCAAAATGCTATCCATTCTTAAGCTAGAAATATAAGAAAGTACCATGCTACCACAAGGCAAAAGAAGTGCTCGGATGACCCCCGCCTTAGAGAAGCCAAGGCGCTTCCCAGCGCTGAGAGGTTGTTAACACTCCCCTTGAGGTGATCATTGTGGTTGGGTTGGGTCTGGACTCAAGCAGTATCTCTACTGACTCGATAATGTTTCTTTCTAGGACTGTGTTTCAGATAACAGCTGGTTCAAACTGACTGTTGCCAAAGCAGGGGTCATCCTCTATTTGGAGGCTGGAAGACTGGAGAGTGTTGGTCGAAAGAACTAACAGCACCTGACTTTAGGGAGGAAGTTCAAATTGCTCACTAGTGTGAGTTGCAGTGGTTGAGAAGAAAATAAGCCAGATCTGGAGAAAACTTAATGCCTGGAGGCGCTAACCCTGCAGAATTGTGTCATGGAAGATAATAGTGGTATGACCTAAAACTCTCAGACATCTGGCCCAGGGGCCTCCTGGAAAAACAGCTGGTTTCTGCTGTTGCGCTAAGTGCAGGGCTTTTGTGTTGCTAGGTGAGAGATGCTAGCTGGGACAACAGAAGGGGTTTTTAGAGGTTGTTCAGCCTTGAGGATTAAGAGATGGGATAAAACCAGAAAGAATGTCTAATTCAGGAGTTTTGTTTTGTGGTATTGTGTGTACTATAACCCTCCCCTTAATCTCCCCATCAAGCATTCAGTGAAATCCATATTACTGCCATGGTCTTAGAGTTGGATTTTTTTCCTTTTTGATTTAATTTGGCTTTTTAATCAGGCAAATCATTTACAGGGTCCCCAAATCAACACCATATAAAAAGGTACATTCCTAAAAGGTTTGCTTTTGGGCTTCCCTGGTGGCGCAGTGGTTAAGAATCCGCCTGCCAATGCAGGGAACACGGGCTCGAGCCCTGGTCCAGGAAGATCCCACATGATGCGGAGCAACTAAGCCTGTGCGCTACAACTACGGAGCCTGAGCTCTGGAGCCTGCGAGCCACAACTACTGAAGCCCGCGCACCTAGAGCCCGTGCTCTGCAACAAGAGAAGCCACCGCAGTGAGAAGCCCGCGCACCGCAATGAAGAGTAGCCGCCCCCACCCCCCAACCCCGGCTCGCCGCAACTAGAGAAAGCCCGCGCGCAGCAACGAAGACGCAACTCAGCCAAAAACAAAAAGCAAAAAACGGAAAGGTTTGCTTTTATCCTGCCCCCTCCACCCTGTTCCCTCCCAGTACCCCCCTAGCCTCACAAATCACAAACATACCAAAAAATATTTTCCTCTTTCAATCAGGATCCGAGGCTTGGCACCGGTACAGGAGAACCCATAACCCTAAACATCAGCTCTGGTAATAACGCTGTTCAGGTCCAGAGAATCACTTCACGTCTCATAATCTGTGTCCTGGAAACATGAGGTGACTGTCCAAAATGCCACCAAGACCTGTGGTTTGTACCAGGGAGGATTTGAGCCATTGAAACACTTAGGGAAGAAAAGAAATACATTAATTAACTAGTCAAATCCTCTTTCTTTTCTTCCTGTTCCAGTTTGTGGTTCCAGAAATACTCAGAAATTAATGCGGTATTTGCCATAGTGGCTGAGGAACATTTGTAATATTAATTCATATTTTTAAAAATTTGTCTATATGTGAGTCTGGATGAAACACGTGTGCGTATTTAATTGGTTTTAGCCCTGTTCTGACTTAAGGGAAGGACTGGAAAAAAGCAACTTACAATTTTAGGCATTGATTTAAAAGGATGTTGAGAGCAAGTTCATGATAATGGGACTGACATGGTTTAGTAAAAATAAAGGTGAACAAGGTCATTTTTTTAACGAAAAATCCAGAAGCGTTTTTTGCACCATATACCCCGTATGGCACATAGTTGAACTTGTTACTGGACCTTACCTTGACTGTGATCATGATGGCTTTCTTTGGAATGTTAAAAAGATTATATACAATATTTTCTGGACCTACCCAAAGTTGAAACATCTTAGGAAGACACATATCACATCTGACCTTCCAACCGTTCTTGGAAGCATGACAAGCATTCTGGTTACAGGCTGTTAAAACAAGTAGATATAATTAACACATGATGCTAAAAGAACTTGAAGAGTTAAGCAAAACAACAGAAGATTCTCAAATAAAGAGTAAATCATGGTCACAAGCAGAAAATGAAATTATTCTTGCTACCCACAGATATTTGAGATGGACTGTTGCTTACTATTAATAATATTGGCAAAAGTTTAACAAATCTAAATCTAAGCTTGACTATTTTAGTTTCTTTGTTTTTTTTTACAATTGATGAGCCAATATTGATACATTATTATTACTAACTAAAGTCCATAGTTTACATTAGGGTGCACTTTTGGTGTTGTACATCCTATGGGTTTTTTTTTTTTTTTTTTTTTTTTTTTTTATCCTATGGGTTTTGACAGATGTGTAATGCTGTGTATCTACCATTACAATATCGTACAGAATATTTTCATTGCCCTAAAAATCCCCTGTGCTCCACCTATTCATCCCTTTTCTCCTTCACCCCCAGCCCCAACTCCTGACCATCACTGATCTTTTTACTGTCTCCATCACTTTGCCTTTTCCAGAATGTCATATCATTGGAGTCATGCAGTACATAGCCTTTTCAAATTAGCTTCTTTCACTTAGCAATATGTATTTAGGGTTCCTCCATGTCTTTTTGTGACTTGATAGCTCACTTTTTTTTTTTTGCATATGCTCTTTTTTTTTCCTATTTAACATCTTTATTGGAGTATAATTGCTTTACAATGGTGTGTTAGTTTCTGCTATATAACAAAGTGAATCAGTTATAAATATACATATATCCCCGTATCTCCTCCCTCTTGCGTCTCCCTCCCTCCCACCTCCCCCATCCCACCCCTCTAGGTGTCACAAAGCACCCAGCTGATCTCCCGGTGCTATGCGGCTGCTTCCCACTAGCTATCTATTTTACATTTGGTAGTGTATACATGTATGTCCATGCCACTCTCTCACTTTGTACCAGCTTACCCTTCTGCCTCCCCATATCCTCAAGTCCATTCTCTAGTAGGTCTGCGTCTTTATTCCCATCTTGCCCCTAGGTTCTTCATGACCATTTTTTTTTTCTTAGGTTCCAATATATGTGTTAGCATACGGTATTTGTTTTTCTCTTTCTGGCTTACTTCACTCTGTATGACAGACTCTAGGTCCATCCACCTCACTACAAATAACTCAATTTCATTTCTTTTTATGGCTAGATAGCTCACTTTTTTCTAATTCCTGAATAATATTCCATTGTATGGATTACCTTCCAGTTGTCCATTCCCCTATTAAAGGACGTGACGCAGTTGCCTCCAAGTTTTGACAATTATGAATATATCTGCTATAAACATCTGTGTGCAGGTTTTTATGTAGACCTAAGTTTTCAACTCATTTGGGTAAATACCAAGGAGTATGATTACTGGATCGTATGATAGGGGTATGTTTCACTTTATAAGAAATTTCCAAACTATTTTCCAAAGTGGCTGTACCATTTTGCATTCCCACTAGTAACGAATGAGAGTTCCTGTTGCTCCACATCCTCTCTAGCACTTAGTGTTGTCAGTGTTTTTGGACTTTAGCTATTCTAATAGGTGTGCCATAGCATCTCCTTGTTGTTGTTGGGTTTTTTTTTTAATTAATTTATTTATTTGGTTGTGCCAGATCTTAGTTGTGGCAGGCAGGCTCCTTACTTGTGGTAGGCGTGCTCCTTAGTTGCAGCTTGCAGGCTTCTTAGTTGCGGCATGCAAACTCTTAGTTGTGGCATGCAAACTATTAGTTGCGGCATGCATGTGGGATCTAGTTCCCTGACTTGGGATCAAACCCAGGGCCTCAGCACTCGGAGCCCAGAGTCTTAATCACTGTGCCACCAGGGAAATCCCTCTCCTTGTTTTAATTTGCAATTCCCCAATGACAAACGACGCTGACATCTTTGGATATTTGCCATCTCTACATCTTCTTTGGTGAGGTGTCTGTTGAGGTCTTTAGCCCTTTTTTTTTCTTTCTTTTTTCGGTACGCGGGCCTCTCACTGTTGTGGCCTCTCCCGTTGCGGAGCACAGGCTCCAGACGCGCAGGCTCAGCAGCCATGGCTCACGGGCCCAGCCGCTCCACGGCATGTGGGATCTTCCCGGACTGGGGCACAAACCCGTGTCCCCTGCATCAGCAGGCGGACTCTCAACCACTGCGCCACCAGGGAAGCCCCTAGCCCATTTTTTAAATTGGGTTTTTTGTTTTCTTATTGTTGAGTTTTAAAAGCTCTTTATAAATATATTTGGGGATTACCAGTTATTTATCAGATACGTGTTTTGCAAATATTTTCTCTGAGTTTGTGGCTTGTCTTTTCAGTCTCAACGTCTTTCACAGAACTTAAGTTTTAATGAAGCCCAATTTAACAATTTTTTTCTTTCACAGAGTATGCCAAAAATTCACCGCCAAACCCAAGATCACTTAGATTTTCTCCTGTTATCTAGAAATTTTAGAGTCTTGCATTGAACATTTAGGTCTATGAGACTGTTAATTTTTGTGAAACATGTAAGATCCGTGACTTTTGCATGTCCAGTAGTTGTTTTATTTTCAAAAGGATGAAATACTTTCTTTTAAATTTCAAAATACTACCTAAAGCTAAAGAGGCTGCATTCTAATAAACTATAAGGAAATGAAGCTTGACAGTACACTCTGTTGGCAAGGCACTGGAGAAACAGGCACTCTCATACATTGCTGGTAGGAAAGTAAAATGTTACCACGCCAGTGGAGAGGAGTTTGGCAATATCTACACAAACATTATTACAGACCTGCCGTAATCAATACAGTGTGGTACTGGCATAAAGACAGACTTTCATGGACTTCCCTGGTCGTCCAGTGGTTAAGACTCCATGCTTCCACCGCAGGGGGCGCGGGTTCAATCCCTGGCCCCGGAACTAAGATCCTGCAGGCCTTGTGGCACAAGAACAAACAACAAAAAAAGACAGACATTCATATAGACCAATGAATGGAATAGAGAGCCAGAAATAAACTCTCACATATATAGTCAAATGATCTTCAACAAAGGTGCCAAGACCACTCAAAGGGGAAAGGACAGTCTCTTCAACAAACGGTGTTGGGATAGCTACATGCAAAAACATGAATTTAGACACTTAGCTTATACTATATAAACAAGGGAACTCTACTCAATACTCTGTAATGGCCTATATGGAAAAGAACCTAAAAAAGAGTGGATACATCTATATGTACAACTGATTCAATTTGCTGTACCCCTGAAACTAACACAACGTTGTAAATCAACTATACTCCAATAAACATTTTTTTAAAATGGAACAAAGACCTAAACATAAGACCCCCAAACTTTAAAATTCCCAGAAGAAAACATAGAGGGAAATCTTCATGACATTGGACTTGGCAATGATTTCTTGGATATTACATGGAAACGATAAGCACCAAAAGAAAAAATAGACAAATGGGACTACACCAAACTCGGAGGCTTTTGTGCATCAAGGAACACAATCAACAGAGTAGGGAGGACAACCTACAGAGCTGGGGAAAGTAATTGCAGATCGTGTATCTAATGAAGGTTTGTGTCTGGAATGTGGAAAGAGCTCCTACCACTCTACAACAGGAAATCAAATAGCTTGATTGGGGATGGGCGGAAGATCTGAAAGGACATTTCTTCAAGGACGATGTGCATTTGGCCAGCAGGCATATGAGGGGATGCTGGGCACTTCTGGTTCTGACAGAGGTGCTGGTAAAGGATGCCACCTTGTGCCCAATGGGATGGCTGCTATCAAGGAAACAGAAAATAGCAGGTGTCCTCAAGGACATAGAGAGGATAAGCCCTTGTGCACTGTTGGTGGGATTGTGGAGTGGGACAGCTGCTATATAAAACAGTATGGAGGGTCCTCAGAAAACTAAAAATAGAACTACCATATGAGTTAGCAATCCCACTTCTGGGTATATATCCAAGAGAATTGAAAGCGGGGTCTTAAAGAGACCACTGCAAAGAGAAGTCCGCGCACTGCAACAAAGAGTAGCCCCTGTTCGCCACAACTAGAGAAAGCCCTCGCACAGCAACAAAGACCCAGCGCAGCCAAAAATAAATAAATAAAATAAATAAATTTATAACAACAACAAAAAAAGTGTAAACTGGAAATTACCCTATATTAAATAGTTCTTCCTTATTCCTTTTTTTTCTAACAACTGCATTGTACTCCACTGGATTTACCTACCAGAGTTTTGTCAACCAATCTCCTGTTCAGACTTTTAGATAATTTTCAATATTTTGCAATTATAAATAATGTTACAATAAATTTTCATCTTGTTGAAAGTGTCTTAACAGTAAATTCCTAGAAGTGGATATCTGGGTCAAAAGGTAAATGCATATGTAGGTTTTTTGGTTTTGTTAATTGTGGTAAAAAAAGCATAAAGTAAAATTTAACTTTTCCACCCTTTTTAAGCAAACAGTGCAGTAGTGGTAAGTATATTCACATTATCGTGAAACAGATGTCCAGAATATTTTTGCCTCGCAAAACTGAAGCTCTATATCCATTAAATAAAAACTCCTCTTTTCCCCTTCCCACCGACCCCCAGAAACCACCGTTCTACTTTCTGTTTCTATGAATCTGACTACTTTAGATACCTCATATAAGTGGAATTGTATAGTATTCATCTTTTTGTGACTGGCTTTTCTCACTTAGCATGATGTTTTCATGTTTCATCCACGTTGTGGCATGTGTCGGAATTTCAACCACTTTTACGGGTGAATGATATTCCATTGTATGAATAGACCACATTTTGTTTATTCATTTATCTGTCAGTGGACACTTGGCTTGCTTCTACCTCTTGGCTATTGTGAATAGTGCTGCTATGAACATGGGTGTGGACCCTGCGCCACCAGGGAAGCCCCAGTTTACACTTTCAAGTGAAAGAAAGCAAAGTGCAAAATATTATATATCGTATGGTACCTTCTGTGTAAGAGAGACGGGGAAATAAGAAAACATAGGCGGTTCCCTGGTGCTCAGTGGTTAAGAATCCGCCTGCCAATGGAGGGGACAAGGGTTCGAGCCCTAGGTCCAGGAAGATCCCACATGCCGCGGAGCAACTAAGCCCATGCACCACAACTACTGAGCCTGCACTCTAGAGCCCGCGAGCCACAACTACTGAAGCCCGTGCGCCTAGAGCCCGTGCTCCGCAACAAGAGAAGCCACCGCAATGAGAAGCCCGCGCACCGCAACGAAGAGTAGCTTCCGCTCGCCGCAACTAGAGAAAGCCCACACACAGCAACGAAGACCCAACGCAGCCAAAAATAAAAATAAAATTTAAATTAAAATTTCAAAATAAAATAAAATAAAACCATCATAGTAAAAACTGGTTCAGGCCAGAACCATTAAGGGATGCTAACGTATGTATTACTTATGTAGTATTCCAGCCTGGGGTGCATAACCCTAACTTAAGCACAAGATTACACCAGACAAATCCAAATTGACAAATATGAAGCAAAGTCTGAGGAACTGTTGCAGATTAAAGAAGAGTAATGAGACCTGAGGACTAAAGGCAATAGAGAATTCTGTACCAGAGGGGGAAGACAAATGCCACAGTGGACGTCATTGGGACTCTTGTCAAACTGGAATATGGATTATAGACTAGAAACGTTTTGTATCAGTTTAAATCTTCTAAATTTGGTAACTGTTTCGTGGTTGTATGGGACAATATCCTCCTTCTCAGGAAATACTGAAGTATTAAGGGACCTAGGAGCATGACGTACGCAACCTACTTTCATGATTCATAAACTCAAATTATACATAAGGGCACACATATCAAATACAAATTTTTAGTTAAAATTTTATTAAAAATTATAATTTAGAGAGGATAAAAAAGCAAAATCTGGGGAATTCCCTGGCGGCCCAGTGGTCAGGACTCCTCGCTTCCACTGCCAAGGACGCAGGTTCAATCCCTGGTCGGGGAACTAAGATCCCACAAGCTGCAGGGCACAGCCAAAAAAAAGCAAAATCTGTGGCAAAATGTTAATCACCTTTGACACTAGGCAAAGGGTATATACAAAGACTCTATACTATGTTTGCAACTTTTCTGAGTGTTTGAAATTATTTCAAAATAGAGTTAAATACATATACACAGAAACTAAAACAAGGAAATAAAAATGTTTGCATGGGCCTAAAGGAAAGGAATCACGTGCAAGTAATCCCCAGACTAATTTCTAGAGAGACTAACTCTGGTCAAGTTCAAATTACAGTTTCAATTGCAGAGAGATTTGAAGAAATGTAGCAAAATACTACTCTTTGGGTTTTTTCTTTAAATAATAGGTTAGCACTGAATAATTTGAAAAAAGTAAAACTTAAACAGCAAATGGAGCTAGATATTGGTTTAAAATATGTTGAAAATTATAATGCTTTATAAGATGAAAAAATATTTTAATATTTTTATTATTAAAATTTATTATTAAATTTTAATAATATAATAAATATTATATTTATTATAATAAATAAAGTATAAATAGATATTAAATATAAATAAATATTTAAATTTATTATTAAAATATTAATATTTATAATCTGTGACTCCTTTATAATATTTGAATATGACATATAACATTTATGATTCAATTCTGATCTAAGTATTGCTTTAAAAATATTAGTAATAATTTCAGCTTGGAGCCAAGTTTCTCTTTATTGAAATTAATTTTGTAAACATCTAAGGACAACAACTCAAGAAAAGTAAGTTAATTTGGCATTACTGGCAACAGAACATGCATTTGGGATTTTGGCAAAATGAAGGCAAGAAGAATTTATTTAATGGAGTATTATATAATAACTATGAGTTGCATATGACTTTATTATCCATCCAAGCATTGCTGGGCCAACGTGAGAACACCCAGGCACGTGCAATGATAATTTAATTAAATTATCTTGGATATTTTGCTGACTTTGTCCTACAAAAACTACAGCTTCACATATTTTTTAATTTTGTCATTAGAAAGGCTATTTGTCAAGGTAAGAGGACAGAGCATATTTAACAGAGTTGGTTAGCCTTCAAATAATTCAAATATTTCAACCTTCATTTGTATCTGACCTGGCCATACAAATATTGGTGGTTTTGGTCCTTTCATTGTTTCTATTTGAAAGTATAAATATAGATGTAGATCATATAAAATATTCTTACACAAAAGGTAGCATTCCACATGTAGCATCCTATATCAAGCTTTTTAATTTAAAACTATAGTCTTCATCAACTATACCTCAATAAAAAGTGTCAATGACCCCCAAATAAATAAATAAATAAAATTACATTCTAGTGATCACTCCATATCAGCGTATAGGGAGTGTCCTAATCCTTTTAACAGCTGCATATACTCCACTGAGTGGAGTTTATTCAAAGATTGTTTATAGGGGACTCAAAAGTGTTGTGTCCCACCTCAAGTTGGATATGGTAAGGAGAAAAGGCTACCGAGAGGCTCTCAGTCATGGTGGGTGACATAAAGGACAAGGTCCCTCCCATGCTTATCTTTCATTCTAGTGTGGAGCTGTTATGATCAGAGGGATAGATTGGCTTGTTGAAATAAGGCCATAACCCAGGTGTAGCAGCAGCCTCCCCAGAAGCTCAGTCACCCAAGGGAGAGGATGAAGCTGGGAGGGGAAATGGGACCTTAGAAAGTGGGACCTTTTGTTCTGTCCCTCTGGGGCTGAACTCAGATGGATCTAAACTGATTGGCAGGTGTTCCCCTACTCAAAACCATTTATACACACCCTGCTGTGCTAGATCATTTACCAGGGTTTACAAATCCTCTGTAATCTGGCCTCATCCCTCCCTAAACTCATTCTTCCCTTGCAGGATAGTAACCAACCGCTAGTCGTCTCCTGCACAGAGCATGCTGTCACACTCCATTTATCCAGGTACCTACCATTATCCCTTAATTTGAAGCTAGGTGTCAACTCTTCCAGGAAGCCTTCCCTGGTCACCTCAAGCTGAGTTAAGTAACTGTTTCATGTGCATCTTTGCACCCTAGTACTTGGCACGTTGTATTCTAATTGTTTACTTGTCTGTCCCCCTCACTAGAGTACAGAACTCTCAAGCACATGGATCTCGTCTTAGTTATCATCCCATCCCCCGCCCCCAACTTAGTACCCTAAACACGATATCCTAGTTCAGTTACAAGACAGAGAAGGGAGCCACCACAATGCCCTTTTCCTTCAAAGCAAAGCCTATCTGTCCACATGTCACCTCTATTTGCACTGCAGTGCTGTCATCGCTCAGGACGAATTGAAATGAGGCCGAAGAGTTTGGTTTCTGCAACTCATCAGTCCAGCTTTTCAGTACCCCCATCCTCCCACCTACTCCGTAAGATGAGAGAACAATTGAAACTAGGGGCGCCAGGGGGCGCTCTCAGGCAGAGAAGAAATAAAGAAACCATTATAAATCTAAATTTCAATTTCATCACATCATTTTGCCATTGCTCAAGAACCTGCGGTGGCTCCCCATTGCCTACTCTATCTCAATGACCCCAAAATAAATAACTTCCCCATGACCTAACTTCCCCATGACCTAACTTCACTTCCCCATGACCTAACTTCACCTCATCTGCCCAAGCGCTCACAGAGATGCACACTCTACCCTGTTGAATTTCTATTTAGCCATGTAACAGTTTATTTAGTACCAGCTGTTTGCATAAGGGTGGTACCAACAGGTGGTAGCAGTGGCTGAAGCTCTCCTTAAGACACTCCAAGTAAACATATAATAAAAGTGAAAGCAGTGGGCTTGCTATGCAAATGGCAAGCCAGGTCTCCCAGCCTCCCCCATCAGCCTGATCTTCTAGCCAGTTGCCCGTGCTGAAGCTCTCTTATACAGAAGAAGCAGTTTTCACTGTGCATGCCCCTTTCTCTCTTCCCCACCCCCTCTCATTGCTTGTGCCACTTGCCCTGCCTGGAATGATCTATCCTCACTCCTCCTCTATCTAAACTTGACTTTTCACTGAAGCCGCCACACTTCCAGAAAGCCTTTCCTGGCAAGTGCAGGCAGAGTCCACGTGGGTGCCCCCTCTTCTGAACCCCTGTTGCATTTCCTGTTTATACCACAGAATTCGGTGATATTCCAATCCGCTGCTTTCATTTCCATGATATGCTTACTAAATTCGGCTGTAAATCATGACAGGTATGGGGCCCGGGTTTTGGAGTTACATCAACCTTGGTTCAAATTTTAGCTCCTTGGAGTGATCACAAAGTTCTGGGACTAGACAGTGGTGATGGATGCATAACACTGTGAGTGTACTTAACGCCGCTGAATTGTACACTTAAAATGGTTAAAAGGGTAAGTTTTATGTTACGTGTATTTTACCACAGTGAAGAAAATGTAGCTCCATGGCTCACAGGCTGCCTGACTTTATGTCATGTAACTCTTTTCACTTCAGTTTCGTCATTTTTTGTTGCAAAGATCAAGATAAACATTAGCGATGAAAATGACCCTTAAGTGACGGGCTGAGTTGTAAAGCACTGTGAAAATATTAGCTATGAGCAGCTTCTTCTCTCATTCCGAGCACTGCCATGTCCCCTCTGAACAGTCACTGGTTTGGCCACTTGCCCAAGATTAGCTAATTAAATGGCAGTGTTGTCTCAAAGCCACCAATTCCTTCATGGAGTTTACAGCCGGCTGTTGGAGACCAAAGTTGAACCAGCACTTTCCAGTGTGATTGGGACACAAAGGGAAGGTGCCAGGGAGAGCACAGCCCCTGGGGCTTTTCTCTGACTCCGAATCCTTCCACTTTTCAAGTCCCCTTGAAGCCCTGGGCCCTGGGGTATGGGTCAGGGAGGCAGGGTTCAGGTCATCGACTTGCCACCCCTCTTCCCTCCCATCTCTCTCCCCACCTCCAAGATCAGCTGTGGCAACTACAGAGGGGATCGCAGGCCCCTGCAGGGGTGCAGTGGAACAAGGCTCCCCTCCTCCAGGGCTCCTCCTGGGTTGTTCAAAGCTCTGTGTGGAAGGGAAAACGCAATGCAGAAGTGGCCTTCAGGGAGGAGACACAGCAGAACCCGGGATCCCTAGGCTTCCTGTAGGCTCCTCTCTGGTAGACTACCTAGGCTTTCCTCAGGGACAACTCAAAGTCAAATTTAAACAGCTCTCTGGGGACATTGCTCCTCCTGGGTGGTGGTATTTTGGGGAGCGGATGTGAACTTCCCTGAGGGGGAGAGGTGTAGGCTCCCAGCATCCTGCCCTGTGCCCTCCCCCTGCCCCCAACTTGCTCCGTTCTCCAAATTTAGGATGGCAGGAGGAAGTGGGAAGATGTTTAGGTCCTCCGAGGCCAGAGAGCAGAGACCCAGCACTGGGAGCGAGAGGCTCCATTCTTACAGCTGACAGGAGTGGATCCAGCGGGGCTAGAGGGCGACCCAGAAGCCCGCACCCCTGCTCTGATGCCGAAATCCTGGCTGCGCAGTCCTACTCTCTCCTCGATCAGAGGTCACTGCACCCCCGGGAGGCCGTCCGCAGGGACTCCCCACGCAGCCTGGCTCTCTCCCCAACACCCCAGCCCACCTCTACTCGCAACTCTGCCCCTGCCCCCATCACTTCCCAAAGCGGAGGCTGAATCACCACTACCAGCCCTCGCTGAGAAAGGCCTGGAGACCGGATTCGAGGCTTCCGGAGAGCCCCAGGGTCCCCTGCCCGAGCCCCTCCCCGGCCCGCCACGGCCTGAGCATTTATGGTAATGTTTGGATTGGTGCGAGAGCGGCCGGATGCCCCGCCTCCCCGCGGCCTCCGCCGGTCAAGACCTGGGGAGCAGAGGCTCCTGGGATCCCCTGGGCTGAGGCCCTGGGTGCTGGAGGGCTGCCCACGTGGAGAGGCCCCTGGGGCCTGAGAGGACTAGAGGGACAATCTCGGTCTGAAGGATGGCTCAACAGGGCGTGGGCTAGGGTGGGAAGGATGTGATCCCCCTCAGTATACCCCACCCACTGCTATCCTCTCTCTGGTTTATGGGTCCCTAGTCCCCAGGAAGAGTCCCCATGCACCCACATCCTCTGTCTCTTTCTCTCCCGCACTCCCTGGCAGAGAAGGGCCTGAGAGGGGAGGCCAGCAGCTCCCAGGGGAGTCGCTGGAATGCTGGGAGCCTGGGAACAGACCCCGCAGTCAGTCCCTGGGAAAGCCAGGCTGTGGGAATCCCACCCGCAGACCCCTCCCCAAGAGGCGACACCGGATGCCAGAGACAGACCCCACCTCCTCAAGAGGGGGGCTTTGTGAGAGTGGGAAAACCCCTGTCCAAGCCCCAGCCTGGCTCGACCCCAGAGTTCAGTAGGCCAGCTGTGACGGAGACGCCCCTCCCCCGCCCTCCTCTCCCCGGCCTGCTCCAGCATAATCCCGGCCATTGTGCCACCACCTCCCTTCCCCCTCCCCTTCTCTGCACCCCTGTACAATGGGTCCTTTGCCTCCTCCAGCACTCAGGGTGGAGATGAACGCACTCACGGTTTTTCCAAGTTTAAAAATAGCCCCTCCCACCCCCCCCCAAGCCCCCCTCCTCCTCTTCCATGGTGTTTCTGGGGCACACCTCAATCCAGGCCGCACCTCCTTCTTCCTGCCCCCGGGTCAGGTGCGAAGGACATGGGTGAGACTGCGTCCGGCCAGGATAGGGGCTGCTTCCCCCCATTCAACCTCTTCCCCAGCATCTCCCACCCAGCCCCGCAGTATCCGGTTTCCTGGCCCGCTGATGTCCTCAGCAGCAGCTGCCCCCCAACCCTCCTCCTACCCAGTTTTTCACTCCCTCAGCACAGTCTTCTCCCAGCTCAGATCCCGACTCTGGAATAATTCTCCTTCCTCCCCTCCAAAGACTCAGACCGAACCCTGCTTTGCAGCCAGGCCGGGGAGGACGCCCAGCCTTGGTCATGGCCGACATTGCTGACCCGCCCCTCCACCCGCAGCTCCTTCTCACTGCAGCTGTAAGCTTGCCTTTCTAAGCTTCCTTCCTCCGCCCAACCCGCCCTCCTCATATCCTCCCGGTTAAGGCCCCTCCACCAGAGGGGTGAGTGGGAGACCACTGTACCCACTATGAGAGAGAGAGAGAGGGCTCCTGGGTTTAATCTCACCCCAGCGAGCCCCCAGGGGCTGGCCCAGCCTTGTCTTTTGACCTCCAACTCCACCGGGGTGGGGGGGCACAATGAAATGAAAGCCCCCGCTCACCCTGGAGACGGGAGCTGAGGGACCCAGACCGCGGCCACCACCCCACCCAGCCTCAGTTTCTCTACCTGTGGTCAGACCTATGCCCATGAGACACACCGAGGGCATTCTGCACCGCGAATCCCCTCGTGTCTGAGTGGCCTGGGTCAACCATGGGGGTGGAGGAAGGCAGCCTTCCTACCCTTTACTTCGGAGAGAAATGAGGCCGGGCATTAGGACTGTGGCCTGGGGCTCTTCTGAGCCTGGCCTGCTTCTGGGCGAGGCTGCCTCCACCCCCAGTCCAGGCGCTAGAGTATCTGCCGACGGAAGGCCTGCCGCGGCCTCCCTGATCTCCCTTCTGCTGGACCTCCGTCCTCTGTCACTGGAAGTTCTTGCCCTGCCGCCTTCTCTCTTTCCCGCGATTGCTGGAGCTCTGTCTTCTGGCATCTTGGAGGAGTTGGAGGGTTGATCCCCTCCACCTTCTGCTCCTTCGCCCTGTGCTGCTGTCGCCCCCCTTTCTTCTGTCTCCAGTCCCCTCTGAGTCCTCTCCAAAGTCCTGACCTCTTTCTGGTTTGGAATCCTAGTGTGCCCCCCTGGTGAAGCTGTCCTGGAGTTGTCTGCCCCCTGACCTCTGGCAGCCCAGATCGCCCCAAGCTACTGGCTTACTTGAAGGACAGTCTTTGTGCTTCCTTGGTGGGGACGTGCAGGACACGGATGTCACCCTGGGCTCTAACCTCATTTCCCCACTGCAGAGGCAGCTCCTCCACCCCCACCTACATTCACTCGGCTCAGGACGGAAGAAGAATTAAGAACTGACCGTCCTTGGTGGTTAGCTGGCTTTGTTTTCAGGCCAGAGACAGGAGAATGATTAGTTAATGGTGTTAAGTGAAGGGAAGGGGGTGGGGGCAGGGAAGCAGAGCAGCATGCCCGGCTCTGAGCTTGCCAGGGCAAACAGCATCCTTCAGCCATTCCCACTCCTGCCCCTGCAGACAAACAAACGCATCCATTCCATTCTGGGCCCTGGGCCAGTCTATACCTTCCTCTGGGGGATGGGAAGCACCATTCTCCTCTTGTCTCCCCCCCACCCCCTCCCCCTCCCCCAGGCTCCAGGCCTCTGGCCTGGCCCACCTGGCATAGCCTTGGCTGGAAACTAATGGAGGTGAGGAGGGGGTCAGCAAGGTTGTGAAGGAAGAGGCTGATGTGGTTTGAGAGTCATTTCCGCGTCATCAAACGCCATCCCAGAGCATCCTCTCCAGTCACCTGCCCATCTCTGGCGTTTGCTGCCTCACCCTGCTCCTCCCCCAGCCGGCAGCAAGGCTGCCTGCCTGGGGACAGGACTCTACCCCAAATCCAGGCCCCCTTCTGACCCTCCCTGCTGAAGGAGTCCCCGCTGATGTAGAGCCCTTTCCCGGGGCCAGGGTGCTTGGGGTCTCTATGAGGCAAGTCCGTCTCACTTGCCAGGGCCTTAGTTCAAGAGGCCAGGAGACCCAGGGTTTGGGAATGAGAGGAGCTGTAGGGTCCCCCTCACCTCACCGTGTGGCAGATCCCACTCAGGCAGGGCAGCCTGGAGTCAGTTCTGATTCCTCCTCCGATCCCCTACCCCCAGCTGCTGAGCCATAAGCCATAGGTGAGCTTAGGGGGCTTGGTGGAGGGGGGTGGAGCTCTGCTGCAGGGGGTCCTTTCAACCCTCCGGAACAGCAACAGGTGCTGGGGGTCAAGCTGGAGACCTTGCACCTGTTAACTCTTTCTTCCCCCTCTTTTCTTCATTCAGGCAAGAGGAAAGTGAGTCCAGGCTGGGCTCAGTGAGTGAAGAGGGCAGAAGCAGAATTCTCAAGATCTGGGCTTGGACAAGTGTGACAACCTTGGGCCCATGAATTCAGCCCCTCCCTCCTTCCTCTAGTCAGAGACGGACTTGCAGGAGCTGGGGTGGAAGGGGCAGTCCTTAGAACACCATCTCCACTCGCCAGTACAGGTACCTCTGGGTCTGTGGGCCCCGGGCTCAGTGTTCTTCCCTCAAAGCTGCCAGGACTGCCAGGCTTGGGGGCAGTGCCACGCCGGCGGCAGCTGCAGCGGTGCAATCATTCTGGGAAGCCTGATTTTCTCTGTGGCAGGGGTCCGGCGGGGTGGAGGAGGAGGCGGGGAGAAGAGCCTAAATGGGAGGGAGGCCCCCATCGGGGACACCAAGAACCTGCTCGGCGGCTCCGCCGCCAGGAGGTCCCCCAGGGCTACATGGGCTGGCTGGGGCTGCGCAGGAGTGAGCGCGGCGGGGGTCTGACCCCTCGGTACTCCGGGTATCCGGGCCAGCTTCTCCTCGCTGCCGCCTCGGCCAGGCAGTCCGCCCCGGAGACACCTGTCACCGCCCCCTCTCCGTTCCCTAGCTGGGGGCTGGGAAGAAGGCTCCGGCCTACCCCCACCCCGCGCCGCGCGGCTCGGCAGCGCAGCTCCGGGCATCTCGGCGCCGGGCCCGCCCCCTAGGGCTGCGGCGCGCGGGGCGGGGGCGTGGGGGGGGGGGGGATGCGCGGGGCGTGGCGGGCCGGCCTCGGCGCTCTGGCCCCCTCCCCCGCCCCCCTGACGTCAGCCCCCGGCAGCTGCGAGCTCCCTCACTTCGCTCTCGCCCTCCGGCCGGGAAGCATGGGACGGTCCGGGTTCATCTGCGCCTTCCTGATCGCCGCCTGCTGCTGCTGTCGCCGCGCCGCGGGTGAGTGAGCTCGCTGGGGTGGGGGTGGGGGCCCGCGCCCCCAACGGAGCGGCCCGGCAGTCCGGCGGAGCGTGCCCGGGAGGAGAGGTGGCATCGCGGCGGGGGCCGGGGCTTTGCGCTGCGTCGTGCGCTCCTCTCTCCGGGTCCCAGGCACCCGGCGCGTTGCGCGCGTGCAACTCTTCTTTGCAGCCGGTTTGCAGCCTCTATTCCAGACCTTCCCGGGAGCAGAACTGGGGAGGCGGGGAGGGGGCTGCTGCCTGGAGCGGGAAGGGGTGGAGCCAAGTCCCTGGGGCCGCTGGTGAGAGCTTTTCCTCAGGTGCTTTCTCTGGGGAGCCCGTGATTGGAGCCTTGGCGGGAGGCGCCTCTACAGCGCATCCCCAAATCCTGAATCCCGCGCCCGCCTGTTGCTGGGAAAGGCAGCTTTCTTAGCTGGAGGGGTGCGCCGACCCCTCCCTCTCCCGCCTGGGCTTCGAGCCAGGCTGGAGGTGAGCGAGATGGGGAAGAACGGCGGCTCCCACCCCGGCAGGGCGTTGGCAAATCCTGGAGGGCGGTGTGGGTCGCCTCGCGCCTACCCGGGTGACGGGATCACAGGTGGCAGGGACGAGGGATCGAGGATTACCAGAGTGGAAGCGCCCCAGACTTGTTACACCTCCCGGAATGGGACCAAGTTCAGGTGGGAAATGCGCCCCTGCACCTCGGAGTTTTTCTCTGGAACTGCCTAGGAGCCGGGCGCTCCCGGGTTCACGCTGCCCTTGTATGGCCCGCAATGGTGTCGCTTGTTTCTCTTGGCTCCCTTTCCCGGGCTCCAGCCGCTGCCTGGCTTAGATACCCTGGTTGGGTATCTAAGCAGTACCCAACTCGATGGCCTCGTGCTCATGCCGACGGTGTCCCTGGGGTACACTTGGCTGCTGCCTTCCAATCCCTTCTGGGGAAAGGGCTAAATCGGGCTCCACCCGCTGCAGAAGGTCCAGCCCCACCCGGCCCTGCTCTTCTAGCTCTGGGGAAACGGAGTCAGGGGTGTGAAGCTTTTGCTCTGGGTTGAAGACCACTCCATCTGCCCTTGTTATCTGGGAGCCAGCCCAGGCCAACCACCCAGGCACCCGAGTCCAGCCAGATGGTATGGACTGACGTCACCTCCTCGCAGGGCGGGCAGCGCACTAGCACCACTGACGTCACTCCTGCCCACTGCCTGGCCCTTGGCCTGACCCCTGCCCTGACCCCGGGGAGAGATTCTGGCCCCCTCCGTGACTCTGACCCCTCCATACTCACAAGACTCCCAGGATGGGGTCCCCTGAGAGTGTCGGATGTTCACGGGGGTGCTGCTTAAGGAGTATGAAATAAGGGCCTCCTGGCCAGGGTTACCCTTTGGGTTTTATGGGGGATTTGGGGAGGGTGTGTGTGTGGGGGGGCAAAGGGTAGAGATGTCTTCCTCTGGGTGTGGGGACAAAAAGGGCCTGTGTGCCCCCGGCCTGGCACATGCCTTGCATTCCCACACTCTGAGCTCACCCGGGGAGGAGGGAGCCTGGAAGGAAAGGGGCCTTCCTCTTGGCCCAGAGCCTGGGTTGCCCCTCTGCCAGCCTCATCTGGGAGGTTCCTGGTGCTCAGGGTCTCTGCTCCAATGACCAGAAATGTCCATCCCCAACTCCCTTGAACCGGGAGAGGGCTGGCCCAGGGTTCGGGGGTAAAGAGTGGTTGAGGGGTAGGAGAGGACAGTGCCCTTCAGACCCTCGAAGTGGCAGGAAGAGCAGCTGCAGCGAGCGGTGTGCGTGGAGGGCATGGAGAGCAGCTGGAGCTGACACAGCTCCTCCCCCACCCCCTCCCCGCCAGGTGTGCCTGGAGAGGCTGAGCAGCCCGACCCCGAGCTGGTGGAGGTGGAAGTGGGCGGCACGGCCCTTCTGAAATGTGGCCCCTCCCACTCCCCGGGCAACTTCAGCCACGCGGACTGGTTTTCTGTGAGTGCTTGGGCCCCAGAGAGGGCAGCAGGGGCGGGAGGCTCTGCCCTTCATGTAGCCCCAGGACGCTCACCTCCTCCCCGACACCTCCCCTTAGGTCCACAAGGAGAAGCCAACACTCATCTTCCTCGTGCGTCAGGGCCAGGGCCAGAGCGAACCTGGGGAGTACCAGAATCGGCTCAGCCTCCAGGACCAAGGGACTACTCTGGCCCTAGCACGCATCACCCCCCACGATGAGCGCATCTTCCTGTGCCAGGGCAAGCGCCCTCGGTCCCAGGAGCACCGAATCCAGCTCCGTGTCTACAGTGAGTGCCCTGTCCGTGCCTTGTGGGCAGTGTGGGGCTTCGGGAGTGGTGGTCCCATGCCCCTCCCCATTTCTCTCCCTTGTAGAAGCTCCGGAGGAGCCACTCATCCAGGTCAATGCCTTGGGCATTTCTGTGAACAGTGAGGAGCCTGGGGAGGTGAGATCTGCCGGGGTGGCCGGCCAGCGGGTAGGCAGGAGCTAAGGTGGGCTTGGCGGGGTCGCAGAGGCAGGGAGACTCACACCCTGTCCTCCTTAGGTTGCCACCTGTGTGGGGAGGAATGGGTACCCCCTTCCTCAAGTCACCTGGTACAAGAACAGCCAGTCCCTGAAGGAGGAGAAGAACCGTAAGTCATCCTCTCTGCCCTTAAAAGCCACGCTTGTGGCACAATATGGGGACCACCTTGCATTTTATTTTACTTTTTTTTTTGGCCACACCACGCAGCGTGCGGGATCTTAGTTCCCCGACCGGGGATCGAACCCGTGCCCCCTGCATTGGGAGCGCAGAGTCTTAACCGCTGGACCACCAGGGAAGTCCCTATTTTACTTTTTTTTTTAAGTACACAAGTGATCCTTGAAAATATTCTCATGAGAATTCAAACTATGGAAAATCTAGAAGGAAAATTTCCTTCCTGCCCCAGACCCATTCCCAGAAATAGCTGTGCTATCAGTGTGTATGTATTCACACTGAGGCAATCCTTGATTTCTAGCCTACTTCTAGGTACTTACTCACACATGTAAATATATCTAGGACTACATAGGCTTTTGTTTTTTATTATCTAAATCAGTGGTTCTCAACTAGGGGTGATTTTGCTCCCCTCTGGAACACTTGAGTGTCTGGAAATATTTTGGGTTGTCGCAAATGGATAGGTGCTACTGTCATGTAGCGGGTAGAGGCCAGGGATGCTGTAAACATCCTACAGGGCACCGGGCACGTCCAGCCCCAAACGTCAGTGGTGCTGAGGTCGAGAAACCCTGATCTGAATGACACCGTGCGCTACACATTGTTACACAACCTTGTTTTCCTTTTGACGACAAGTCTTGGAAATCTTTCCAGGTCACCCTATTTAGATCTACCTGATCGTTTACCTACTGCCGGCATTTCACACGGTGTATATAATATAGTCTAGCTAACCATTCATTCCCATTAGTGGATGTCCAGAGTGTTTTCTCATTTCCTTTTTTTTTTAAATCCCTGCAGCAGTATTTGCACACATCCTTGTATGTGTGCCTATGTGTGTTTGTCTAGGGTAGATTTCGAGCAGGAAACTGCTGGGTTGAAGGGCCGCAGCTGGCATTGGTACCTGGCCCTCTCTCTACAAGGGCTCCCCTGCCATTCCGCCGACCCAGGAGATCATAGGGTGGGGTTGGAGGCGGAGCTGAGGCCGAGCCCTTCGCCCCTTCCTCCCTGCCCAGGGGTCCACATCCAGTCGTCCCAGATCGTGGAGTCGAGTGGTCTGTACACCTTGAGGAGCGTTCTGAAGGCACAGCTGACCAAGGAGGACAAAGATGCCCAGTTTTACTGCGAGCTCAGCTATCGGCTGCCCAGTGGGAACCACATGAAGGAATCTAGGGAGGTCACTGTCCCTGTTTTCTGTGAGTACCGACCCATCGCTGTGGGGCTGGGTCCTGCTAGCTCTTGGGCTGAGAGCTGCCCCCTTTGCCTGTGCAGACCCGGCAGAGAGAGTGTGGCTGGAAGTGGAGCCTGAGGGGATGCTGAAGGAGGGGGACCGCGTGGAAATCAGGTGTCTGGCTGATGGCAACCCCCCGCCCCACTTCAGCATCGGCAAGCAGGTGCAGGGGCCTCTGTTCTGGGTGCAGGGGGGCAGCAGGAGTGGCTGGAGGCGCACTCTGGTCACGCCTTTGTCCTCTCGCAGAACCTCAGCACCAGGGAGATGGAGGAAGAGAGGACCGATGACAACGGAGTCCTGGTCTTGGAGCCCGCCCGGAAGGAGCATAGCGGCCTCTACGAATGTCAGGGCCTGGACTTGGAAAGCACGGCATCGCTGCTGAGCGACCAGCAGGAGCTGGTGGTGAACTGTGAGGGGCTGGGGGCCCAGGACAGGGGGACCAGGCTGGGGCGAGAGGGAATTTGCCCCGCCCTGTCCTGCCTGACACAATTGCTGCGTCCCCAGATGTGTCTGAAGTCCGGGTGAGCCCCGCAGCCCCTGAGAGCCAGGAGGGCAGCAGCCTCACGCTGACCTGTGAGGCAGAGAGTAACCAGGACCTTGAGTTCCAGTGGCTGAGAGAAAAGGTACCCAGGTGGGCTCAGGTCTCCGGGGCAAGGGGCTGTGGGGTGGGTGTGCCTAGGAGTGACCTCTGACCCATCTCTCACCCCAGACAGGCAAGGTGTTGGCAAAGGGGCCTGTGCTCCAATTACGCAACCTGAAACGGGAGGCAGGGGGAGGTTACCGCTGCGTGGCATCTGTGCCCAGCGTTCCCGGCCTGAACCGCACCCAGCTCGTCAACGTGGCCATTTTTGGTGAGGCCCTAGGCAGAGATCAGGTGGCCCCTTGAAGCCACCTTGAGTTGGGTGGCTTCAAGCTCTTTGGGGACCGAAAGCCACCCGCTGCCCTGGGGTTCCCTGGTGGGGAGGGGGTTGGCAGGCCGGCAGAGTTTGCTGTCTCACCCTTCCCCGCCCTGCCACAGGGTCCCCGTGGATGGCACTAAGGGAGAGGAAGATGTGGGTGAAGGAGAACTCAGTGCTGAATCTGTCCTGTGAAGCATCAGGGCATCCTCGACCCAGCATCGTCTGGAGCGTCGATGGCACGGTGAGCAGGCACGTGGCAGCCTCCCAGGCTCTCGTCCATCCCTGCGGGCTCTGCTGCCACGACCCAGCATCCTCCCCACCCCTGAACTGCGTCTCCTTCCTTGTAGGCCAGCGAACAGGACCAAGATCCGCAGAGTGTCCTGAGCGTCCTGAATGTCCTTGTGACCCCAGAGCTGTTGGAGACAGGTGCTGAGTGCGTGGCCTCCAACTCCCTGGGCAGAAACACCACCGTCATTATCCTGGAGCTGGGTAAGGGCTTGGTCCTGCGGAGTGGGGTGGGGGCAAGCCCAAGCAGTGCACATTCCTATCCCACCCACCCCCCATCTGTTTAACCTCTTTCACCCCAGACTCCAACAGAACCACTAGCCTCAGCACCTCCACCGTCAGTCCCTATGCTAGAGCCAACAGCACCTCCACAGGTGAGCTGGGCTGGGTCGGGAGCAGGGTTGTGCCAGGGCATCCTCACTCTGCCCTGACCGGAAGCCCAGGGGAGCTCTGTCGAGAAAACGATCAGCGGCCCATCTTCTATCAGCCCTGGGCTGGGCGGGGCCGCGATGGTAACATGGCAGCCTGGGGCAGGGAGTGACTCGGGGTGTCTTTTTGGGACAGAGAAAAAGCTGACAGAGCCCGAAAGCAAGGGTGTGGTCATCGTGGCCGTGACCGTGTGTGTCCTGGTCCTGGCTGTGCTGGGCGCCGTCCTCTATTTCTTCTACAAGAAGGGCAAGCTGCCGTGCGGACGGTCAGGCAAACAAGAGATGTGAGCACGGCACCTGGCACCCCGCGCCCCACCCCAGCTCACGCTGCCAGCTTGTTGCCTCCTCAGGGATGTTCCCCTGCTGGCCCCTGTGCCCACTGAGCCGTTAGGAGCAGGAGGGGGACCCTGGGTCTGAGCGCTCCCCGCCTCACCGCCACTACCCAGCTTCCGTCCACCACACTCCTCCCTGTCACCCCTGTGGCCCTTCCCTGAGCCAGACCAGAGCACCTAAGAGCCCTTCAGTACCCAGTCCCACGTCCCTCCCAACAGCCCCCATTCCCTTGCCCCCGAGTTGCCAACCTCTTGCCTCCCTCCCTCCTCCCAGCACGCTGCCCCCGTCTCGTAAGGGCGAATTTGTAGTTGAAGTTAAGTCAGATAAGCTCCCAGAAGAGATGGGCCTCCTTCAGGGCAGCAACGGTGACAAGAGGGCTCCAGGAGACCAGGTAGGAGGCAGTTCCTGTGGCCAGAGCCTGACACATCTTCAGGCACCGGGAGTGGCAGGGCTGACTGTTACTGAACACTAACTTTATCCTTCATCCTTCCCTGTTGGAGGCGGGGAGCCGGCCCCATCTTGCCTTCCTAACACCACGCACAGACGCCTTCATCCTTCCCTGTTGGAGGCGGGGAGCCGGCCCCATCTTGCCTTCCTGACACCACGCACAGACGATAGGGCCAGGCAGGTGGCTGAGGGACCCCGAGAGAGGGTAGCTGCCAGGACTGAGAGCAAGACCCCGTCCCATCACCATTTCCTGAACAGAGCTGGCGGCTCACGTCACTAGGTGTGAAGCGTGGCCCAGTGCGATTCGGGGGCCTCGTCTCTTATTCCCCGCCTTGCCATCCCCACCCCCTCCCCGGCTTCCCTCCAGGCAGCTGCACCTAGTTCGTCAGCTGTGGCTTTGGTCCCTCCTCTCTTTTCACGCTCACACCTTAAACCCTGGTCAGTGTCTCCGAACACCCCCCTCACTTCTGCTCTTCACCCATCTTTAGGGAGAGAAATACATCGATCTGAGGCACTAGCCCACCGAATCACACGGC
Source organism: Phocoena sinus (assembly GCF_008692025.1). Classification (NCBI taxonomy): domain Eukaryota; kingdom Metazoa; phylum Chordata; class Mammalia; order Artiodactyla; family Phocoenidae; genus Phocoena; species Phocoena sinus. The sequence goes on from NC_045770.1 coordinate 13,419,522, forward strand.
GCTCCCTCCCCTGCCTGGAACACTTCCTGTTCCCTGCTCACCTTCCTCCCCAGCACTCAGGATGGTCACCAAAGCCTCTAAAGTGGACAACACAGAAGATCCCCCTCCAGCTCACCTGCAGACCCCATTTCAGAGGGCACATGGGCTAGGACCAGACCAGTCCTGAGAAGGACCTCATGTGGCCCTGGAGGCCCCCTCTTCAGGGACCTGTCCACCACTGTCTCAATTTGTTGAGTGACGCTCATGCCAAGGAGGGGGCCTCGGTATCCCAGAAGCACACAGGAGAGTTTCTTGCAGAAACTTGTTTTCTCTTTACACATATTATGGATGTAAATACCTGTCTTCTACCAGCAGCCGAATTAGGTAGCCTATTTATCTTGAGCTGACTTCCTGCTCCACGGCTCCAGGGCTGGCTTCATAATTCAGCTGATCACTGAAGTAAGGATGCAGTGAGCCCAGGCCTCTCTCTGCTGGTGAGACCCCAGCAGTGCCTAGAAGCAGTTACCAGTTCTGGAGAGACCCCAGCAGTGTCTTCTAGAAGCAGTTACCCGCCTGCCTGCCTGCCTGCCTCTGGAGTCCCCTTTGCGACACTCTTTTCTTTCTCTGGGCAGAAGTCAGGACCTGGTGTTGTCCCTTAAAAGGTATCCTGGGTGTATCTCATTGTCCCTGCAGTAAGGAAGCTGGGTGCCGCTTTCCAGAGTTAAGGCGACTGGGCCCGAGCCCCCGCATTCATTTGGCTCCCCTACCCTCTCAAGGAATCACGTAAGACTGAGTGCTGGGGGTAGGGGTTGGAGATGAGGTCCAGACTGTCCTTTACGAGGGTTAAGGCTATAAAGTTATATTAGCACCAGACTTCTACAGCCTGAGCTAATGGGCCTAGACCTTAGAAGAAAGGCCCTAATGGGAGAATGGTACTTGGAGATGAGAAACGGGCCTGGCTAGAGCTTTGGGGTATGTATGTCTCTGCGTGTATCTGTGCGTACGTGTGTGTGTATATATATGGTTTTGTTAGGTTGTAAATTTGCAAATTGTTTCCTTTTTATATATGTGTATATATATATGAAAAATAAAGCTTAATTGTCCCAGAAATCTTACACTGTGTTTTATTCATCATGGGGTACCACAGCGGCCTGGGGCCTCCAGAATTGGAACTGCACCAAAAGGAACACAAAACCCTTTGCAGTTGGGAGCAGGGACCAGGGGTTACCTCTGCTTCTGAGCAGAGGGCTCAAGCTCTAACACAGGGGATGATCAACGTACTGACAGCAAAGCTGCCCTGCTCTATCTAGGCAGCTTGCAGAGCCTGGCGAGCTGCTGGCAAGGAGCTATTGCCCCTCTTCTGTCACTGAGACTGCCCTCAAGGTAGCAAAACAGGCTTCTGCTGATGAACTGGTACGAGTGGGCATCTGGCCCTATAGCTCCCCAATATATCACTCCCTAACCCACAAATGACCAAGAACTCGGGTCTGCTACAACAAAAGAAACTTTATTTAAAAATATTTTTTTACAGACATGGGTGCCTGAAAAAGCTCTTTAGTTAACTGTGTATGGAAATGAAAAAAATTAATAAATAACATTAGTATAACAGAACCTCTAAACATTAATACACTGGCAAAACAAAACGGACTTAAAATGAAAATGAATCTTAAAGCTCTGCTATTCTCTGTAAGAATATTTACCTTCTGTTTTATTCTTTACAGGTGAGAATGATTAAATACTGCTAATATAATTTTTTTATATTAATGACACATTTTTAAAATAGTCCACAAAAATCTCATCTAAGTTTTCATTTTGTTTTATTTTTAACACTGATATACAAATGGGACTCTTCATTCTGGAGAAAAGTATCAAGTTCTCTCCAGCCCCACCCAGGCCAAGAATGTCAAAATCCTGAATAAGGAGGACTTTGAAAAGAATTGTTTCTATCTCCCAATTCTTTATTAGTTAAAGGCAGGGAAGAAGTGAGAAAAGGAAAAGAGATAAGTAAAATGTCATCATACAGAAAACTTTTTTTTTTTGGTCAAAACCTACAGTGGCCACAATACTGAGGACAGGCTTCTGTTCCGGTACGTGGTCCTTGCTGCCCTTCCCAGGGGAAAACTCGCCCCTGCAGAGGGCACTAGTTGCTTAATGCTCTATGTCTGAAGTTTTCAAATGAAAGGAAAGCCAAGTCTAAGGGACAGGCAGGAGGTCTAGGCCAGTTCAGGACCCAGCAAAAAGACAAGACAAAACGAACAACCAAACAACCTCCCCTTTTCGGGAGGGTCCACCCTACACTGTTCCATGAAGTTGGGTCATTAATAGGATCAGGAGGCTGGGTCACCTGAAATGGTCCAGAGGATGCCTGGAAATCATGGAACGTTCTGTCTCTTCCTGCTGAACACAGAACATTCAACCTGATAACTGAGATTCTGACTGGAACCAACCAAATGATCCTGGGATACAATGCTCATTTCTTCCAGCTAAGCACCGTGGCAGGGAGAAGGGACCGCGGACACGCTGCACCTGGGGGCCACCTCCCCAGGCACACGGCGCACTTCCTCTCCCCTAATGCCACTCAAGGTAGAGGAGCTAAGACTCTGGGATTTCCATATTAAGTCCTAAAATGCAGCCTGGGATACGGTGCTGCCTTAGAAAGGCACAAAATATTTGGCTTTTTTTTTTTTTTTTCAGTGTGCTAAAAATTGTTTTGTTTTGAATAAAGGAAAAAAAAAGATATATAAGGTTAAAAATCCCAAGTCACCACAGCCAGAAAGCAGATGTAGGAGGTACCTCATAGCTGCCACAGCCCTACCACACGTTTCAGCAGGAGGTCAAGGCCAAGACACTAAAACAGTGCTGAGAAGGGCAGGTCAGGAGAGGAGGTATCCACTCTCATGGGCATGGCTCACTCACCCAGACAGCAGAAGGAACAAGCCAAGGAAGAGAAAACATGCGGTCTACAGACTTGTAAGTAGTTCTCTGCCTCTCCAGTTTCCAGACAGCCCTAAGCCTGGCCACCCTCACCCAGGACAGGGTCAGAGGTAGACAGGGCGGAGGGAACTGACACAAAGGGCACATCAGCACCCATGCCAGACTGCCGGGCGTGGGCACACTGCACACCCCACTTCAGGGCTTCAGCATGGAGGCAGCGCAAGGCCTGAGGAGGCTCAGAGCGCACGTACGGAGCAGTACTCCTCTGGCCTCCCAAACCGGCCCAGGGGCAGAAGGAGAACTGCGGGAGAGCGCCTCACACATTCATTTTGGGGACTGAATAAGAACGTGGGGCCGGGCAGTCAGAACTCTGATTTGTTCCACTGCCAAACCAGTAGGAGGCCCGAGGTTCGCTTCCAGCCTCTGCTCTCTACAAACACAGGGAGCGGTCAGTCACATTCCTCTCAAGCACTGAACAAGGGAAGCGGCAGCGAGATCTCCAAACAGTTGTTAGTCTGTTAGTCAACAGCTGGCCCTCTGGCACCATGCTCTCCAGCCAACTGCGAGTAAGCCTCCAGGCAGGCCTCGCTCTCCCCACCCCGATTTCCCCCACTTACTCCCAGGCTACTTTCTGGAACCAAGAAAAACTGGTGCTCGCCTCTGAAACCAGCCCAGATTTCCTAGAACTCTGTGAAGGCGAGTGGCACTGCTATCCCTCTGCCCCTTAATTCTGGCGCCTAGAAGGGAATTTCAAACACACAGGCCCCAGCCTTCATCACGGGCCTCAGTGTATATCTTTGGATTATTAGGTTACTTCCGTGTACATCAAATGACTCCAGTAGTTTAAAAAAGTTATAAGTGACTATGAAATGCCTTAATAACACAGGACAGGCTCCCGGATGAGATAAATAAGATCAAAAGATTCAGGCAAGCAGAAGCACAGTTTTAAAAAACCAAAAAATAAAGGCTTTACTATAGGACGACAAAGGAAGCAACTGGACAGGGAGGACAAATGCATCCTGTCTAAAGAGCTCTCAGTAAAAAGTCTCTCTAAATTGGAATCTATACCTAATTTATATCCTGGCAACTGTCCCAACTTTATAAATTCTTACTGGCAAAGTAGTTTCTGAGGTACCTCGGAAGGCCTGCCTAAGAATATTACCGCAGAGCTCCCCTCATAGAGGAAAGACCAGATAAAAGGGTGGGGAGGAGGGCTTGGAGGGAGGCAGGCCACGGGCCCATAGAATGAGTATGTTCTCAGCACTAAGACCTGAAGAGAGCCCAGAAGTCCATGGGTAGGGGCTACATTGGATTTGTGATCTGCTCTCTAAATGAAATCAAAGAAGGCTAGAAACCTGAGACTGAATGAAGGCTAAGAAATGTCACCTAAGAAAAGATTAGCTCCAGAACAGGAGAAACTGGTCCTAAAGAGGGAGGTAGGAAATCTTGGATGCCAAGACTCATAAAGGGAAGAAAAACTGGAAATAAAGCAACAAAGAAGACAGTAACCTAAATTAACTTTAACCTAAGCATTTCCTCCAAGTCCCAGACATAGTCCCATGCCTGCCTTTCCACTCTCAAAAGAGCAGTATGGTAAGTTTTACTACTAGAGTAAAGTATTTTAGGGTATCTATCCCCTCCTCCCTGAGAACCTCCCCCTGCCCCTACCTCCCATCTGAAGCGGCAGGCCGCTTCTGCCCTGTGTGGCAAAGTCGGGGGTCGATACCTGATCAATGTGCTGGGCTGATCATCGTCTTTCTTGAGAATATGAACCAAGAGGCACTGGGACTCTGTTAAAACGGTGATCCCATTTAATGGTGAGCTGGGGGTCGTGAGGACTGGGGTGCCTATGTTGGGGCCATGCATACCGACAGACCGACGAGCAGGAGAAAGGACTAGCTGCAAAGTTTCTCAGCTCCACGCAGAATCAACTGTACCGCTTATCCTGGGTTCTGGGAAATACCCTGCATCCTTCTGATTCCTTCCTTTCCTCTGCTTTAATCCTTCTGCTTCTTGCATCCAAAGGACTGCTCAACAGGACGGTCAAAGATACAGCCCTGACCTTCTTCCACTATGCATCCATCTCCATGCATTAAATGGCTACACGCATTTCTAAAGAGAGACTGCTAATGTAGACTGAGATCGAAGTAGAAATAGTAATGCTTTATGCCAACTGAGAATACTTTAGAATAGAATTTCTAGGGCCTGAAAGTCTAGGAGGATAATAACGTGTTGACTTTCATACTAAGTTCTACGGTCTCTAAGCTCCGTGCCCCTAGAGACACAGGCTGACGTTTTTGAGAACTGACTGAGGTCAACCTGTGCTATTGCCTGGCTCTTGGGAGACCAAACAACTGGCTGAAGATCAGGACCCAGAAACAGGTGCCCATCCCTCTCGCACACCTTCAGCCCTTCTAAGACACAGGATCAGCTGAAAGGTTGTTGAAGGACTGGAAAACAAGTTCCATATAGAATGGGAGATGGTGAGAGGTCCCAGAGGGGTGATAAGAAAACTTCCTTATAAAGGGGATCAGAGGTATAGGCAGCTCAGTAAAAAGATCAAGGAAGGCACTAGAGTGGAAAGGGGTCTGTAGGCAGATGCTTTACTTAAACATTTAACTGCCCTATTGTGCAACTCTGAGCCGACATACCAACCCACCACCAAACAGATTCTACTTAAACACATAAAAATGGTGGGTGTCCATGAGATTTACATGGAGGAATCTCCCAGACATTGTCAAAGCTATGGGAAGACAATAGGGGCTAATGGGAGCGTCTTGAACTGATTTTTAACCAGGACAGCTCTATAAGGAAACGTCTACATAAAAGAGCTGTGAATGTAACCTGCACAATGTTATTGGGAACGGCTCTTTCAGGGCCAAATGCACATGCTAGACAGGCCAAGTACAACCGCTCAACATCAGTAAACCGCCATATGGTGGCAGGGGAGAACACAGAGCGGACACTTCGGGCTCATGGTAATCACTCACAAACACCTGCTGAATGAACAAACACAATGTTAGAGCCAAGCCAATAGTCAGAACACCGTTATTCCATGGGCAGTGGTCACTGCAGAGTCAGAAGGCCAACAGCAAGAAGGGGGACTTACAGTTTGGGAAGAGGGCCTATATCCCTCCGCCTTTCATGATGTGAGGTAGGAGAATATTCTGCACTAACACCATGGCTGATCACACACAAAAAGGTCTACATCTTGTTAAAGAGAACATATAGCTGGTCCCTATTTTGCAAGCAAATATACAAAAATTCATGTGTAAGATTGCTGACTGGACCATAAAATATATTTTACCTTTCTATAGAGGAAATAAATATTTTAAGTGTGAGGAACAGCAACCCCCCAATTTTTTTTTTGAAATCCACAAAACAGCTAAATGATACTAATAGTACCATCCCACACCCTGGGTCCTGGTGTTGAGAGTCTGTATAGGAAGCCAAAGAACAGAAGAATGGCAGAATATGTAGAGTGACACTGGGGGACAGAGAGAGCTAGTGGAAGAGAATGGCCATCCACAGATACATATCACTATTTATATAAATATTAACACACAAATGCTGAGACGATAAACTGCCTAATCTATTATTTACCTAAAGAGAGGTATATCATTGAGCCCACAGGGTTTTTCCACTTTGATAACTCCTGACTTTAATGGAAGGAGTACAGCGAGTGCAGCTGATTACTGCAAAGCAGGCACCCAGCAACAAGGCCGGCTGTGTAAAGCAACCCAGGGAGACGTGGGGAAGCAGAAGGCCAGGTTGGACAGAACAGCCTAGTGCACTTGAGAAAAAGGAAGACATCAAAGTGGTTTTTACCTTACTTACCTGACAGGTAACAGAGGAGGAACCATTTGTAATTAAGAGCGGGAAAGGGGATGTGTTTGCCGAAAATGGCGAGATTCAAAGCCCACTTGTGAAAGGTCAATTTTAGTTAAAATCACAGCAGAGCCAAAGAATTAAAAATTGCCATACAAATGGAGGACGAAGAATGGGTTATTGGTGCCTTAGTCAAAGGAAAATTCAAGAAGTTAAAGTTTTGGAAATATCCTCAACACAAAAGCCACGCAAAAACTTTCCTGAGCCTCACCTGGCAATCTCAGGCATGGACCCAGGTGTGACCTCAGAGCATCCAAAGAGAAAACCCCTCACAGAATGGTCTAAGACCCTGAACACCTGCAGATACATGGCCGACAAGCTAAGAACCAAGCCATGCAATGGTGCACACCTAGTTCAGCCTGGATCCCCATGTTCAACACAGGGATCTGGCACCTAGCTTGGGGGCTGACCTGACGAGCCTCAAGCGTATTCAGTTATGAAAAGCAAGGATGAACCTGCCTTTAGCCTATGTAAGTGAGGACATAATCTTCAAAGAAGATTTGGGATGCACTCTGAAAAGGCAACAGATATGCAGAACCAGTGCTTTGTTCTCTTGATAGATCTTCAGACTATGGGCAGTATCTACAGACAAGGAAAAATTCCAGTGTGGAGAGGTACGCAGACTGCTGCCATTTTCTCTAGCTCTCCGTCTAGGCCTTCAACATCTCAACAAGGCGCAAGACTGAACGCTACCACAAGTGAGACACTACGCTGGCTCTGAGAAGGAGATGCTAGTTACTGTTTCCTTCTCTCTGCCGCTTTCCTCTGCCCTCTCCATCGCGATTCAGGCCCTCCTGCACCTGTTGGGGGCTGTATTATTTTCTGCCACGTAGAGGAGACACTGGGTAACCACAGCAAGTCAGCAAAAAGCCCTGAACTATCTCCTCTGGGAACATAAATGGCTCTGAGGCAAGAGGAGAAAAATCAAAAGACCTAGGAGTAGCTGAAAGCCAAGAGAAGAGTTAGATAAAGTTTTAGGTCCAAAGATGACAAGATGGGAAAGAAAACAGGTGTAAGGAGAGTCATTTCTCTTTGGATCTCACGACAAAACCATGATTTAGATTGTGAGGAAGGTAGATTTATCAAAGTGCAGGCTTGCTTCTGACAAGGAGGAAGGTTACACACTGCTATAGGGAAGTCAGTAAGAGGCCCTGGCCGGAGAACTAACTGAACTCAAGTGGTGCCTTGGCAGTATCTGCAGGAACGTACCAACGGTGCCCCACACAAGACTCTGAGTCTTCTTTACAAACTGGCGATGGCACAAGCCACAGGGCTTTTCACATGTTGTCTGTCTGCAGTAAAGTCATTTATTACACCCAGTGACGTCTAATTACTGTGGGGAATGCAGTCACTAAAGAGTACGTAGGACCTAACGTGAAGAAGAAAGGGGAAGGAAAGGAAGAAGGACATGTTACATTCCCAAAGCCATAGGCACAAGAGAAAAGCAAGGGTGGCACCACGGTAGGGTTGGTGCTGATTATCAGCAGAATGCTGTGCTACCATGGGTGGTATTCCCCCCATTCCCTAAAGGGCAAAGAAAAAAATCGTCTCTGAAACTACAACCTGGCTCATATGCACAGGGAGACACCCACATAAGCTGAAATTCACTGGGAAGAAAAACTGAAGAGATAAATCTTTATTGTCTGTTTTGTGCATTTTAGGTACAACAAGGTAAAGAGCATGTGAATGGAGCTTCCTAAGAGCTTCATGGTATTTGGGCCAGAAAGCCATGCTGGAAACAAATGTTTTCCCTTCCCATTAAGTAGAAAACCTCGTGACCTACATTAGAACACACACCTGGCACCAAGGCAACTGACTCCCACAGACTATTTTCTGGGGAGGGCGTGGAATGTATCTGAAGGCCTCTATCTCAAATCAGTCACTATGTAATTAGGATAACTAAAACACCTTTTTCAAAACAGACTCAATGTTCCTATAGAAACAGTGCTTTGGAGTGACCAGTGTTCGCTGCAAGTATCAAACAGGACCATAATGATAGAGCAACAGTACTTTTTTCCCACCTGTCTACCAAACAAATCAACACCATCACACACAATAAAGAACATCCTATAAGCTGCTCGGCTTCAGTAAGGCTGGTCATAGCAAGCCCACTGCCAACGACAAGACACCAAGGAGGAGGAGGGGGGAGGAGACTGAGGAAAGGACAGAGGGAGGGTGTTTTAAAAATACAAGACTTCAGCTATGCACATTATAATCCAAGCCAAAGGGGAGTGTTGGAGTTGTAATACACACTGGGGTTGGGTATAAAACCACAGTTGACGGCAGTCTTTAAGATTCCTTCTTAAACCTCTTGTGCTAATTCCCTGCCTGGGATTAACACACACAGCAGGTAAATCTTATAATCACAGGACACACACAACCACAGACAGACAGACACACAAGACGCACACAAGCACATCCCTAACCTAAGAAAGTCTTAAGTCCTCAATTAGGATTTACCGCACAGCGCTTCTCCTACTGCCTTCTGGACCGTTCCCCAGGTAGGCTTCCACTTAATAAAAATCCACACTCTCTCCAAGTGGGGAGGGACTGAAGGACACCTTCAAATGCACTCTCAAAACAAGTAAGATAATAAAACATCCTAGCTGCTCCATTCTCATTCCACTGCTTTGAAATCTTGGAACCACAGATGTGATATCCCACACAGGGCAAGACCTCATTGCGAAGTCTCCAAAGGAACCTCTCTGCCCTTTTAGGTGCTACTCGAGCAAGAGCTCCCGGCTCCTCGGTCCTCTAAGCTGCGGCACGGAGTGGGTGTGCTAGGTGGCTACGTGGGCAGGAGAAGAAATAGAAACAAATTCCCGGAGGATGTTTTTGGCCATTTCAATATTGTTGTGGGCAATGACCAGAGCTTTCTGAATGTCCTGGTAGGAGTATCCCTGACTCATGAGGCTCTCAATCTCACTGGAGAGCTGCAGTGAGGTGGCGGCGGTGCTTTGCTGACAGCTACCTGCTTTTCGTTCAGAGTTGATTCTCCGAGGGAACGGTTTGGGTGGCCTCTCAGGAACTTGGGAACCCTCAGTGAAGTCTGGAAGAAATAGGAAAGACAATGTTTGCAACTCGGGGCGGGGCGGGAATCCTCATCCGATAACAACGTGCTAATACGAGAGATTATGGACCTACTGTCCGTCAGGTACACGTGCGGTCACAAGGCGGGGTTTTACAGTTTCAAGGGCTTCTGTCTACAGCCTCCTCCCCTCGCAGCACAACAACCTTCTAAAGACACCACGCGCCTGTCCTACCGACAGGGACCACGCTGCCCTCCACACAGCACACCTGCACCTGCACCACGCTTTACACTGAGCACCAAGTTTTCACACACATCACTGCCTGAATTAGTTAAAAAACACTTCTGAGGGGCCAGAGAAGACACTGAACTTCTCCCTATACAAATAAGGAAACAGAAATAAGCCTAGGTTGCAGCGAAGAAGCATTAAACAAGGTTGGGTGGGTGGGGATCACCGCCTGTTTGGGCAACTGGATGCCACGTATCCTTTTCACCAGCTGTCCTGAAGGCTGTCTTCCATTTCTAAAGTGACAGCAACTCTGGCTGCTGCCCTCCCAGGCGGCCACAGGTGCAAGAAGGACAGTCCTTAACAGTCAAGGCCCAAATGCGGGCTGGCTCCAGGCCTACTCAGTGTGCTTTCCAGAGCTGGCACACCTCCTTTCCAATGGGACAGGGACAGCGCCCAGAAGTGTGGTCTGAACCATCAAAATGAATTACTACTGTCATCATGCACGCTCAAAAGAGCCAGAAATCCTATTAATACTTACCCCCAGCACAGGAAGAGCCAGGGTTTAAGGAACAACCTCATTTCTAAGTCTGGCAAAATCCTCAAGGGCCTGAATACAGTTTAACTTCCTAATTTGGGACCCAGGACCAGCTTTCCTCCCACTTCAGTCCACTCCTTCCAGCTACTGACTTACTGTCACCGGGCAGTCATCTCTGTTTCAGTATAAATAAGAAGGCATACAGCATTTCAGGACAAACCCAAGGTAGCCTGGAGACTCACTCGTTGTGGGATCACCTTCCAGAGACAGCCAGCCGAAAGAGGAGCTGGCGTTGGAGATGTCAGAGAGCGTGCGGCGGGCCAGCACTGCGGGCACAGGTGGCTTGGGGACATCGTACCCGTCGTCTTCATTTTCTGATTCCTCAGGGCCAGTGTTGGTATGGGCTGCAGCCAAATTCCCTTCACCTAGAGAACAGTTTGTGCAGTTATCTTCTTTTTCCAACGTACTTCACCTTCTAACATTTCAGTACGGGGGCATCCGTTCATTCAAACATATACAGAATCAAATGGTTACCGAATAACCACTAGGGGCCAAACACCGTGTGGCCCTGTGCGTAGAGATAAAAGAAACAGGGAAAATAAGATCTGCACCAATCCTGCAGCTCTACTTTTCTGAACATGTCAAAAGCTACCCTTGCCAAGGTTAACAGTCACTGATGTCCAAGACTCAAGCACCACTTTATAGCATTCGTTCAACACTGTCATCTGCAGTTCACCTTGGAGGATCAGCCAAAGGGCCCTGTTGTGTGCACTGCCTTCTTGAACTTCCAACTTGGTAAGCTAGTTAGTATGGGAATTGAGTATTCACCACCCACACACACAAGAATTTCATCAGTGTTGAAAAGCAATGGGAATAAGAGGGGGCTAGCTGTCAGCACTGCCGATCCAGGCCATATAACACAAAGGCCTCCAGGCCCTAGAAGGATGAAAAACACAAAAGGAACTAGCTGTGTAAATGGGAAATAAAACAGAGGAGGTGGTTTTACTGCCATAGATCAAAGGTATTTTGCAAAGAAAATTATTTACGAATATTCTGCGTAGGTCAAGTTCTCATTGGCCAAACATTACAGGCTCATTCTTCCGGCACATCGATGATTGTTAAAGTAGCAGAACGACTACTCACCAAAGGTGCCGCTCTCTGTGACAGACGGTGCCGCCTGGGACTGAATATTATACATTGCTTCGTATGTACAACTATCGATCTGCTGGTTACAATCACAGGCTCTGGACCAGAAGGAAAGTGGCACAATGATCTTCAGAAACAGAACTCTGTTATCTGCAAACTTATTAAGATATTCCTATTCACAACTTCTCTAGACCCTGATTCTATCAAGAATCTCCATTCTCCTCTTACCAGTATCACTAGTAAATATCAAAAGATTGACTCTTGTTACTAGTAGTAGCTGTGTATGTTTTTGAAATTACTGTGATGTTGAAGAAACATTAAGTGGAATTGCTTACAGCTGCAAGAGGCTTAAAACGTTAGAGGTTACACACATCTTTCTGCTTCATTTCTGGCTGGGTAATGCTATGTGCAGGCAGCAAGCCAAACAGGTGAGTTGGTGTCAACTGAATTCCCAAATAGGATCGTTGTGAACCTACCGTGAACTCTGGGTTGTCTCCAGAGGCCACTTCACTTCTGGCTTTTGAAGTCCCACAGGCCTAGAGGAAGGAGTCATATACTCTGTGTCCTCCTCACTTTCACACTGCTCCCCAGGTGGCGGTTTTGGCACAGGAAGAGGTCTGGAAGATGAAGAATAAAAAACAGAAAAAGAAAACAAAAAGAATGAACTGCTTTGCAACTATCTGAAATAATCTGAAAATCACTGTAGAAGAAATATATAACATCCTACGAGGTTCAAGATACTCCTGGTGAAAAACAGCATGTACAGCACGATTCCATACACACAAGACTGGCAATGAGCGTGTCACATGTTGCTGATCACGGTCTGACTCTAGGTGGTAAGATTATGGATAACTTATTGCTTTAGCATCACTTATCTGTGTTTTCTAAATATTATTATAATTAACACATACTATTGTCATAAAAAGAAAAGGATCATTAAAAGGGTAATCCAAAAATTTTAATTCTTTTTGTTGATGATGTTAATAAAAATATACAATTGCACCTCTTACTCATGAAGCATTTTGGCAATACATACTTTAAACTATTCACATTCTTTTGTCACAGTAATTCTACCTTGGCTGCATCTCTGGCTATGTAAAAAGATGTTCACTGAAGCAAAGTTATTACAGTAAAAGCTTTTAAACAAAATAAATATACAACAACAGGGAATGATTAAATATACGATGTTACAGCCACATTACATAATAATACGCAATAATTAAAAGTGAGGATTTGGGGGACTTCCCTGGTGGCACAGTGGATAAGACTCTGAACTCCCAATGCAGGGGGCCCACGTTCAATCCCTGGTCAGAGAATTAGATCCCACATGTATGCCACAACTAAAGAGTCCGTGTGCCACCACTAAGGTGCCTGAAAGACGCAACTAAGGAGCTCCGGAGCTGCAACTAAGGAGCCCACCCGCCACAACTAAGGAGACCACGTGCTGCAACTAAGGAGTCTGTGAGCCGCAACTAAGGAGCCTGCTTGCTGCAACTAAGACCCCATGCAACCAAATAAATAAATATCAAAAAAAAAAAAGTGAGGATTTTGAAGAACTTTTTAACTGATAGGAAGAAATGCCCAAGATATAATGCTAAGTTTAAAAAAAGGGAAAACATAAAACTACATCTTGATCTAAAACATATATACATTTTACATGTCTATAGCTATGGCCAAGTAACAAGCACTGTCTAATCGTCTGCCTAGAACAGCTAGCTATAAAAGCAGGAAAATATGCAAAAGAAAGAAGGCATTGGAGAGCAACCAGGCAGCCAAGATTTGAGAGGCCAAGATTCCAGAGAAAAGGAGAATACACTACAGTAAGCCCCATATTAGGGGTTCTGAACTTGGGGTTCCAAGGTAGTTTCAAGAGACTGAGGAGAGAGGGATTGGAATTTGGGCCAAGGCACGAGGGGTCAAAAATCCTGGAGAAGGGAACAGTAGAGAAGTAGGTTTGAAATTCTGCCTGTAATTTTCCCCAGAGCTACTGCGAATCCTTAAACCACGTATGAGTGGGACTAGATTCTGAGAAACCAGGCAAAAAGTAGTAGTACTTTGGTTGTCTTGCCAAACTATAGAGAGACAAAGTTGGAGGTAACAGACATGGCCTTTAAAATAATTATAATTTATATATTCCATTAAAACAGAGGATGGAGAATTTTATTAGAAAACTACAGAATAATTTTTTTTTTTTAATTCACATGGAAATTCTAGGACCTAAAAACACAGTATTTGTAAATACAATGGATGGATCCTGGGGCAGATTAGAAACTGCAAAACAGAAGATGAGGGAACTGAAATAGAGTAGAAACTATTCAGATTCAACTAAAGAGAGGAAAAAGAATGGAAAACACAAAAATGAGCGTAAGAGCTATATGAGGTGTGGTGAAAAGGTAGAACTTTCAGGTAACTGGAGTCACAGAGCGAGAGGAGAAAGAGACTGCACTATTCAGTGTATTTTAAGAAACAGTGTACCCCTGAAACTAACACAACATTGTAAATCAATTATACTCCAATAAAATTTTTTTAAAAAAGAAAAAAGAAATAGTGGCTGAGATTTCCTATGCTGAATTTTTCTTTCTTTCTTCTTCCTTTTCTTTTTTTTGGCCGCGCTGCCCGGCTTGTGGGATTTTACTTCCCGACCAGGGATTGAACCTGGGCCCTCGGCAGTGAAGGTGCAGAGTCCTAGCTACCAGACCGCCATGGAATTCCCAGTGGCTGAGATTTTCTAAAACTGATTAAAAACATCAAATGACAAAATCCATAAACTCTACAAACCCTTAGAAGGATAAATATAAAGAAAACTACACAGACGCATTATAGTGAAACTGCTGGGATCCAAAAACAAAAAGGTTTTATAAGTAGTCAGAAAAAGAATCATGCCCTTAAAGGGGCAATATTACACTAATTTTCCAACAGAAACAATGAAAGTCAGAGGGCAGTGGGATGATATTTTTAAAGCGCTGAAAGAAAATAACTCCAGTTCAGAATACAGCTGACCTCTGAACAACATGTGCTTGAACTGCACAGGTCCACTTTTACCCAGATTTTTCCCCATTAATACATACTACAGTACGACACAAGCCACAGTTGGCTGATTCTGCAGATGCGAAACTGTGGATACAGAGGGCCCACTGTAGTTATATCTGGATATTCCACTGCGGGGAGGGTCAGCGTCCCTAACCCCCAAGTTGTTCAAGGGTCAAGTGTACTATGTTTAGTGAAAATATCTTTAAAAAAATGAAAGTGAAATAAAAGATATTTTAAGTCAAGCAAAATTTGAGAGAATCCATTAATAGACGATACACTAACACCCCCTCCTCTTTCTCTCCCCCCCACACCCCGTCTCTCTAAAGGAAGTTATTTGGGCAGAAGGAAAAAGATTCCAGGTGGAAGTGTGGTAAAGCAGGAAGAAATGAGGAGTGCTATAGTATAAATATGTGGGAAATTTAAATGTCCAGGAAGTGTTAAGAGGAACTGATTCAAAGTAGACTCTAATGAGTCAAAGGGATATGTTGGAATCCCTAAGGTAACTGTTAAAAGAGTATTAGGAGTGAAACGGTACAATAAAAAATACTTTAATCCCAAAGAAAGAAAGTAGAAAAAAATGAACACAGAAAAGATGGGGAAAATGGAGAAAACAGTAGGAACAAATATTCCAATTATTTTTAAACAAACAAACAAAAAAATGCTAGACTGGATTTAGGGGGGAAAAAAGCCAACAAGTGTATACTACTTAAGAGAAACATACCTTCAATGAGGACACAGAAAAGTTGAAAGTAAAAGGATGGAAAAAGATCATGCAAACACTACAAGAGAGCTGATGTGGCCATTTTAATATAAGTAAAAACAGACTAAGGCTGGTTAGAAGCAGAACTAGAGAGTAAATGGAATAATCAAAACAATTATCATTTAGTTGATAATTCTAAATTTCTATGTATCCTAATTACATATACTAAATACATATACAATGCAAACTGATAGACCTAAAGGAAAAAAGAGAAACCCACAATTATCGGGGGAGGATTTAACACACTCCTCTTGGTATTTGACAGAACATGTAGACTTAAAAAAAAAAATCAGCAGGAAGATAGTATAGTTGAATACAATTAAAAAATGACACATACAGAATGCTGTGGCCAACAACTGCAGAATATACATTTTTATAAAATGAAGGCAGTAATATGTATGGAATTTACCATAAACTAGTCAATAAAGGTCTCAACAAATATCACAAATTGAACTCACAGAGTATGGTTTCTGACCACACTGGAATAAAACTAGGAAGCAGTAACAGAAGAGGAACCAGAAAATCTTCCAATGTTTGAAAATCAGGCAACACATAAATAACTGATGAGTCAAAGAAGAAATCACAAATGGAAAACCATATATTTTGAAGTGAATGATAATGAAAACAGGACATATCAAAACTTGTGGAATGCAGCTTCAGCATCTGTTATGGACTGAATGTTTGTGTCCTCCCCAAAATTACTTTTGAGGCCCTAATCCCCAGTGTGGCTGTCTGAACATGGGGCCACATCTGAGGAAGTAACTACGGTTAGATGAGGTCCTGAGGATGAGCCCCTGACTCAGTAGGATTGGTGTGCTTATAAGAAGAGACACCAGAGAGCTTGCTGTTGCTCTCTTTACCTCTCTGTGTGTGCATGTATCAAGGAAAGGCCATGTGAGGACGTACTGAGAAGGTTATGCAAGCATGTAAGGCTGTAAAGGATTCCTCACCAGAAACCAAATATGCTGACATCCTGACCTTGGACTTCCAGCCTCCAGAACTATGAGAAAATTAAATTCTGCTGCTTCAGCTGCCCAGTCTGTAGATAGTATTTTGTTACGGCAGCCTGAGCAGATTAATACAGCACGCATCTCATGGAGCTAGAAAAATAACAAATAAAACCTAAAGGAAGTTGGAAGAATAAAATAAAGAGGAGAAAGCAATGAAACAAAAAGCAGATACAGGCTTCCCTGGTGGCGCAGTGGTTGAGAGTCCGCCTGCCGATGCAGGGGGACACGGGTTTGTGCCCCGGTCCGGGAAGATCCCACATGCCGTGGAGCGGCTGGGCCCGTGAGCCATGGCCGCTGAGGCTGCGCGTCTGGAGCCTGTGCTCTGCAACGGGAGAGGCCACAGCAGTGAGAGGCCCGCGTACCGCAAAAACAAACAAACAAAAAGCAGATACTCAACGAGGATTCTGGGAAGACGGTAGAAGTTGTCTGATGTAACTATTTTGGAACTCTAGAGTTTGTTGAAGGTTTGTAACTTCCAGGTGAAGACTGGGAGGCTAAACTGTTGTTAATTTCAGCTCTTAGCATAGTAGCAGCTACCCATTCTCAACCCTACCACATAGCAGGCAGCTGTGCAAATGTTCCTGGAGCAGCCTGCACACAGCTTGCAGGAGCCAGGGTGGCAAAAAGGACTCAGCCCTCCAAACATTGGGAATCTGTGTTCTGATTGCTGATTGCTGCTCCTGTTCACAGAGGTGCTGACAAAGGGGCAGCAACCACTGTTGTTGCACCTCCCAGCATTGTTGTAAGCCCCTCCTGTTCTGGCTGAAGTGACTTCCATGAGATTTTAAAGGAAGATGTGGAGAAAATCAAGAAAATGATATGTGAATAAAATGGAAGTATCAATAGAGACAGAAAACCTAAGAAGAAACAAAAAAGAAATTCTGGAACTGAAAAGTACAAGTGAAATGAAAAATAAAATTACTAGAGGGATTCAAAGGCAGATTTGAGCACCAAGAAGAAAGAATCAATTAACTTGAAAGACAGAACAATGGAAATTATCAAGGCTGAGAAACAAACAGAAAGAAAAAGTATTGAAGAAAACTGAACAGAGCCCAAGGGAGCTGTTGGACATAACACCACCAAAGGACCAACATATACATTGCGGGAGTCCCAGGAGAGAGAGAGAGAAAGGGGCAGAGAATATCTGAAGAAATAAGGGCCAAAAACTTCCCAAAATGATTAATATAAACATCCAAGGAGTTCATTAGACTCCAAGGAAAAGGAACTCAAAGAGACCCACATTTTCAAAAGACAAAGATAAAGAAAGAAGCAAAACATCACGTACGAGGGATCCTCAATAAGATTATGAGCAGACTTCTCATCAGAAGTTTTAGAGGCCTGAAGACAGTGGGCCGATATATTCAAAGCGCTAAAAGAAAAAAAAGCTGTCAACCAAGACTCCTACACAGGCATACCTTGTTTTACTGCACTTCACAGATGGTGTTTTTTACAAATTGAAGATCTGTGGCAACCCTGTATCAAGCAAGTCTGCTGGCACCATTTTTCCAACAGCATTTGCTCACTTCAAGTCTGTGTCACACTTTGATAATTCTCAAAATATTTCAAGTTTTTTCATTATTATATTTGTTACAGTGATCTGTGATCAGTGATCTCTGATTTTACTATTGTAAAAGTATTATGACTTGCTGAAGGCCTGGGTGACGGTTAGCATTTTTTAGCAATAAAGTATTTTTAAATTAAGGTATGTACATATATATTTTTAGACATAATGCTACTGCACACCTAAAACCACAATATCTCTAAGGTATGCCTGTGTCTGGTAAAACTGTCTTTCAAAAGTGAGGGAGAGGGGCTTCCCTGGTGGCACAGTGGTTGAGAGTCCGCCTGCCGAGGCAGGGGACACGGGTTCGTGCCCTGGTCCGAGAAGAGCCCACATGCCGCGGAGCGGCTGTGCCCGTGAGCCATGGCCGCTGAGCCTGTGCGTCCCGAGCCTGTGCTCCGCAACGGGAGAGGCCACAACAGTGAGAGGCCCGCGTATCGCAAAAAAAAAAAAAAAAAAAAACGTGAGGGAGAAATCAAGACATTCCCAGATAAACAAAAGCTGAGGGAGTACGTGACCACTAGACCTGCCCTGAAAGAAATGCTCAAGTGCGTCCGGCAGGGTGAAATGAAGACACTAGACAGTAATTTCTAGCTGTATGGAGAAATAAAGACTTTAATAAGGGTAAGTACATGGAGAATTATAAAAGCTAGTACTATTGTAACAATGGTTTGTAACTGCACCTTCTGGTTTTTTCCACATGATTTAAGACAGCAATACATTTAAAAGGAAAGTGTAAAAGCCACTATTACTGTAACTTTGGTTTGTAACTCCAAATCTCTTTTTCTGCATAATTTAGGAAACTAATGCATTTAAAAGAACTAGTTCATGAACTCGTTTAAAAGAACTAGGGGCACACAATGTATAAAGATGTAATCTTGTGATCAACAACCAAAATGGGTGTGGTGGAGCTGTAAAGGAGAAGAGTTTTTGTATGCTATTGAAGTTAAGCCAGCATAAATTCAAATTATAGTGTTATAACGTTGGGATGTTAAATGTAATCCCTATGGTAACCACAAAGAAAATATCTATAGAATATACACAAAAGGAAATGCAAAAGGAACTTAAACATTTCACCATAAAAACCCAACTAAACACAGAAGACAGTAATGCAGGAAATAAGCAACAAAAAACTACAGGGCGTACAGAAACCAAATAGTACAATGACAGAAGTCTCTCCTTATCAGTAATTGCTTTAAATATAAATGAGTTAAACTCTCCAATCAAAAGACAGAGACTGGCAGATTGGATTAAAACACACGATCCAATTATATGCTGTCTATAACAGACTCTGATATTATACTAATATCAGAAACAATAGACTTTAAATTAAAAAAACGTTACAAGAGACAAAGAACATTATATACACTAGAAGATTTAAAACTTATAAACCTTTATACACTGAATGACAGTAAAATATATGAAGTAAAACCTGACAGAACTAAAGGGAGAAACAGACAGCTCTACAATAACAGCTGGAGATTTCAATACGCCACTCATAATAATGGACAGAACAAGAGGACAGAAGATAAGTAAAGAAACAGAGGACTTGGGCTTCCCTGGTGGCGCAGTAGTTAAGAATCTGCCTGCTAATGCAGGGGACACGGGTTCAAGCCCTGGTCCAGGAAGATCCCACATGCAGTGGAGCAACTAAGTCTGTGCACCACAACTACTGAGCCTGCACTCTAGAGCCCGTGCGCCACAACTACTGAAGCCTGTGTGCCTAGAGCCCATGCTCCGCAACAAGAGAAGCCACCGCAATGAGAAGCATGCACACTGCAATGAAGAGTAGCCACCGCTCACCGAAACTAGAGGAAGCCTGTGCACAGCAACGACAACCCAACGCAGCCAAAAATAAACAAACAAAATAAATTAGAAAAAAAAAAATCTGAATAGACCTATAACTAGTAAGGAGACTGAATCAGTAATCAAAAAATCTCCCAACAACAACAAAAAAAGCCCTAGACCTCACAGCTTCGCTGGTGAATTCTACCAAACATTTAATGACAAACTAATACCAAATCTTCTCAAACTTCTCCAAAATTGAAGAGGGAACCCATTCCATGAGGCCAGCATAACCATGATACAAAGCCAGACAAAGACATTACAAGAAAAGAAAACTACAGACCAATATCCCTTATGAACACTGATGCAAAAGTCCTCAACAGAATGCTAGCAAAAAGAATTCAGCAGCATATTAAAAAGTTTATATACAATGAATTACCAAGTGGGATTTATACCTAGAATACAAGAATGGTTAAATATATGAAAATTGATCAATATAATACACCACATCAACAAAGAAAAAAATACCACATGATCATCTCATTGATGCAGAAAAAGCATCTGAAAAAACTTAACACCCTTTTACGATAAAAATACTCAACAAAATAGATAGAAGGAATGTACCTCAACATAGTAAAAGCCATATATGAAAAACCCATAGCCAACACCATACTCAATGGTGAAAGACTGAAAGCTTTTCGTGTAAGATCAGAAACAAGGCAAGGATGCCCACTTTAACCATTTCTGTTCAGCATAGTACTGGAAGTTCTAGCCAAATCAATTACGCAAGAAAAAGAAATAAAAGGCATCCAAATTGGAAAGGAAGAAGTAAAATTATCTCCGTTTCTTCAGATGATGTGAGCTTATATGTAGAATACCCTAAAGACTCAACAAAAAAGCTGTTAGAACTAATAAATCAACTCAGCAAGGTAGCAGGATACAAAGTCAACACACAAAAATCAGTTGCATTTCTATACATGAACAATAAACAACTTGGAAACGAAATTTCAGAAACAATTCCATTCGTAATGGCATCAAAAAGAAGAAAATACTTAGGAATTAACTTAACCAAAGAGGTGAAAGACTTGTACAATAAAAATTACAGGGCTTCCTAGGTGGCGCAGTGGTTAAGAATCCGCCTGCCAATGCAGGGGACATGGGTTCAAGCCTTGGTCTGGGAAGATCCCACATGCCGCGGAGCAGCTAAGCCCGTGGGCCACAACCACTGAGCCTGTGCTCTAGAGCCTGCGATCCACAACTTCTGAGCCAACGTGCCACAACTACTGAAGCCCGCGCGCATAGAGCCGGTGCTCCGCAACAAAAGAAGCCACTGCAATAAGAAGCCCGTGCACCGCAACGAAGAGTAGCCCCCGCTTGCCGCAACTAGAGAAAGCCCGTGTGCAGCAACAAAGACCCAGTGCAGCCAAAAATAAATAAGTAAAATAAATAAATTTTTTAAAAAATTACAAAACACCACTGAAAGAGATTAAAGAAGACAAATAAACAGAAACACATTCCATGTTCATAGATTGGAAGACTTAATATTGTTAAGATGTTAGTACTACCCAAAGTGACCTACATATTAAATGCAATCCCTATCAAAATCCCAGTGACATTTTTTGCACAAATAGAAAAACTCCAGACTTCCCTGGCAGTCCAGTAGGTAAGACTTTGCCTTCCAATGCAGTGGGTGTGGGTTCAATCCCTGGTTAGGGAGTTAAGATCCCACATGCCTCACGGCCAAAAAAATCCCAAAACATAAAACAGAAGCAATATTGTAACAAATCCAATAGACTTTAAAAATGGTCCAGGGACTTCCCTGGTGGTGCAGTGGTTAAGTATCGCCTGCCAATGCAGGGGACATGGGTTTGAGCCCTGGTCTGGGAAGATCCCACATGCCACGGAGCAACTAAGCCCGTGCGCCACAACTACTGAGCCTGCGCTCTAGAGCCCGTGAGCCGCAACTACTGAAGCCCACGTGCCTACAGCCCGAGCTCCACAACAAGAGAAGCCACCGCAATGAGAAGCCCGTGCACCACAACGAAGAATAGTCCCCACTCGCAGCAACTAGAGAAAGCCTGCACGCAGCAACGAAGACCCAATGCAGCCAAAAACAAATAAATTTAAAAAAAAAAAAAAGAGTGTGGTATTGGCATAAAGACAGACATATAGACTGATGGAATAGAGTGGAAAGCCTAGAAGTATCAACAAATCCTCACATATATGGTCAAATGATTGCTGCCGACCTTTTTGCCGTTTTTTGTTTTTGGCCACACCGCGAAAGTGTCCCGGTTGGCTTTTTTTTTAATTTCTTTTAGGGACTTCCCTGGTGGTCCAGGGGTCAAGACTCCATGCTTCCAATGCTGGAGGCCTAGGTTCAATCCCTGGTCAGGGAACTAAATCCCATGTGCTGCAACTAAGACCCAGTGCAGCCAAATAAATTAATATTTAAGAAACAAAACCCAACAAAAATTGCTTCTTTGAGAAGATTAATAAAATTGATGAGCCCCAGCAAGACTGATCTATGTACATATACACAGAGAAAATAATGGAAACAAACAGTCCAAAACATGGTAATTTTTACATAATGGAAATACAGGTCAATTTTAATTTTCTTCTTTATACTCTTCTGGGTTTTCTAAATTTTCTATAAATAAGTTGTTTAAAAGTATCAACTCTACTGTATGAAATATAATTTTAGTAAACTTACCTGGCAGCCAGAGAATAAATGGCATTGGCAGATGCAGAAGGTTTGATTTTGGGATGCTCACACTCTGGACCTGCTAATGGGCTGCTATTCGTATTCTGGAAAGAAAAGTGTTAAAAAAAAAAAAGAACCTTCTTAATACAGCTAAGTATCTCCTCTTACTTATTCAATCTATTCAAAATAAGAAGAACAATCATACAGACACAGACCTCTCCCCCAATGCCATGCTTAAGCATTATCATGTGTGACAAAAGTATAGTTGAAAGTTCAAATGTAAGAGTTAGGGAGACAGTTCTAGGAAATGGGTTTTTTTGGTTTGTTTTAATTCTAGAAAGATTTGAGGAAACTGGCTGTCTGCACACATACCATTCTAGCTTAAAAAGTCTATACATCTTTCTATACTGATGCCACCAGAAAGTCAAACCTAATCCACTCTCACTAATTAGACTGCCTATCACATAAATGCCACTTAAATGCTAAGTTACCCTCCCCTTTCCCTTTCAACGAAGAAATACATAGTTCATTTAAGGACCACAGGATTTCTTAACTTCACCCTCCAATTCCATCTTTTTCTTGGATTTCTAACTACCTACTGGACAATTCTTCCTTCAATGGCTCATCTCAAATTCAACATGTCTGTCGCTAGTTAGCCAGGTTCAAAACCTCTGGGGTGTGTGCATGTGTATATGTGTGTGTATGCGATTTTTCATCCTTTTTTCCACCCACTGACTGCTTTCAAGCCTTTCTGGGTCTTTGTTTCATGCTCCCTAAAGTCTCGACCTAAACCAGCTCCCCCTCCTGCTCCTAGACCAGGATTCTTCCCCTTGTTTCCCCAGTACCAGCTATATGAGATCCCTTTGTTATTCCTCAAATAGACTCTCCCAAACTCACTTGCTTTTCCCTCATCCCCCATTGCTCCAGGTCACTCCCCACACTACTCCAGGTCTTTGCTCAGAATTGTACCCCATCCCTACATGTAGCTGCCCCATCCCAACTTTCCCTATACCCTGTTTTTACCCTGTTTTTCTCCACAGCATTCGTCAGCATCCACTATCTTACATGTTTTGTAACATATCTTGCTCGTTTTCCATCTTTCCTCCAGTGGAATGTTAACTTTGTGAGAGCAAACTTTTTTGCTCAGTGCATAAACGAACCAACAAAAGAAGGAATATACCTCTCCCACCCCCCGTTCTGGACCCATTATCTCATGCTTATCCAATGGACTGCTAACCTCCCTTTTTTCAATCTATTCTCTTTCCAATCCATCCTGCATACTATTCCTAGATTCCTCTCTTTAAACCATCATTTTGGTCACGTCACTCCACTAATTTAATCTTCACGTACTCTTCATTTGTACCAAATAAATTCCAATTCTTTTGGGAGGGGGTATACAAAGTGCTCTAATCTAGCAGTAATGCTCCTTTCTAGCCCCTTTTCCTACTCTGATATCCAAAATTTCTGTTTTTCTCAAATTAAACTACTTCTTATCCCACAATACATCTTGAGCATTTCTGTCATTGTAGGTCTATTTTAAAACTGTATCCACTTTGGAAAGAATACTTCAAATTCAGATGCCACTCTTTCCATAAGCCCTCATGATTGCTCTATCTAGAAATAATCTCTCCTTTCTTTAAAACTGAACTGTTTTCTATTTATACTACTCATGGCATACACACCCAGAAACACATTTATTGCATTAACAAATATATTAACATACACTTCTTGAGGGTAGGGATTAGTATTATCCTTGAATCCTGTAAAAAACATACCACAGAACTGACCCATTCAATGTCATCCACGAATGTTTGTTTTTAAGATAAATAATTTCAAAATCAGGACTCACCATGGAGGTATCCAGATTGAATGTGCTTCCAAGCCTAGGCACATCGGTTCTGGGTTCCATTTGTGAGGGCAAGGAAAATGGAAGTGAGTGCCGGTTGGTTAATTCTCTCCCTGTCCAGGGGTCACTAGGGTTTGGCGCAACTACTGGTACTTTGGGGATTGGCCGAGGCAGCCATGATGCTTCTCCAGCGCGGCCAGAGGGGACAGGGGGCAGTTTGTCTCTGGACGGACAGTCGCCTGGTGTACATGGCAAGGGGCGTCTCTGAGGCCGTGTTTCTGCTCCACCAGAATATGGCCGGTCTGGAGGGGGTGGTGGTGGAAGATCTCGAAGAGTGGGAGGTATTGGTAATGGTTTGTCCTTATGAAGGGAGCCAGAAGGAGCCTGTGGAAGCATGATGGAAGCAATCAATCAAACCCCACTAATACACAACAAAGAATCAGAAAATGTAGAAATGGATAATGCTTTACCTTAGAAGCAGTTCCAAGACCAGAAGCACTTGAAGGAATAGATATTCGCTGTTGTAGAAGGTCAAGTCGTGGTGGCACTGGGGGAAGGGAAGCTTGTGGGGCCACAGAGAATGGAGAAGGAGGTCGTTCCACCTAACACAAAAAAAATTTCCTAATAGGTTATTCTTGTCTGGAGGAATGGCATCTCTCAACTCCTCTGAAAGATGTACACAACAAGTACTACATGAACACAGAATATACCAATGAGCCTGACTTTGGCTTAAGGTAGCGCTTCCTGAATTATTTCTATGTCACCAGAAGAGGGCGCTCTCAATCACGGAAATACCATGCAGATGCAAGCTACAGGCAAAATGTAATATCTAGAAAAGGCTGTGCTACATAAAAAGCTTCCTAGCTTATAATTTTAGAAAACTTTACAATTTCCCATATTTTCCTCTTCAGAAAAAGAAAAAATCTTTCCAAGATTAAAAACAGAAAACCATATTAAAAAAAGGGGCATACATTATTAACCTCTCAACAAATCACCTAGGAAAATAATGATTAAGGGGCAGAATGAGGAAAGAAATCAAAGTTAATAAATTCTCCATGGGTTATTGTGATTAAAAGAAAAAAAGAGATTTTTAAGAGAAAATGATCAATGGTATTACTAAAAAGCATCTTTCGTTCTTCCAAAGAAATGCTATTTCAATTCAGTAATTAAAAGGGATAATTTTTTTGTCAATTTGTATTCTAAAAATTGAGGTGTCAAATCAAAAGAAACAAATAAATGTATAACCTTTTCCATTTCCCTGCCTACAGCAGGGTGATGAGTAGCTGATAAGCGTGTCCAAGTAAGCTGTCAAGAGATATACAAGAATTTATACAAAATACTAATTCACATTTGCATTCCCTAAAAGCAAAATAGATGGAAAATAGGCGAATATGTATTACAAGCACTTATGCAAGGTGACAGGGAAACAACCATCCCCATACTGAGTCCTATCATTAATGCTGGGAGGTGAATGAGGGGGAAAAAGCCTGCACCATCAGCTACGTGCTTTTACTCATGCTTCAGAGAACGGGCTCCATGTCAGGCAGCGTGAGCAGCTGAACACCTCAAGGGTTAAGGAAGGGAAAAGTTATCAGTCAAACTAACTCTCACTTCATCATCAATATCTAGTCACTGTATCTTGTTGACTTTCCCATAAAATAATCCCATATCTATATCTTCCTTTTCATTCTACTTACCAACCTCAGACCTGATTTATTAAAACCCCCTTCCAGTGGTTCTCCCAACTTCTAGATTCTTATCTCACCAAATCATTTTGCTCACCATTACCAGCTTAACCATCCTTAAATACTCACTAGTTCAAAACCCATCTATCAGTAACTTCCACTTTCCCAGGTCACAAAATGTCACTTTCCTGCCTCGCTTTCTCAAGTCTAATTTGGTCTCCCTAACCAACAGCATTTTCCATAATGCCCTGTGTTGGAATTCCTACCTCCCTAACTTTGTTCAAGTTGTTTCTCAATTTGGAAGGCCCTCTCTGCCTATTTTGATCCCTCCCACCATCCATCCCTCCTTCTCATTCCTAAAGGGCAGAGGATTGAGTTAATCATATTCTTCAATTCATGTTTCAATATCATAACCGACCCATGAGATGTTCTTTTATCTCAACATACAACAAAGTTCCAGAAAAGGATAAAAGCACATACGGGGATGAAATTATCAAAGAAATAATACAAGAATATTTCTAAGACCTAAGGGACATAAATATCCATATAGAAAGCGTTCACTGCATAGCTAGCCCAAAGAAAGAAAAGAAAACTAATAACCAATCAACCAACCAACAAAACACTTAAATTTTCAGGGAATCAAGGATAAGGAAAATATCCTAAAGGCTTCTGAGGATAGAGGGAAAGGCGGTACTAAAGAGAAAAAATACACTAGAAACTAGAAGTCACTGAGGCTGTAACAATTCATAGAGCTAAATTTTTTTTTCAACCTAGAATTCTGTACCTAGTCAGTTTGAGGGTTGAATAGAGACATTTTAAGATATCAAACGTCTCAAAAATTTCACCTCTCACCTTTTCACAGAAAGCTATTTTGATAGCATACTCCACCTAAACAAGGAAGTTAAAGCAAGAAACATAAAAACATGGGAGTTAAGAAATAGGCACTCCAACACAAAGAAGAGGCAATGAAGTCCCACGATGATGGTGAGGGGAGACACCTCAGGGTGACATGGAATGCAGCACACCCAGCGAAAAACCAGTCCAGACTGGAGCCAAAACATGGCAGACTCCCATATATTAGTATACTATATTACATAATACCTACTATATTAATATGCTAATAGAATTTACTCCACAGAAAATCATATCAAGAGGATGTTTGGTAAGACGTGGTAGTGACAGGTACAAACTGAACACTAAGGAAATAAAAGCAAATCAATTATTTCAGAAAAGCAGAAGGTTGTAAAAGAAAGCAAAAGTAATTATCAACACATTATAGTATATTACTTGATACAATAGGGAGCAAAAATCACTTAAACACTGAATACTGACAGAACCAAAAAACATTCAAATTAACTATAGTCTGAAGATAGGGAGTAGGAAGGAGGGAGATAAGACATTTAAATCCTTTTCTAAACAAATGACTAATATTGCAGAATCAAGAGAAAGCAGTATAGTATATGGTTAAGGAACAGCTTTAAGAACTGAAAAATCTGAATGGGACACAGGAGTTAGAGGGCATAGAAGCAGGGAACTGACATTTCTGTAAGCCTTTTAGCAATTCTTTTAAACTTAAAAAAAAAAAAAAATCCAAGTGCACTGATCACACGGAATTTTTTAAAAAGTAGATTCACTATTTTGAAAACAAATCAGGGACTTGCCTGGTGGCACAGTGGTTAAGAATCCGCCTGCCAATGTAGGGGACACGGGTTCGAGCCCTGGTCCGGGAAGATCCCACATGCCGCAGAGCAACTAGGCCTGTGTGCCACAACTACTGAGCCTGTGCTCTAGAGCCCACGAGCCACAACTACTGAGCCCACGTGCTGCAACTACTGAAGCCCGTGTGCCTAGAGCCCATGCTCTGCAGCAAGGGAAGCCACCGCAATGAGAAGCCCGCGCACCGCAACAAAGAGTAGCCCCCACTCGCCGCAACTAGAGAAAGCCTGTGCACTGCAAGGAAGACCCGATGCAGCCAAAAATAATTAAAAACAAAAAAATCAAAACGAAACAAACAGCAAAAAGCAACAACAAGCTACTAGGATATGACGAAACAGACACTCTCATAGTCTCATATACTTTGGGAGTGACTTAGGACAAAAAATTGGGAACAAATTTTAATGTCTATCCAAAAAAAGTTAAGGTATTTTTATTCCAGTATTTTATTCATACAAAGTAGATAATGAACTATAAGGTACAAAGAATAACAAAAGATGAAACACCCACGTGGAACCTACCATTCAGCAAAGAAATGAAACACCATGGCTTTCTGAAATTCCCATGTGTCCCACCACTAATTATATCCCTCTCCTCTCTCAAAGAGTTTAAATGGACATACTCTAATCTAGCAATTCCACTATTAGAAATTTACCCTACAGACAGACTTGCAAAAGAATGTCCATATGTGTAAGCCTGGAAACAACAGGAATGTCCATTAAGAAGAGACTAAATGAATTACAGAATAGCCAAGTGCAAAACAAAATATGAAGCTGTTTGTTTTTCTACTTGAATTTTTACAGTATGCATTACTTATTTATTTATTTATTTATTTGCGGTACGCGGGCCTCCCACTGCTGTGGCCTCTCCCGCTGCGGAGCACAGGCTCCGGACGCGCAGGCTCAGCAGCCATGGCCCACGGGCCCAGCTGCTCCGCGGCATGTGGGATCTTCCTGGATCGGGTCACGAACCCGTGTGCCCTGCATCGGCAGGCGGACTCCCAACCACTGCGCCACCAGGGAAGCCCTACAGTATGCATTTATCACTTTTATTTAAATGAGTAAATTTAATCTCATTTATATATATTAGCTACAGAAAAAACTGTTAACTTTCTTCTTTCCTCTAAAGTCCTATAGCACTTAGACTGTGTACCCAACAATTTAGAATAATGTGCACTGTCTGGCTTGTATTAAATAGTGTTTCACCTGTATATATATTCTCTTCCCAAATAACTACCTCCTTTTGGGCCTTTGTCTTAGGTTTCTTATCCCATATAGCACTCAAGAGAGCTACTTAACTAGCACAACAAACAGCTTGCAAAAGTAATATGTGTTAACTGTGAAAAATTCAAACATACCATAAAATGAAAGTCCTCTGATCCTGTAGCCTCAGAAATAATAGTAATGTGATGTGTAGTCATCCAATTTTCCCCCCATGCATGTTAAAATAATTCTTTTGTAACTAAATAATTTTAACAGAAATAAGGTGATATTATATATAATATACAGTTGTTTTTTTAATTTAATACACATTGACAGCTTTCCACTTAAGTATATGTAAACTGAGTTAACTCTGCAGAGCATTCTGTTATATGGACTGTAGTAGACAGAATAATGATCACGGTCCCCTCTCCCACAGGAAGATGTTCATGCCCTAAAACCCAGAATCTGTGAATCTGTTATCTTACTTGGCAAAAGGAACCTTGCTGATGTGATTAAGGGTACAGATCTTGAGATAGGGGAATTATCCTGGATTATCCAAGTGGGCCCAATCTAATCACATGAGTCCTTAAAAGTTGAGAACCTTCATGACTGAAGGAGGAGGAAAGGAGTCCAGGAGCCAAAGAATGTAGCTGGCCCCTAAAAAATACCGTCAGCTGACAACCAGCAAGGAAACGGGGATCTTAATTCTACGACTGGCAAGGAACTGAATTCTGCCAAACCCACATGAGTAAGGAAGGCCGACTGTATACATTGCACTGTGCCACTTTACATAAGGGACTTGGGCATCTGCTGGGACTCCAGGACCCAATCCCCTGCGGATACTTTCTTTTGGTTTTTTTTTGGCCACACCACATGGCATGCAGGATCTTAGTTCCCCGGCAAGGGATTGAACAGGTGCCCCCTGCAGCAGAAGCGTGGAGCCCTAACCACTGGACAGCCAGGGAATTCCCAGGAAATACTTTTAATATAATATTACAAGGTGATAAGTTCTATGGCAGACATATTCATAGCATCCCAGAAACACATGGCCAGACCTAGATTATTTGTGGGTCTTGGGCATGGGGGAAACAGGGTAGAGTATGGAAAGGTTTCCTAGGAAATGAAAACTGAGCTAAATTACATAGAAACTATCAAGACAAAAGCACGGAGAAATTTTTAGTGGTTCAGTCTTGCTGGATTACAAAATACAAAGTGGAAAGGATTACCAGGGCAAACTGCCTAGAAAAGAGAATGGACTTATTAATCCATTAAGTAATGAAAAGTCATTAAAGAGTGTGAGGCAAAGGAATAAGGTAGTCAAGGTATGTGCTGTAGATCAATGACTCTGGAAGTGGGGCGAACAGATGATTATAAGAGCCTGAAATAAGGCAGTGACATTGAGGACAGAAAGGAAAAGATACACTGGATACAATCACTTAGGAGATGGAATCCATCCTTTCAGTATTTATTGAGCACCTACTATGTGCCAGGCAGTCAGGTGCTGGTATAAAAGAAAGCTTCCTTTGTACAAAAAAATGCCTCCTATGAAGTTATAACAGTCCAAACTAGAGAACTGACAACATACTAGAACCTCTGTTTGCCCTATATTTATTAAAATCTTCAATGACTGCCTTACTCCTAATTAGTGAATAAATCCCTGTTTTACCCTACCACTGACGTAACAGAACTTGTTCACATACTTTCTTAGCCTTTATCTTTCCCATCTTTACTAGGACCTTTCTAGTTTTAGTTTCTGTATGGTACCTCCTATTACCTTCCAATCACTGTAGTTGCCATTTATTTGGTTGTTAACGGTGCCTCATTTCTCCCGCCCAAACCTAACTTTCCAATGCCAAGACTCCGTTAGAAAAATAGACAAGGAGAAAATATTCTGTTCACAGTAGCAAAATGGGTCCAATTCTTTTACTCACCCCTCATTTTCTCTACCAAGCTATCTAAATAGAGCCCAGTTCTAGCATACAGACAATAAGACCATGGGCCTTGAAGCCGGAATGTCTGGCCACAGATTCTGGTTCGACTTACTAGCTGTGTGACCTTCAGCAAATTCCTTAACCTCACTGTGCCTTGGTTTCTCCCACTGCTAAATGAGGATAACAGTAATATCTACTCATAGGGTTACATGAATATGTATTAGTATAAGATTATGAGTTAAAATAAGTAAAGTACTTAGCATCATTTTTTCTCACACAGTAAACGTTCAATAAATATTAGCTATTGTTACTCCTTGTATTTTGGATGTCATTAAGTGCTCTATTGCGTTAGGACACAACTGATAATGGATTTTGCCACAGTCTCTTAAACTGACGCTTACCTTGGCACCAGCCAATTCCTTCATCATGAAGAGAGAATCATCAGCTCGCTCATCGTCATCATCCTCATAATTTGGGGAGGGAGCGCCCTCTGCTCCTTGCCTCAGCAGGCTGCCACTTCCTCTAGGATCAAAGGGATCGACCACAATGGGCTCAGTACCTTTAATTTCACATCGGCAGAAGGGACAGCCCTGGCCTTCTGATTCCTGCAAAGGAAACAGGAGATGGTAACAGACACATCTGAAAGTTCTTAAAATATTCGTCCACTAAAAATACATTTCCTAGAAACGAAAAAAGAATCAAAAGTTTAGAACCTACCCCACAAACCAGGCCATCCTTTATATCCGTAAAGGATATATAATCCCCAATTCTTCATTGTCATTACTTAGCTGAGAAAAAAGCATGGCTTGGATCCATACCTGCCAGGATGTTAGACAGGATGTGCACATGAGGTGTCCACAGGGCTCAATCTTCACATCTTTATCATTTTCAGCACATATTTTACACAGTTGGAATGTGGAGCCCATCTCACAGTATAATTCATATTGTTCCTTTGATTAAAAAGAAATTAAGAGATTATTCAGCCTATTGCAAATATTTGTTGAATGAATGACTGCAACTGTAAATGCTAAAAACAGGAAAATTGAAAACTGTTACTTTTAATACTAATTTTGCTTGTATGAAAGTGTCACAACAGTGTTCAATTAAAACAGAAAGCACCTAGTCTTGTTCCTTTTTTTTTTTTTTTGGCCACACCCTGCAGCATGTGGGATCTTAGTTCCCAGACCAGGGATCGAATCTGTGCCCCCTGCAATGGAAGCACGGAGTCTTAACCACTGGACCACCAGAGAAGTCCTTTGGCCCTATTTTAAGAAGCACAGTTTAAAAAGAAACCACACAGGACTTTCCTGGTCTCGCAGTGGTTAAGAATCTGCCTGCCAATGCAGGGGACACAGGTTCGAGCCCTGGCCCGGGAAAATCCCACATGCCGTGGAGCAACTGAGCCCGTGCGCCACAACTACTGAGCCTATGCTCTAGAGTCAGCAAGCCACAACTACTGAAGCCCGCATGCCTAGAGCCCGTGCTCTGCAACCAAGAGAAGCCACTGCAATGAGAAGCCCGCGCACAGCAACGAGGAGTAGCCCCCGCTCGCTGCAACAAAGACCCAACGCAGCCAAAAAAAATTAAAATAAATAAATTTATTTAAAAAAAGGAAAAGAAGCCACACACACCTAAATTCACTAATCTAGTCAATGGTTTAAAATTTACGTGTTCCAATCACTTAATATAATTCTATTGTCAGTTCTGTAAAGTATTATACAAAAGCTTGGCTCTGGTAATATGGTTATAATTTAAAACAAAGTTCACCTGGGTCACTTTGATGTGGTCTTGGGGAGTTGGTTCACATAAGCCTGTCAGGTCTGGATTCTGATTCCGTCCATCAGGAAACAAATAGCTATAAAAAGAGTAACCAATCTTGGGGTTCTACTGAAGCCAATTTATCACTGCTTACTAATACAGACAAATGTTATCTAGGAATTCTCTCATTCTAAAAGGGCAATTTTGCATAAGTGCAAAGATAAATTTTACTAGTACTTCAAAAAAATTAAATAACACAGATCAGTTCCAAGAAGATACTCTCCAAACGCTGATATTCTTTCTCTATTTTAATCAAGGGGTTGACAAACTTTTTTTTGTAAAGTACCAGAGAGTAAATATTTCAGGCTGTGCGAGCCATGTAAGTCTGTGCCACATATTCTTCTTTGGTTGGTTTTTTAACAACACTTTAAAAAGGAAAAACTATCTTAGATGCAGGCTGTACCAAAACACCTAGTCTGTGGGCCGCAGTTTACCAACTCTTATTTTAATCTGTGGATGGCCACAAAGTGTAAATTCTTAATTTAAATGACATTTGCTTTGACCAAAGACCTGAAATACCTTTGTTTACAGATTTAACACAGAGAGACACTAATTTAAAGACTGGACCACCAGAGAAGTCTGTTAATTTAAAAGAAATGTAACAAGAAGCAAATTAGGCCACCGGGATCAACTACCAGGAAGCTTCTGGCATCAAACTGCTCTGACGTTTGGGGAAGTGCCCCTTCCAGCTCCAGTGTTACTGTAGAAGACGATGCATAATGGAAAATGGATTTTCCTCATCACTTTAAAACACAAGTCGTTTTCTGATACCTGGTCAACTGTTAGTATTTTTAGTGCTTACCAACTGATAATCAATTTGAATTCCAAAAGGAATAGCAATTCTGGAATAAATAAGAACTTAGTCATAAATATTAGCAGAGGTTACAAAAGCCCATAGCCTGAAGAAATGCTGCTGAATCAAAACGAAGTTAGGATGAAGGCTGATGAAGGCCACTGAGTGTGCTGCCATCAGGAACATCTAAATCATTCTAATGTTGGCTAGTCAAATAACAGGTAACGTTTTCTGCTAATTGGTATATTTTAAAATCTAGTATAGATTTGAAAATAAATTAACATTTAGAAAAAAAGAAAGATAAAATTTACTCAGGGTAACAAGTGAAGTAGTAGAGAAAAATAATTTCACTCAAGGAATCCTTCCAAAATAAAAACCAAAGTCCTACTGAACCTGAAAATCCAAACAATATAACCTGTCAATATGTGTCCTGAATCTTTATCTGTAGAAGAAACCTGGAATAAAATCATTAATGATGCAGTTTTACAGCCCCTAAGTTCCTAGACTCTAGCAGATGGTAAACAGTATGTACTTACAAGCCTTCCCTGAAGCCATCAATCAGCGCTTGGAAGAGAGGTTTATTGTGAGGGATTGTCTGGAGAATGTTCCCATCAGCAGTGACATACCCAATAGCCCACTGACCCAGACGAGTACAGCTCAGCCGGAAAATGTAACTGAGAACAGAGAGAAACAAAATCTTTAATATACATACTTGCATTAGGGTGGAAAGACAAGACAGAGACAAAAATCAAAAGGACCATCAATAATAGATTCTTTAATGGCTTCAGACCAAAATCAAAAGACATATAAGCTCAATTCTTAAGTGGCTTGAAAGCATTTATCAAATCATAGTATCTGAATATGTCAGTTCCTCTGATAAACAGACATCAATCCTGCCGCAGAAATGTGGTCACTGGGGAACTAGTAAAAGATCATATTTCCTCTATTTCAGCAAAGGTCACAGGAGAATAAAATTCAGGTGAATAAACCTCTTTGCTTCATTGCACTGACCTGCCAGGTTTGTGAATGAATTTCTGGAGCCGAGCTTTCACTTCATCATATGTCAGGAAAGCCATGTAACCAGGATGAGTTACAGCAAGACTGTTCCAGTTCCTGAGCAAAGAAGACCAGGGCTAAGGAAACAAGAGATCAATCAGACCATTTGGCTCAAGACATACAACCAGCCTCAGAGCAATGAAGAACAAAAGGAAAAACAACCTGAATTCTCAATTATAAATTCTCCATTTAGTGTCACATATTTTCAATCATGTTGTTACTTTAAGGGAAGACAAACATGTTTGGGAAATAAGAACTCTGAAAAGCTAAGAAGAAAATTACACATGCTTATAGGGAGAAACTTAACTATACAAAATGAAATTCAGAAAATATCCAAGCAGCTCTAACCAACAGTAGTGAGGCTAAACAACAAACAAAAACAGAGAAACAGGGCAAGGCCTAGATGTGCAAGTAAGAAGTTTCAAATAAAGGTTTACACAAGGTGGCATATACACCCATTGTTTTTAGAAAAAGAAAGAAGTGAGTTCTTTGTGGAGCATCAATACATCTCAATATTAACAATCAAGAATTTCAATACCATAGGAGAAAAAGCTGGAAACATACATAAATGTTCAATAACAGAACTCACTAAATATATTATACCCATCTTTAGGATGTTCTACAACCATTAAAATGATGCAAAGAAGAATATTTAATAATAGAGAAAGATTATAAATGTGAAGGGAATAAAGCAGATTATATAGTTATTCTTTTTACAAAAAAAATTTGTATATATAAAATAGAGTAGTTTTAACCTTTTTTTTTTTTTGGCTATAGTTTCTAGAATGAATAAAAAATATTTTCATAATAGGCAAAATCCCAAATGTCCAAATGTTATTTTTTAAAAAGGTTTCTCTTCAGAAAAATAGCAATAACTAGTTTAGCCAACGTTTTAGTATCCTACCTGAAAGAGTCGTGTAAAGATGTCGAATTCAAACACTGAAATATAATCATTGCAGGTCAGATCAATAGTGGATTTCAGAGCCATGGCCTCCAGCCCAGAACTGATGGGATGTACTTCATGAAGGGCCTGTCTGAAGCTCTTCCAAGGTACTATTGTCCTAGGATGGGAGTGGGGGTAGGAGAGAAGGCAGAGTGAGATAACAGATAATTTCAGGCATTGCTACATTCAAAAAAAAGAGAGGCACATTAAGCTCTCAATATCAATTTCAATTTTCTTAAAGAAGCTGAACTATATTTTACATTGAGAACAGAAAGGGCATAAATGATACATTTCTTAACTTTCTAATGAATAAATTAATAATAGAGACATTTTCTACTTTTCTTCGGCAGAATGCTACAAGTTCATTCCCTTTCTCATCTTTCTTCAGACATTTGTTCTATTAGAAAAGCATTGGAAAGAGAGATAAGATTATCCTTTTTGTATAACAGATGTAATCTGTGTCCAGATCTTTACTAACTGAAAGCTTGTGTTTAACTTTTTAAAAGCACATAAAACACTCTGTGTTCTTTTGAGGAACCCACACTATCAAGGACTTCACTAGAGGAATATAGGCTTAAGGTACAGGAAGAACAGAGTTCTGATAGAGATGAAGAAGAAATTATTTAACATAAGAATGATTAAACCCCAGATATGGCTAGCAAAAGATATTGTGGGATTTCTATTTCTCAAGATCTTAAAAAATAAAATAAAATCTCATTGCCTTTGAAAAGTTTATGTATTCACCAGCCTGAAAGTAAGAGAACAAGTGGCGTTTCAAACTCTTTTCTAATGTAGCTAGTTATTAAGTTAAAGGAACAAAGTTAAACTCGTTCCCATTCTCTTCAATTAAGTTTTTAAAAATCACTAATTATTCTATATTTAATGTTTAAACATGATTTTTTAAAATAAATCAAGCGTTTAACAAACTTCAAATCAATATGTAGTATATACCTGAAACTAAATAGTGTTTGTCAACTATATTTCAATTAAAAAGAAAGAAAGAAAGCATTTAAAGAGAGATTTACATTAGGATCTGTATATTCAACTGAAAAATTTTATTGTTTTCTACCTTTTCAGTTCTTTGAACCAAAATTTCAGAGGATATCCAAGAACATTTATATTAATACTTAGAAACATAAACTTGTCTCATAAATCTGTCTATATAATGTAAGACTTCTGAACATCAAAAAGACAATATAACAAAGTGGAAAGACAAGCCGTAGACTAGGAGAAAATATCTCTAATGTAAGTGACTAACAAAGAGTTAGTATCTTACAATAGGAAAAAGACAAACAACTCAATAGGAAAATGGACAAGTCAGGAATAGGAATAGGAAGGTCAGAATAAGAATCTTGATTGGTGACAAATGTGAAAAGGTGCTCAAGCTCCCTTGTCATTTAGGAATATAAAGCAAAATATGATACCAATTCATATCATCAGTGTTAGTCAAATTGCAGAGCTACTGGAACATGTGTACACTACTTATAGGAATATAAACTGGTACAACCACTGTGGAAAGCAATTAGGCAATATTTGGCAAAGCAGAAGATGTGAAACCCCCTGACTCAGCAATCCCACTTCTAGGTATGTAACTATTGAGAAACTCTTGCATATGAAGACAAATACAATTTTGCTTTCTGCAGCACTGTTTTGCAATAGCAAATAGTTTGAAATGTAAATGTCCATTAACAGCATAATGGATGAGTAAAGAAAGAGAAGAGCATTCAATCAAAGAGTGTGGATTTCAACGGAACTGCAAAGGTTTATTTCTTTTAAAAAAAAATAATCAGAGCAAAAAAAGGTTGGTAAGTAGGTACACACATATTACTTTTCTGTTTCCCATGTTTTAAATATTCCATCAATAAAAAAACTAAACAAAAACCCAAAACACAAGCTTCAGTTCTTCATAGTTCAAATTCATTATTTTGAGTCTTACTTTTCCCCAAAAGCTTTCCTCCAAAATTCTGCAGCATCTGCTTTAGTAATCCGAAATGTGTCTCCTTGAAAGAGTCCACTTGGAAAGATTCCTTTTAGCTCTGCCAGCATGTGGCTGAAGATCAGGGACAGTTTGGTTAGGTTTCGCCTACAAATGATCAGAAGTGCAATGATTAAATGAATACATAAAATTATTTTTATTTTAAATGTGCTGAATTCACTACACCAGGTGTGTAATTTATAATGCAAGAAAGACTGCTGCATTCACTAGGTCTACTCCTTTCCCTCTGTTCAATGTTTTGTGGTAAATAAGAAAAATTTAACAGGAATCTATTTTAAGACTTTTAATCTTAAATTAATCAGATCTAATAACTGAGCATAAACTTACATGAACAAACTTACTTTTTTAGGATGACAGGTAAAGAGGACTCAACAAATATGTGTAAGAAGTTGTACACTTCTATAACCATTCACTCACAAAAGAAATGTTAGGAAAGCAAAATATATTATTTCCTGCTTTGCATGAACTAATCTGGATGTTTAAATTACCATAACTCATCTAAATTAAAAATAAAGGCTTCCCTGGTGGCGCAGTGGTTAAGAATCCACCTGCCAATGCAGGGGGACATGGGTTCGAGCCCTGGTCTGGGAAGATCCCACATGCCACAGAGCAACTAAGCCCGTGTGCCACAACGAAGAGTAGCCCCTGCTCACCCCAACTAGAGAAAGCCCGCGCGCACAGCAATGAAGACCCAACACAGCCAAAGATAAAATTAATTAATTTTTTAAAAAGTCAATTTTTGTCATACAAGGGGACTATGAAATTTCAAGTCAATTCATGATCAATTTTATTGCCTAAAAATTCTCTTTAATACAGATAGATTTTCCTCTTTTAATGCTATACTGGAGGGTCACCACTAGTCCCATCTTTGTCTTTCCTGGATAAAATGCTGCACTAAGTCTCTATAGCCCCAACTTTTCTGCAAAACACTGCTGAAATCTTTCTAATCAGCTTTTCAACAAATCAGCTTCAGTTTTTTGATATTTGTCTTCCTGCACTTGTATCAAGTTATATTCTTTCTAGTTTCCTATTTCTGAAAGCACCTACAAAAGTGATAAAATTAATATTCTTTGAAGACAGTCTAAAATAATTCATATGCTAAATAGCTCAAGTAAGATAAAAAATACAAGCACTTATCCAATCCCTAAACTCCATTAACTGTTTTCCTCCTGGTACTTTGAGAGCCTTCAATTATTGCTGGTTAGGACTTTTACTATTTTACCAAAGAGGAAACAAAAATAGAAACTATCGAGAATATATCACAGATAACATGATAGAAAATCTGCAAAGCACAATTTAGTCCCAATGACTTCCCAAAGACTTCTGCAGGACACCAGACTGCACTCAATATTTATATAACATTTTGCCAAATGTTAATCCTTAAAGATAAGCAGGAGAGAGTCCATTATTCCCTTAGGATATGCTAAGCTGTTAAGAACCTACTATGTGTAAAGAGCTATGCTAAACAGTATAGCAGAAAAACGTGTATCAGAGAAAATACTGGGTGGGCCAAAAAGTACCTTCGGTTTTTTAAGTAAAAATAAAAGACACATTTTTCATTTTCACCAAGAACTTTATTGAACAACGTATTCACCCTTTTGTTCCACTACCTTCTGCCATTTTTCAGGCAACTTCATAGTTCCATCTTCCCAAAACTTTTTATCTTTTTGAGCAAAGAACTGTTCTAGGTGCCTTTTACAGTCTTTCAGGGAATTGAAATTTTTCCATTAAGAGAATCTCGTAAAGACCGAAATAAATGGAAATCCGAAGGTTCAATGTCTGGTGAATACGGTGGATGAATCAGAACTTCCCAGCGAAGCTGTAACAGTTTTTGCCTGGTCATCAAAGAAACATGCAGTCTTGCCTTATCCTGATGGAAGATTATGTGCTTTCTGTTGACTAATTCTGGACGCTTTTTGTTGAGTGCCGCTTTCAGTTGGTCTAATTGGGAGCAGTACTCGTTGGAATTAATCGTTTGGTTTTCCAGAAGGAGCTCATAATAGAGGACTCCCTTCCAATCCCACCATATACACATCACCTTCTTTGGATGAAGACCGGCCTTTGGTGTGGTTGGTGGAGGTTCATTTCACTTGCCCCACAATCTCTTCCATTCCACACTATTGTAGAGTATCCACTTTTCATCGCCCGTCACAATTTGTTTTAAAAATGGAATGTTTCATTATGTTTCAGTAGAGAATCGCATGCGGAAATATGGTCAAGAAGGTTTTTTTCGCTTAACTTATTTGGAACCCAAACATAACCAAGCTGGTGCAAATGATATTCAACGCTTGATTTGGATATTTTGAGCATGTCGGCTCTCTCCAGTGTGGTATAATGTTGATTGTTCTCAATTAATGTCTCGATTTGATCGCTCTCAACTTCAACTGGTCTACCTGACCGTAGAGCATCATCCAGCGAGAAATCTCCAGCATGAAACTTCACAAACCACTTTTGACATGTTCGATCAGTCACAGCACCTTCTCCACACACTGCACAAATCTTTTGTGCATTTCAGTTGCGTTTTTACCTTTCTTGAAATAATAAAGCATAATATGCTGAAAATGTTGCTTTTTTCTTCCATCTTCAATATTAAAATGACTACACAAAAATTCACCAATTCTGATGTCTTTTTTTAAATGCACACTGATATGACAGCTGTCACATACAATCTAACAAAATTGTTTTGAATGAAGTTAAAGACAATCAAGTGCTACTAGAGCCGTCTTATGGAAAAAACTGAACGAACCTTTTGGCCCACACAATACATATATCATACTCCCAAGGTTACAACAGAACTCTTTCTGCAAGAAACTGGTTTGAATCTTACTTCTTCCTGAAAATGTCTTTCCTTAGTCACTCCAATGTCATCCTTTCTTGGTTCTCCTACTTGCTTTTGTTCTTCCTTTGGCTATTCTTTCTATTCTCCTAACATAACTATTTCCCAAGAATTTGCTCTCCATCATTTTCCTTTCTTTCCCTCTTGACTCTTCCTTTGCAATCTCAAGGCTTCAAAAACTGCTTTGCAAAAGATTCCCAAATCTTAGGCCTTAGTAATCTCAAGGCTTCAAAAACTGCTTTGCAAAAGATTCCCAAATCTTAGGCCTTAGTAGCTTTCCAACTGCCTACTGCATTTCTCCATTCAAACGCTAGCACCACAAAGCAACACATTCAAAATTAAACTAACCTTCCTTGGGGATTGGGGTGGGGGTGGGGCGGTAATAACAGATTTTGGGAATTTGGGATTAACAGATACACACTACTACATACAAAATAGATAAACAACAAGGACCTACTGTATAGCACAGGGAACTATATTCAATATCTTGTAATAACCTATAATAGAAAAGAATATGAAAAAGAATATATATACACAACTGAATCACTTTGCTATACACCTGAAACACAGTAAATCAACTATACTTCAATTAAAAAAAAAGAAAAACAAATTTGTTAACTGGAATTAAATAAATCTTTACACTTCTAAAAAATAAATAAACTAACCTTCTTTCTCAAAGCTGCTCTTTCTTCATGTTCTCTATTTTCCATATTTAATGACAACACCATCTTACTTCCCACAAGTTCAGAACCTTAGAGTCAATCATCTTAGCTGCCTCCATTTTCTTTAT
The DNA here is from genome assembly GCF_008692025.1 of Phocoena sinus. Lineage (NCBI taxonomy): Eukaryota > Metazoa > Chordata > Mammalia > Artiodactyla > Phocoenidae > Phocoena > Phocoena sinus. The sequence continues at coordinate 13,460,717 of NC_045770.1, forward strand.
TCTCCATATCTGACTTGTCAATTTGCCAATCATTTGTTGTCAATCCTACCTTTGAATTTGTATTATTATTCTAATATGCACTCCTTGCTACCTGCGCCTACCTACTCCGTAATTCAAACTTCCATCTTCAGTCTATTCCTATGCACGTTCAATCATACCACATATAACTGCCTTTCAAGGAGGGGGGAAAAAATTTCTACAGTACCAGTGGGACAAAATCCAAACTCAACTTTGATTTTTAGACTTTCCACTAACCTGGGTCTAACCTACCTTTATAACTAATTTCACTAGTATATTCTACTCAAACTGAACATTTTACCTCTTCTTATACATACTACCCTTATTCACTTTTGCACCTCTGAACCACTGGTTATTTGTTCCTTAGTCTGCAAAAGACCCAGCTTAACTGTCATTTCCTAAGAAGCCAACCAGAAGTAATAAACCTCTAAAATACCCCCAGTATTTTCACTGAAGTTCTCTTATGTCATCTGAACCCATCTTGTACTACAGTTATTTGTGTACATGAGGGATGAATTCATTTCTGATATATATTTATAACCCTTTGGCATCTGGCATAATTTCTAACCTTTATTATACCTTTAGAAAACATCTGACTGCATACTGTGTGCTAGGCACTAGGGATGGATACAACAATGCAACAAAACAAAATTCCTGGTTTTATAGCATTCACATTCCCATGGTAGAGTATCAGGTAGTAGGAGAAAAAGGCTTTGAAGAAAAACAAAGGAGGGTATGAGAAGAGAGGCATGTTAAGATTGCCGTTTTAGAGGGAGTGGTCTTAGGAACCTCTCTTATTGTTGATTTTTAAGCCAATTCTGAAGAGAAGGTAGGAAGCGAGTCTTTGGATGACTGGGCCATGTCAGCATCTTTGACTCTTTAAATAATTTTCCCCTGAGAATCCACCAGGTATCCAGTACTATGCTAGATCAGAGATAAAATATACATACCAAAATATAATGGACAAAAAGTTTTAATTTGTGAAGTAAGCCACAAAAAGGTGAAAGTTACTGACCGCAAAGATGTAATGTCACCAGGTGCCTAAGAGCAATTTGAAGTGCTGACTGCAATAGTTACTGAAAATCAATTTAAGACACTTTCATACTCAAGGATGCATCCCCCAAAAAGCCAGCTTACATTTCTTAAAACCACCAGAGATGTGCAGTGCGAGCATCACACTTCTTAAAACGAAAAAGAAGAATCTACAAAGGCCCACGGGTCCGGGTATTTTGTAAGTGGTCCAAGTTTAAATTCTGTTTCAATAACATTTTAAGGCCTTAGGCTTATGGCTCAGTGTCTACAGTGTATAGGGCAGAATTTAATCAGCAAAACCTGTCTCAACGTGTAAACTTAGAACAATGAGGCATGATAGATATTTGGGCTTATTACAAGTAAGCAATACATTTCAAAATTCTGTCAGCAGGTACTTCAATTCATACAATATGTTCTAACATTTCTCCAAATATCCACAAAGACACACAATTGTTCTATTTTTTATAAATGCCCTGAAGACAAAACTTTTCTTTCTCTGAGTAGCAGCAAGTAGGATCAACACAAGCTTTTCTTTAACTCAGTATTTGAAGAAGGTCATTTTCACTACCTTTCACGCTAACCATTTACATCTAAGTAACTGCAAATTCTACTCTATAGCTCCCATCTTTCCCTTCTCTTGTCCTCTCACGACTTCCCCATAATCAAATGCTGATTCAGTATGCAGTGTCAATTTTTAAAAAGGTTCAAGACTGGTGTGAGTTATTTTCCCCCTACCTCAGGTCCTACTCTAAAAGCCAATGTACCTTTGTACCTCAGGCCTAAAGTAATGGTATACATTTTCTTGTGCATAATTTCAGCCAGTAAGGGACTAAGATTTATATGTCACTAATATTTAAGTATATAAAAATTAAATGCACAATTATAGCTTCTGTTTCAGCTTCAAAAGTAGAAAGATAAATACAACCTGACAGAAACCACAATCACCATTTCTATAGAGCAAGCAAGACAGTGTGGGAAAGTAGCCTTTATATGAATATGAGATAAACAGAAAACTCCTCAAATGATGCCAACCAATGCATTTTCTATTACACAAAATACTGAAAAACAAGCTGCCTTGTAACTCTTGGCCACAAAGTACCTTGCAGAGAAAGAGGAAATGGAAAAAAGAACATAGTATGGGGAGATATATTAACCCTCTATATTAAAATGTATTTATTAATGTTTAAGACAAGTACAGAGAGTAGTACCTCTTTTTTGTTTTAATGAGAATGTTCCATCGCTTAGAAGTACAATAAAAGTTTCAAGAAGAAAAAGACTGTTGAGAAATGAATATTAAGAGACTGAGATCTTCTTGGACTTCCCTGGTGGCGCAGTGGTTAAGAATCCGCCTGCCAATGCAGGGGACACGGGTTCAAGCCCTGGTCCGGGAAGATCCCACATGCAGTGGAGCAACTAAGCCTGTGCGCCACAACTACGCCCGTGCGCCACAATTACTGAGCTTGTGCTCTACAGCCCGCAAGCCACAACTACTGAGCCCACGTGCCACAACTACTGAAGCCTGCACGCCTTACAGCCCGTGCTCGGCAACAAGAGAAGCCACCGCAATGAGAAGCCTGCACACCCCGTGAAGAGCAGCCTCTGATCGCCACAAGTAGAGAAAGCCTGCGTGCAGCAACGAAGACCAACGCAGCCAAAAATAAATAAATAAATAAATTTGTTTATTTAAAAAAAGAGAGAGAGGTTGAGATCTTCTAGATCTTCTAGAAAAATATTAAATGATGACTTACAAAACAATCAGTCCAATGTATTCATAAAGATATTCTCACTTATGGTTACTTTTTCTGAAACTCCATTTTGACAGTCAGAGATAAATTCTATAACTGACAAGCATGCTCTGTTTATTCTTTCTACAAAGGAGTACCTGAAAATATATATAATAATAGTCAAGACGACTAGAAATCTAAAATGGATTTCCTGGTCTAGCATTAATTTATTGTGTCCTGTGACGTTATTTAATCTCTCTGGGCCTCCATTGATTCCAATGTAATATAAGGAAGCTGGAACCAATTACTCTTAAAGATATCTTTCCATTTATAAAAATGTATAAATTTATGCTATATCACTGATTTGAAACTGGAAAAGAAACCTTAACTTCAGCAGTTTATTTTCATAATATTGAAGAAGACATGAGAGAAAGAAAGCTAGCACTTTATCCTTATGTGACAGGCTAGAAATTATGTCAAGAAATAATAATTTTTAAAAGTATATTTTATTTCTGCCTGCAAAGAATTTAAATAAACTTATATCTTATGGAATTTAAATGAACAGTTAATTGTATGAACCATATATGGGGATAAATTAAAATACTGTTATCTACTCGTAACACTAGGGATCTGGCTAAATTCCAGAATCTGTAGTGAATTATTTTACTCAAAGAATTTTATCATTTCTGAAGAAATAACATGGAAACATCAAAAATCATCTCAGCTATATGAAAATACTATCACATGTGAAAATGGTTCAAACACTCAGAAGTCTTTTTGATTTTTAAAAAGACAAAGTGGAGCTTTCCTTTTGAAAACAATAATTTAGTTAATATGTATATAATTATTATAAAATTCTTCCAATTTCTGTTTGACGTTTATAATAAAAAAAATTTATAATAAAACATTGGGGGAAAACCCCAATAATCTATTTTAATAATATCTGTAGACCCAATGATCCTGTACTTCCCAGCAGGTAAATTTCAGAATGATTAACACAATACAGCGATTGACAGACAAACTGCACAACATTATACAAGGCCATTTTGGAGCTGTAAAATATTTCCCAAATGAGGTCCCAATATAACTCACTCTTTGCCATTCAGCCATGGTGTGGGCTGTAAAACCTACATAAATGATGATAAATAATTATACTGCTCAATAGTGAAGTGATCAATGTTTTTAAGTATTTCACTTACTGGTACTATTTCAGTGATAACTGTGCTGCTTTTTCTATTCATTAAACTCCAAAACCTTATATGCAAACACTAGTGTCATCCAAAGAATGCTGAGTGAGAACATACTGAGATGACATTTATAACTCAATAGCAGCATCCTCTGCTCACAGTAATCAGCTTTAAAAATAGATACAACGGAACTTCTTTCAAAAAAGCTTCACAGGAAGTCAATGAAGTACTGTTTAACTCTTATCTGCTTAAGCTGCTAAAAAAAAAAAAGAGGGGTGTCGAGGCAAAAAGCATCACCTATTCAAAAAAATTCTAAGCCAATATATCTAAAAATATCAATGGCCTTTTTCACTAAACATATTAAGTATATTTGATAATATACTAATGGTCCTGCTTCTGAGACCCCCAAGTTACATGGTAACAGATTACAACATCATCATTCAGAGCATTTTGAGCTGTTCCATAGAATTTTAAACCTGAAGAAACACTAATCTAATTCACCAGATAAAAGGGAAGGCAGCAGCCCACATGAGAATCTCCAACATGCCCCTCGTACTTCTGTCAGATTAATCTTAAAACACAGACTCAATCTCCTTAATCCTTCTACACCAAAATCCTCAATGACTTCCCAATAACCACCAAAAAAGTTCAAGTTGCTCTGCTTGTAAGTCAAAGCACTCACAATATGGTCCTGATTCACCTTTCTAGACAGATACTACTCAATATTTCCCAAAACATTCTATACTTTCCAGGCCCCAGGCCTTCAGTGATGGTGTTACATCAGTAATATACGTCCTCTCCTTCTCTAATAGTTAACATTAAGAGCTTACTGTGTATCAGATACTTTGTTAAGCTACGTGTATACCTCATTTAATTCTCATAATAATGCTTTGAAATAGAAATTACTAATCCTATTTTACAAGGAGAAACAAAGACTTAGTGACATCAAATAATCTGCTCAAGGTCACAGAGCAAGTAAGTGGCAGAGCAGGTCTGTGATTCAAGAGCCCAGGCTTGCTGGTATGATACGTATTTCCTTTCCAATGACTATGGTTACCTAAGTCCTGCCCATTCAAAATTCATTTTAAATGCTATCTTCTTGGTGTGGGGGAGGGGGCGGGCGGGTGGGGAAGGATTCCCAGTCTTCATTCAATGTCTACTTTCAAACTCAGACACCCCACACCCACACCCCTACAGCATCTTGCTCACACTCTGTACTGGCTTCATCATGTTCTACTTTGTATCAGTTGTCCTATTCCCCAGCTGGATGACAACTCCTTAAGGGCAGGGGCAGTGAAGGTACCTTACACACTCTATGCCCTGCAGTGGCGAGCACACTGCCTTGCACTTAAGAGACATTCAATACATGTATAGACTTGAAAAATATTACTTATTTTTTAAATAAACTTTTTATTTTGGAATCTTAGAGTTACAGAAAAGTTGCAAAGATAGTACAAAGCATTCCCATATACCCCTCATTCAGCTCTGGTTTCCCTTAATATATTACTGTCGTACATTTGCCAAAACTAAGAAACCAACATCAGTACAGTGCTATTAATTAAACCCTAGACTTTATTCAGGTTTCACCAGTTTTTTCCATTAATGTCCTTAACTATCCTGGGATCCAATCTAGGATACTACATTACATTTATTCGTCACATCTCCTTAGTCTCCCCTGGTCTGTAATAGCTTCTTAGTCTTTCCTGTTTTTCATGACCTTAATAGTTTTGAGGAGTACTGGGGTTAGGTATTTTGTAGAACGTGTCTCAATATGTAAAGCCGATGTTTTTCTCATGCTCTGACTGGGGTTATGAGTTTATGGACACAATATCACAGAAGTGAAGTGCCTATCTCAACACATCATATTGGAGGGTACATGAAGTCCACATGACATCACTAGTGATGTTAACCTTGACCACCTGGTTAAGGCAGTAAGTATTTGCCATGCTTCTCCATTGTAGTCACTACTGGAAAAGATTTATTTTTTCACAGATATATTCCTTCTTTCCTAACTCATGTAAAACAGATCACTTACACCCAAGTCAGTATTTTTTTTTTTTTTTTGCGGTACGCGGGCCTCTCACCGTTGTGGCCTCTCCTGTCGCAGAGCACAGGCTCCAGACGCGCAGGCTCAGTGGCCATGGCTCACGGGCCCAGCCGCTCCGCGACATGTGGGATCTCCGCGGACCAGGACACGAACCCGTGTCCCCTACATTGGCAGACGGGCTCTCAACCACTGCGCCACCAGGGAAGCCCAAGTCAGTATTTTTAAATGATTAATGTGATACATTCTCATTAAAGCACACACCATAGAGACATAATATTTATTAGTTAATACCTTTGGTTTTACTGTGGTTGGAAAAAAACAAAAATAGCTTAAAACTCATTGTGAACATTCAGCAAATGTTCACTAAGTTACATTAACTTATGGTACTATCATCATTATTTCCTAAAGAGTTCAAGAATATAATCAGACTTCTCTATATTTCAAAACAACCTTTGAATTTACTCAACCCAAGTTCTGAAAGACAGCTATGTAAGTTACATACACTGGAGCATCTGTCTGCAACTAAAAGCATATTAACCCTGAGAACTGATTACTATTTCTCTATACCAGTTCCTTAAAGGGCCTACAAGCACATCAGTAACATAATACAGAAATCTCCAAAACTTCTCATACCCTCCCCCCAACAAATGACAAAAACCACCAAGCACTTTTCAGAAGTTTTATCCTGTGAACTTAAAAAATAAACTTAAAAGTATATAGATACATAGACAGACAAAGAAAATTATATACTGAGCAAGAGACAGCTCTAATACAATCTAATCAAGTATATAGAAAGTATATCTAATTATCATTAATTATTTAACTCCTGAGTATATGACATATCAGACATCCATTTCCATTTAAATATACTGTTTCTCTGAACAGACACAGAGTAGCTACTAAACTTTGTTATTCTCAAAACTTGGGAAAGATAATGAAATTTTCTATATTTATCTGCATCTCCTCTGTTTGGAGGCATCAATACCAGAAAAATCTTCATCACTGCCATTTTCTTCAATATATTTTCCATGAAAAATAATCCTCCTCAAGTTCAAGATTCTATGTCTCTGTAAAACTCTGGTATTAGCATTTTACTTATTTAGTTAGTATTTAATTAGCAGTATTTTTATCAAATTCAACATACTTTCATTAAAAAGCTATAAATAAAGACAACGTCAGGTAACACAGGAAAGAAGGTGTTCCTGGCCCTGACTAGTTATCAAAGCAGACTCACATTTAGGCAGACTTTGGTGAGTGCAAGAGTGAAGTATCAATAAAAACAAAGAGTCATAAGAGCATGGGTAGGAGAAGCACTAATTAAAACTAGTATAATTCAGGAGGCTTCTTGGATTTAAAGAATAGATGGGATTTCAACAGACAATACGGAAGGGAAAGGGATTCTAAGCCAAGGGAATGACCAAAGCAAAGGCTCGGTAGAAGAAAGTTCAGGGACTCGAAAATAAATGGACATGGCTAGAATGTATAATCATGGTAGCATAGGATAAAACTTAATAACATAGGCAGGACTCAAAACGTAGAGATTTAACTACCGGGGTGAGAGATATTACAAACGCAGCAGGAAGTCATTAAGGGTTTGGAGTGACATCGAATCTGTTTCGAGGCCATAAATGACAGCAAGCAGTATGAAAGATGAAACAGTGAGGACACGACAAAAGCAGCAAGCTCAATCAGGATGGTACTGCAGTAGAAAGGTAATGGGAGCCTAAACACGGGCAGTACAATAAGACAGATTTGAGAGATACTGCAGAAGTAAAACCAAGAAGGTGAGATGACTGAGTAGGAGAGCGGAGATGATGAACCTGAAACTGAGTCTGAGCAGCTGAGAGTAGGGTCTTAAAAATATATATATATTAATAAAGCTAATACATTTAAAGGGCTTACTATGTGTCAGGCATTTTATATTTTTTATTATTTAATTTTCATTCACAATCCTCTAAGATTGATTCTATTATCCTCACTTTATAGATTAACAAACCTTAGCTGAAAGAAATTAATCCAAGACTCAATCTCAGTAACTCACACCTGTCACCACTACATAATATTAACTGAGGGAACTCAGAAGAGGAAGTTGGTTTGCTAATGAAGAGGATACATTCAATGTTCAGACATGTCGAGTGTGAGATGTCTGAAAGATAATAATATGGCATGTCTAGCAGGCAGCTTGGGAAAGAGGAGCAAGTAGGGAAACAAATTTGTGAAATCATGTATAAGACTGTTGACACTGTTGGGAATGACCTGTCTGCTAATTCCCTCACACAGGATAATCAAAATGAAATAGAATTTTTACCAAATCAACATGTTGCACACCTTAACCTTAAATAATGCTATAAGCCAATTATATCTCAATAAAATTTTAAAAATTAAAAAGAGGGACTTCCCTGGCTGTCCAGTGGTTAAGATTCCACTCTCCCAATGCAGGGGGTGCAGGTTCGATCCCTGGTCAGGGAACTAAGATCCCGCATGCCACGCTGTGTGGCCAAGAAAAAAGAAAATTAAAAAGAAACTGAAGTACAGCTTTGAAAAGATTTGGAATTTCTCCCTTTGGGAGTAGGGGGGTAGGTAGTATGATGGAGTCAGAAAAGGACAGGAGTGGCAGGCTTCTCTTATTTAAAACAAAAACAAAACCATGTGAAGAATATTTGGAAACACTGGGCAATCAATGTTCTAAGTGTGCTATATTCACCTTTATAAGAATATCGTGCTAAATTTTTTAGTTGTTCTCACATGAGGCAGAATTAATGCCACTCTTTGAGACCCAATCTTTGTTTCTCCGTATCTTCTATGCGGATGAAACACACTGAGTTGATGAAAACGCATTGAGTTTCTTAACACTTCTTCAAAGATTCTCAAATGTTAGGGCTTCTAACACCTATTCAGCGGTATTTATCATATTTCCAGCAGGAAAACTGATATGGAACTTAAGTATTAGAGGCACTGTGCAAAAGTAAACAACATTTACTGTGTTTACTAAACTCAGTAAAGTAAAACTCGTGATAAAATTTCAATTATTGTCAAAGGAGCAGAGGTATATTCATGAATGGGGGAAAATAAAGCGTAAGAATATATAAAAAATGGGGCTTCCCTGGTGGCGCATTGGATGAGAGTCCGCCTGCCGATGCAGGAGACACGGGTTCGTGCCCCGGTCCAGGAAGATCCCACATGCTGCGGAGCGGCTGGGCCTGTGAGCCATGGCCGTTGAGCCTGCGGGTCCGGAGCCTGTGCTCCGCAACAGGAGAGGCCACAACATTGAGAGGCCCATATACCTCAAAAAAAAAAAAAAAAAAAAAAAAAAAAGAATATATAAAAAATGGAGAAAAATCATAAATGTATCTTGACTTGAATACAAGAAATTTAAAAGCTTCATAAGAGTTCCAAATTAAACCTCTCATGACGAATTTGTAAAAATCTTCAGAATGCACAAACTTTAAATCTAACAAAATTAGAGACATAACTAAAAATATAAATGGTAATTTAATAACAGAATACAATGAACTCTATTCCAGTAATTTTCACTAATTTATTTCATAAACATTGAATGCTTACTATATGGCAAGCACCATACTTAAACTTATTTAGGGGAAATGGACTATTCCAAACCCTGAGTAAACCAAAAACCATTAAATAGAGCAGGTATCAAAATCCATTCCCTACTCTCACACATAGACACAGTCATATACACATGTGAGTACAAGCACGCGTATTAGACCATGATGGTATTATGGAAGAATTTTTGCTATACGTTCCCCATAAAAGCTAACTCTTATTTCTACAAGCTGTTCAAAAATACAGAAAGAGGGCTTCCCTGGTGGCACAGTGGTTGAGAGTCCGCCTGCCGATGCAGGGGACACAGGTTCGTGCCCCGGTCCGGGAAGATCCCACATGCCGCGGAGCGGCTGGGCCCGTGATCCATGGCCGCTGAGCCTGCGCGTCCGGAGCCTGTGCTCCGCAATGGGAGAGGCCACAACAGTGAGAGGCCCGCGTACCAAAAAAAAAAAAAAAAAAAAAAAATACAGAAAGAGAACTCATTCATTTTGATTACTTCCATAATCAAAGACCATGAGAAAAAAACTATATGCTAATTTCACTTACCAGAATAGATGGAAAAATCCTAAACGATTATTAATAGAATCCAGTGAAGCATTATATATCACCCTAGATATGTGCCCCAAAGAAATTAAAATATATGCCCACACAAAGATTTGGACATGAATGTTCCTATTAGCTGTATTTATAATAGCCCAAAACTGGACACAACTAAAATGTACATCCAACAGGTGAACAGATAAACAAATTGTGGTACACGCATAGAATAAAACTACTTAGCAAACAGAGGAATAAGCTATTCATACGCAATATATATATATATATATGATTAATTCATAGAGCCAATGACTTTATTTCCACTATAGTTCAGTTGCCGCCTTAGTCCAAACTACCAACATCCTACCTGGATTACTGCATTTGACTCCTGACTGGTCAGTCATCTTGTTCTTTCTGGATTGCTTGGCAACGAGCTAACTAGGACCAGGGGCTCCTCCTAACATCTTCCCAAGGGACCTCTGCAGTCTCTAGTTACCAGACAGCTGGTTCTTAGCAACTCCTGTAAAGAGGTGGCACCCAAGACTCACACTTTTTACCTCACTTATCACATTGACCCCCATAAAAAGAGAGAGTGCAGGGGTATATTGGGGTAGGTTGAGTCCCTTTCCTGGAGTCCAGTCTCATGATACAGCCAACTGTGCTCAACTCAAACACTCCTCTCCACAGGACACCAAGAGAATATGGCGCCTCTATACAGGATCATCCTTCCACCTATGAATTCAAGCTTGATGTTCACCTGGAATGTACTGAGAGCAAGATCTCAAAAATACTTGCTGAATGAATACTTGCATAAAGAAAACTTCAGTAGCCTGTGAACCATGACATTTCTTTTTTAAAAATTATGATAAAATATACATGACATAAAATTTATTACTTCAACTATTTTGAAGTGTATACATTTTTCTTAACAATTTGCTCCCTCCCATAATTTTTCAATAAGTGTATATCTCTAATTTTTTTTTAAAAAATCAAATACTTTAGTCCTGCTTTTTGTGAACCAGGCATTATTCTAGGTGCTTTCTAAACATTAACTTATTCATTATAATACAACAATCCTATGAAAGCACTTTTAATGAGATATCTACGGCAAAGAGAAGTAACTTGTCTAAGGTCATATACTGAGATAGTAAATGGCAGAGGAGTCCATCTGGCTGACCCAGCTCACACACTTAGCATCTAACACAACGACTGCTTTAACCTCACGGCGCCATACTACATGTTTACTGACCTGTGTGTGTGCCACTAAGTGAAAGTCACACTAAGAAACTGTGCAATTAGGCAGTACCTTAATCACTCACCTATTCTATAAAACCTTAATCCAGTGATAAAAAATAAAATAGATAATATTCGGTCACATACAGGCCTAAAGAGCCCTTCACAAAAGTTCATGTCAAGAGAACTTAGCTCAAGCTCGCTGTTAACAGCAATAATGATGAAAGATTTCCTTTCTTAAGTGGCTTTTTAATCATGCTCTTTGAAGTTAGAACAGAAGAATAGAAGAAAAGGGATCACTATAATCTGGTTCAACATTACAGGGAAAATAAACCATTCAACTAATTATTTTAAATGTAAATAATATAAGAAAAATACCGTAAGAATAAGAATGAAACAAGTTAAGAAATATTAACTCTGAATACTTAAATCATTTAGATATATTTTATTAGACACTAAGCAGGATGAGTGTTTTGCATGTAAAGGAGTGGGGGGAGGGTTTAAACAAAGAGGAAAGAAAAATGTTAACGAATGTTTTTTATTCCATTTCTTTAACAAATTTAATACAAAGGATTTAAGCTTTCCGAAGATAATATATATTTCAGGTTCAATACACAGTAAGTAAAAAAAAATACATTGCCAGGATTCAAGTTCATAATGCTTCTAACATTTTCACACTACTAGGTACCTCTAGCAAGCATTTGCTGCTTTGTATACTACAGCCAGGCAAAAAAAAAATTCTTGTAGCCAGCTTTTGAGCTTGTTCTTTAAGATGTTCTAATTTAAATGCAGTTGTAGACTTCACAAGTATTATGGTTTTAGAGCAAGTCTTGGTTGGCACTATTAGAGCAACGTGATTAGAAAAGGCTTTTGCACATTCTACTTGACATTCACTGCCTACTTCTCTATACTGCTCTGGTTTTATAAAAGTCATCACTGATGCTTCGAGGGGAGGCAAGGGAGGGTACCTTCACATTCTCTCTCTCTCTTTATCTGCATAATCAAGCCTATGCTCTATTAGAAATATTATGAGTGAAATTCTCTTGCTATGTGAATACCTAATGCTGTAGTAAGTCACAGTATTGGTAGTTTTTGTGTTCAAATGACATGCCTATTAAAATGTTTTAACTTCCCCAAGTTTATGTAGTTTACCATTTCATATACTACTTGAAATATGGCCTCCATGGGATCATTTCTGCAATGTGAAATGAAATACACAATCATCATTCCTTTACATTCAAACAAAGAAAACCAAAGTAATTGGTAATAAACATGTGGTAGATTAGCTTAAAAAAAAAAAAAAAAAAAAAAGGGCCCTGGCACTTACTAGCTGTATGTACTTGGGTAACATATTCTAACTTTCCGAGCCTCGGTTTCCATATTTATAAAGTGTAAAATACATAAAGGCAAAGGCCATGTTCGTTTTGTTCAACATAAAAGAGAGAGTACCCGATTAACATGTGTGGCGAGGTAGGGAGCGAGTAAAGACTAGACCACATTTGAACTTTTCAGGCATATAGCAAGCACGTAATATTAATGGCATCTGAATCTGCAAAAATCCCAAATTAAATTTTAGACCGAGACTCCTGCTTTCAGCCAAGAGGGAACTTGCAGGGACTGGATTTACCCTCCTTGAAAGAACTGAAAAATTGGACAAAACATACGAAATAATGGTTTCCAGAGAGTAGACATCATGCAGCAGAGGACTGTGATCCCTAAGAGAGGGGAAACAAATGGAAGTGAACTCTATGACTGACTGAACTTACTGCCTGGAGTTTCCAGGCCTCAGAACTGGGAGGGGGAACTCAGGCACAGCCTGATAGTCTCTTGAGTTGAGGAGACAGAATTGTGAGTCTGGGGAAACCATGTCAGTTGGAGTCCTCAGTACAGAATACAAGAGAGGAGAGAGCTGCATAGAGAGAGGAAGCTTAGGAGATCTACAGCTGAGCACTGAGGAACAAAGGGAAAGAACCACCTGAAAGGAGTACAGCAAACACTCCCCAGTTCTCATAAAGGAGAAGGAGGGGGGTGGAAATCTGTAGATGGGTAGAGCACGGGTAGAATCTAGCATGTGGCTAGATTACAAGCTATTCATATATCCAGAGAAAACTCTAATCTGAAAAGACACATGCACCCTAATGTTCACAGCAGCACTATTCGCAATAGCCAAGACATGGAAGCAACCAAAATGTCCATCAACAGATGTATGGATAAAGATGTGTGGTGTGTGTGTGTGCATCTGCATACACATATATATACACACATAATGGAATATTACTCAGCCATAAAAAAGAATGAAATAATGCCATTTGCAGCAACATGATGGACCTAGAGATTATCATACTAAATGAAGTAAGACAGAGAAAGACAAATACCATATGATATCACTTATATGTAGAATCTAAAAAAATGATACAAATGAACTTATTTACAAAACAGAAATAGACTCACAGACATACAAAAAAAACTCATGGCTACCAAAGGGGATAAGGGGCAGGGGGAGATAAATTAGAAGTTTGGGATTAACATATACACACTGTTATATATAAAATAAACAAGGACCTGCTGTATAGCACAGGGAACTGTATTCAATATCTATAATGGAAAAGAATCTGATAAAGAATATATATACATACATACATATATAGAGAGAATTACTGTTGTACACCTGAAAATAACATGATATTGTATTACAAAATTAACTATACTTCAATTTAAAAAAGGTTAATTAAAAAAAACAAAAGCTATTCTGGCCTTGCCTAACAAAGTTTAAAAGGATCAAACTATTCAGCTGTATCCCAGAACACAGCTCAAGAATATTTATAAGAATACAAAGTATCCAGCACCTACCACAGTAAAATTAACAATTGTCTAGCATCCAATCAAAAATTAGCAAACACACAATGAAGCAAGAAAATATGACTTAGTGAGGATAAAAACAAATCAGTAGAATTAAATCCATGAGTGACACAGATGACAGAATTGACAGGCAAGGATATCAAAAGTTATTATAACTATATTCTATTTATACAAAAAGGTAGAGGAACTCTTGTACATGTTAAGACATGGAAAACATAAAAAAGATCTAAATCCAACTTCTAGAGATGAAAACTAAAATGGAAGGGACTCGCAGCAGATTAACTACTGCAGAAGAAAGGATTAACTGACTCAAAAACACAGTGATAGAAACTCCCCAAAATAAAACACTGGAAAAAAAGTGAGCAGAGCACCAGTGGCCTGTGGGACAATATCAAGTGGCCAAATATACATATAAATGGAGTCCCCTGAAGGAGAGTAGAAGGAAGGGAACAAAAGAATTTTTTTCTGAAGAAATTATAAGATAAAAATTTTCCAAAACTATAAATTTTAGATTAAAATAGTACAAAGAGCAAATTATGACATTGTCATATCTCTTTCCCAAGTCCAAGGAAGACATTTCTATTCCACCCAGGAAACTTTATCCACTGAACCCCTCAAGACAACAATCTAAGCAGCTACAACCTATCCACAGGACCAGCAATTATTAAAATCTATTTACCAGCCTTGATATTCTGCTCCCTCGAAATGTACAATGGTTCAAACATAAAAAGGGGTAAGATTAGCCTGCCTTGCGCCAGAATTATAAAGCAGTATTGGAACAGTATAACAAGTCTACCCTTTAAGAGATTAGAAGGAACAGTACCAAAATGACAGCAGCATTAATCACTTTCAAAATTGGCTATAGCATTTTTGAAATGTGGACATCAATATAGCAGTTCTTAAAGTGTGTTATGCAATCCCTAGGAGTCCTTGAGACACTTTCAGAGGGTCTGCAATGTTAAAATTATTTCCATAATAATATTAGGACACTACATGATTCATCTTTTCCACTGTGTTGATACTTGCATTGAAGGCACAAAGTTGGGTTGAGTCTGCTGGTGCCTTAGCTGAATCAAGGCAGGAGCACTGAACTGTACATGTAGGCATTGTACTCTTCACCATGACTTGCAGTAAAAACAAAACCAAAATGCCAGTTGCACTTCAGAATGTCCTTGATGAAGCAGGAAACACCATTAATTTTGTTAAATTTTGAATATTGAGGACACTTTAAAAAACACTGTGTGTGACAAAATAAGAAGTATGTGAAAAGCACTCCTGTTGTAATAACAGTTGTCCTCAGGAAACGCATTTGTACAATGTCTTTTTTGTTGTTTTTAAAAAATTTTTTTTATTGGAGCATAGTTGATTTACATGCGCAATGTTTAAATAGTGGAAGTAGTCACTCTTTTGGTGGAATACCTTTTTTTGTAAACCACTTACACCATTTTTTAGTGTACAATTCAGCAGCATTAAGTACATCCACACGTTGTATAATCATCACATCTATCCATGTCCAGAATTTTTTATCATTCCAAACAGAAATGTTAGCAGTAACTACCTAGTCTCTCTCAACCCAGCCTCCTGGTAACCTCATTTCTAACTTTCTGTCTCTATGAATTTGCCTAGATACCTCATATAAGTATAATCATACAATATTTGTCTCTTTGTGTCTGATTTATTTCACTTAGCACAATGCTTTTAAGGTTCAGCCATGTTGTAACATGTATCAGAACTTCATTTCTTTTTATAGCTGGATAATATTCCATTGTATGTATACATCACATATTGCTTGTCCATTCATCTACTGAGGGACACCTGGGTTGTTCCTACCTTTTGGCTATCATAAAATGCTGCTATGAACACGGGTGTACAAATATCTGTTCAAGTCCCTACTTTTGATTCTTTGGGGGTAAATACCTAGAAGAATCGCTGGATCATATGGTAATCCCAGTTTCAACTTTTTGAGGAACCACTAAACTTTTTAAACAGTGGTTGCACTATTTTACATCTCCACTAGCAAAGGATGAGGGTTCCAATGTCTCTTTGCCAACTTTTGTCAGTTTCCCTTTTTTCATAAGACATTCTAATGGGTGTGAAGTGGTATCTCTTTGATTTGCATTTCCCTAATGACATTGAGCTTCGTTTCATGCACTTACTGGCCAACTGTATAACTTCTTGGGAGAAGTGTCTATTCAAATTTTCTGCTTGCTTTTGAATTGGGTTTGTGTATGTGTGTGTTTTTCTGTTGAGTTGTTAGAGTTCTTTACATACTCTGGATTTAAATCCCTTACCAAATATATGTT
Organism: Phocoena sinus; assembly: GCF_008692025.1. Taxonomy (NCBI): domain Eukaryota; kingdom Metazoa; phylum Chordata; class Mammalia; order Artiodactyla; family Phocoenidae; genus Phocoena; species Phocoena sinus. Next base: position 13,477,221 of record NC_045770.1, read on the forward strand.
TTGCAAAAATTTTTTCCCAATTTGTGGGTTGTCTTTTCACTCTCTTGTTAGTGTCCTTTGATGGATAAAGTTTTAAATTTTGATGAAGTTCAACTGATCAATTTTTTCTTTTATTGTCTAAGCTTTTGGTGTCATAACTCAAGAAATCATTGCCCAATCCAAGATCATGAAGATTTTCTAAGAGTTTTTATTTAGCTCTTAAATTTAGGTCTTTGATCACTTAAACTTAATTTTTGTATATAAGGTAAAAGTCCAACTTCATCCTTTTGATTGTGGTTATCCAGTTTTCCCAGCACAATTTGTTGAAAAGACTTGGCATCCCTGTTGAAAATTAATTGACCATACGTGTGAAGGTGTATTTCTGGGCTATTTTATTCCATTGGTCTATATGTCTGTCCTTATGCCAGTACCACACCATCTTGATTACTGTAGCTTTGTAGTAAAGCTTTGAAATCAGGAAGTGTGAGTCTTCCAATTCTGTCGTTTTGCTAAATTGTTTTGTTTGTTTTGAGGTCCCTTGAGATTTTCTGGGGGGGGCTGCATTGGGTCTTTGTTGCTGCGTGCAGCCTTTCTCTAGTTGCGGCAAGTGGGGGCTACTCTTCGTTGCAGTGCATGGGCTTCTCATTGCGGTGGCTTCTCTTGTTGTGGAGCACAGGCTCTAGGCGCGCGGGCTTCAGTAGTTGCGGCACGTGGGCTTAGTTGCTCCATAGCATGTGGGATATTCCTGGACCAGGGATTGAACCCATGTCCCCTGCATTGGCAGGCAGATTCTTAACCATTGTGCTATCAGGGAAGTCCTACTGAGATTCTTAATGAATTTTAAGATTAGCCTGTCAATTTCTACCAAAAGGGCAGCTAGAATTCTAATAGGAATTGCACTGGACCTATAGATCAATGTGGAGAGTACTGCCATCTTAACAATACTAAATCTTCCCAATCTATGACATGGAATATCTTTCCGTTTATTTGGTTCTTTTTTAACTTCTTTCAGCAGCATTTTATTGTTTTCAGTGTACAAGTCTTTAGCCTCTTTGGTTAAATTTATTCCTAAATATTTTATTCTCTTTGATGCTATTATAAATGGAATTGTTTTCTTAATTTCATTTTTGGATTGTTTACTGCTAGTGTGTGGAAAGAATACAATTGAGTTTTGTAAAGTTTTGCATTTGATCTTGTATCCTGCAACTTTGCAGAACTCAACTATTGGTTCTAGTAGTGGTGGTTTTTTTAGTGGATTCCTTAGGATTTTCTACAAACAAGATCATGTCATATACAAATAGAGACAGTTTTACTTCTTCCTTTTCCTTGTGGGTGCTTTTTACTTCTTTTTCTTGCCTAATCGCTCTGGCTAGAACCTCATATGTTGAATAGAACCTATGTTGAATAGAAGTGGTGAGAGCAGACACCCTTGTCTTATTTCTGATGTTAGGTGGAAAGCTTTCAGTCTTTCACCATTGAGTATAATGTTAGCTGTGGGATTTTCATACATGGCATGGAACACCATTTCTACTTAAAAGAATGACTAATAGACAAAGTATGGTTACTCAGACTCGAATATTTGGCAGACAGTTTCTCCAAAATAAACAAAGTGACCTGTCACCTCAAGGAAAACAACTGATAGTTCTTGTTGTCAATGATAAAACTCAAGCTTTTAAGCAAAAATTAGAATTAAAAAAAAAAAGCCTATCCTCCACTATGAGCTTAACAGTTTCCAAATAAAACTTTTCTAATGATATTTAATTAATGAATGTGATTGTAGAATGATGTGTCAACACTTGAAAATCTACATAACCTAGTGAACCAATATTTTCCAAGTGACCAAGGTATGATGCTACAAAATCGTGCATGGGTAAAAGATTCATTCCAGATGCAAGACAGACCAATGAATGTTAATGTAACAAGGTATAAAATGTTCACTGAGGCAGTTTAAGAGATTTGCAAAAATGTAAAACTACTTATTTTTTTTAATATTTTCCAGGGAGTTCCCTAGTGGCCTAGTGGTTAGGATTCCAGGCTTTCATTGCCGTGGCCCAGGTTCAACCCCTCCTCGGGCAGCTAAGATCCTGCAAGCCGTGCGGCGTGGCCAAAAGGAAAAAAAAAAAGAATTGAAAAAAATTTTTTTCCATTAAAATGTCTTCACGTTTAAAAAAATGTTTTTACGTCAACATGTAATGGGCTTGTTACTGTTATTATTAAATGTTAATAGTTATTTTAAATATTTTTCAATTTCTCGGTTTTAATATTGAATATAGTAAATATTGATAGATATAACCCACATACATGAAAGTTCTTTGAGGTCCTCAGTGATTTACAGAGTGTAAAGGGGTCCTGAAACCAAAAAGCTTGAGGAGAAAACTGTATTAATTAACAAAAGCTCTACACAGCAAAGTAGATATTTGGTTTAAAGCAAACAAACAGTACTTTAGGCACTCATTCAGCCAACACCTACATTAGAATTTCTTAAGATCTTATTATCACATATTAACAAACCATAGTAACTTATGATTGACTGATCTGCAAGCACTGTCATATTAGAGTTGTACAGGATGGTTTTGAGAACTAAATGTGACTTCTTCACCGTCATGAAACTTCACCTTCTCCATTTTAGCCCAGTTTTCTAGCCTCTTAAGCTGGTAACTTAGGACTTTGTCTGACTAGGTTCACTGAACTCAACTGAATCTACCAATCATGTTACTACAAGAAATGGGAAGTTTTCCAGGATTGTCCTTGTGAATCCAAGCTGTCACCTAAGAGGTATCACATCTTTTTCTTTGTTTAAAAAATAATTTCGTTGATTATATATTAATTATAGAAAATTTAGAAAATACATAAACAGAAAGAAAATTTAAATTACCTCTAATTCCAGTACCTAGAAATAAGTACTGTTGATATTTTGGTATCATTCCTTCCAGGTTTTTTCTATATTTCTTACTTTTTACAAAAATGAGATCTTATTAGTTATACATACAATTCTGTGGTCTCTTTTCTTCTCCTTTATAGAAATATTATAGTCATCATGCTGTACATTATATCCCCAGGACTTACTCATCTTATAACTGGAAATTTGTACCTTTTGACACCTTCACCTATTTAATACATTGTTTGCCTATCATTAATCTTCATAGACAAAAAATTTTTAGTGTCTACATTGTACACAATATCTTCTCTTGTTTATGTAATTCATCTTATGTTGGACATTTAGGTTGTTTCTAGGTTTTGCCTTTCATATACAGCATCTAAATGAATGGCTTTGTAATTGTATTTTAACCCAAATCCCTTTTCTGTTCTTTCTGATAAACTTCTAAAAGTGGAACTATTGAGCAAAATTCTAAATCTTTCTATATAAATCACCCTCCAGACAGAAAGGCTAAACCAGTTTCATTCTACCACAACCAGGTATGAGAGTACTCACATTCCTATACCCTCCTTTTAAACACTAATTATAAGTAGATTTTTCCTTTTGTTGTGTTTGATTTTTCCCTTTTTTTTTGCCAATCTTTCAGGTCAAAAGAAAATTATTTTATGACTAACAAATTGGACTGTTCTTTACTATTCATATTTGGTCTTTTATGCTTCTTCTTTCATGGATTATTTATTTCCTTTGCTAATTTTCTATTTAGACAGAATTTGGAGGGGGGAAGGGAGGATACTTATTTATTTTTCTTTCCTTTTTTTTAAATTGAAGTGTAGTTGATTTACAAAGTTGTGTTAATTTCTGCTGTACAGCAAAGAGATTCAGTTATACATATACATACATTCTTTTTAATATTCTTTTCCATTATGGTTTATCACAGGATATTGAATATAGTTCCCTGTGTTATACAGTAGGACCTTGTTGTTTATCCATTCTACATATACTAGTTTGCATCTGCTAACCTCAAACTCCCACTCCATCCTTCCTCCACTCCCCTTCCCTTTGGCAACCACAGGTATGTTCTTTAAGTCTGTGAGTCTGTTTCTGTTTTGTAAATAAGTTCATTTGTATCATTTTTTTTTAGATTCTGCATATCAGTGATATCATATGATATTTGTCTTTCTCTTACTTACTTCACTTAGTATGATAATCTCTAGGTCCATCCACGTTGCTGCAAATGGCATTATTTCATTCTTTTTTTATGGCTGAGTACTGTTCAATTGTACATATATACACACACACACACCACATCTTCTTTATCCATTCATCTGTCAGTGGACATTTAGGTTGTTTCCATGTCTTGGCTTTTGTGAATAGTGCTGCTATGAACATAGGAGTGCATGTATCTTTTTGAATTACAGTTTTGTCCAGATATATGCCCAGAAGTCGGATTGCTATTATCATATGGCACCTCTATTTTTAGTTTTTTGAGGAACCTCCATACTGTTTTCCATAGTGGCTGCACCAACTTACATTTCCACCAACAGTACAGGAGGAAAAAAAAACAGTACAGGAGGGTTCCCCTTTTAGAGAGAATTTTTTGTTTTTGTTTTATTATTCCTTGCCTACTACTTTAATCTATTCTCTCCTTTCTTCCTTTGTTGTGCCTCCTTTTAAATCTGCTTTGCTGACTTCTCTCCCCCGCCAGATGATTTTTGCCTACTCTCATGGCTTTAAATACTATTCTTGAACATCACCAAATTTCTATCTCTATTCCAGACCTCTCCTTCTGAAGTCCAAACTCTAATATAGCCAACCAATTGCCTGCTTGACATATCACCTTAGATGGCTCATGAGAATATCTCAAACTTAAAGTTGTCCAAAATGGAACTCTTAATTCCCCCTCTCTCAATGTACTTCTCCCCACATTTGTACTCTGAATTCCCCATTTTAGTAACTGCCGCCACCAATTGACAGAGTTAATGACCACAAACCTACATCCTTGATTCTCCCCTGTCATCTTTTCTCACCCTTCTCTTGTCCAATCCACCAGCAATTCTTATTGAGTCTAGCTCCAGTCCACCTCTTATTGGTCCATTTTTCTTCCTTTCAACTTTTTTATCCTTAGTCTATCCTATCTCATCTCTTACCTGGTATACAGCAGTAACCTTTTAACCTATCTCTCTACTTCCATCATTTCTACTTCCACAAGCCTAATCCATTTCCCACACAACAGCCAATACTATCACTGTAGAAGAAAACTCAGATCATGACTTTCCCCTGTTTTATACCTTTCCATGGCTTCCCATTACACCATCTACACACTGGCTCAAACCAGAAACCTATCCAATCCATTAGCAAATCATGTTATGCTAGCTTTAAAACACAGCAAGTTCTGTCCATTTCTTTCCATCTCTACTACCACCACTTTGTTTCAAGCCATCATCATCTCTCTCCTGAACCAAAAAGACAGGAGCTTGGTGCTGTCGCTTTCCCAGTTGTAAGAAAGGCATTCCTGGGCTTCCCTGGTGGCGCAGTGGTTGGGAGTCCGCCTGCCAAGGCAGGGGACACGGGCTCGTGCCCGGATCCGGGAAGATCCCACATGCCGCGGAGCGGCTGGGCCCGTGAGCCATGGCCGCTGAGCCTGCGCGTCCGGAGCCTGTGCTCCGCGACGGGAGGCCACAGCTGTGAGAGGCCCGCGTACCGGAAATAAAAAAAAATAGAAAGGCATTCCTAATGTAAGTGGGAATCTTTTCTCACCAAGCCCAAACTCCTCAACAAAAAGTTCTAAGCCACCATTATCTACCAAGAGGATCTGGCACACTTGTTGAAACCTATTTTCAGGGTGCTAGGGAAAAACTATATCAGTACAAATACTGCTGTTAGCTTGTGAATCACCACTCTTCCACTGGAGGATAATCTGGAAACCAAAAGAATACTAGTTCAGTGGTTATAGCTTGGAAACTAATGGAAAACGAGAGAACATAAGGTTATAAGCATCATGAGAGCTGTTTACTGCTCCATCACTGTTCTTAGAGCAGTGCCTACCACAGAGAAAATACTCACTACTATTTTTTCTTTAATGAATGGTTAGCACATAAGCTTTTAGTTATTTCTGAATTATTCCTGGCTGAATACAACAAAACCAAATTTTGACAATTTCAGTTTATAACTACCTCTAAAAAGACAACATAATTACAACAGAAAAGTTTAATCTTACTTCCAAAATGGATACAATAAGACAATGACAATTTAAAATTAACTGCACTGTATAATCCCATTCAGCTTCTACTATAACATCCTGCGCTCTAACGAAAACAGGCGCAAAAACGAGAGTTAAAGATAAAAGGCAAGAAAGCAGCTTATGGTTTTGCTGAATTAACTTTTTATAAAGTCTAAGAAGAATGAGGGCAAATATCTTCAGAGAAGTTAATTTACCTAATATCCTCTCTAAAACAAGAACAGGAAGCAACTATATTATATACTGATAGGTACACTTATGTACACTCTTCTAGAGAATATTTAAGGGATTAGCTCCTCAACATCCAGTCTGGCAACAAATTCCCTCATGTACATGGCTTTGGGGAAACAGATATGTTCCCCAAGCTATAGCAGGTTTGTTTAGAGATGACACCTTGCCCTCGCTGGACTAATCACAGCACTTAGCTTTTCTTTCCAGAGTTGACTGGTCCAGAGATAATCAATTGATCTATACCAAGCCTAAGTCAAAACTGGAACCAAGAGGTAGATGCTCTGCTACCGTAAGAAACCTGTAAGATGTAAATCTTGGGTGTAGCAGAGGCCAGATTTCCCCACAATTCAGACATTAATCTGCATTGAGAGAATGCAGTGTCCTGGTAGCATTTTCAACCATGGTTTCAGTTATTCCTGAGGCTTGCCTGCATTCTTGCCCTTAGTGCAACTCAAAATATTCACTTCTTCTAGAATATTACCAGTCTACAAATTTTCTCTCTCCCAAGAAGAAAAAGCAGGAACAAAGCATAAAAGGTCTATAACATTCTTTTGTGATAAAAAACAAAAACATTGAGCAAAAAAATAGAAACTTTCTCAACCTGATAAGGGCATCTATGAAAATCCCACAACTAACATCATACTCAATGGTGAAAGACTGAAAGCTTTCCTCCTAACATCAGGAACAAGACAAGGATGTCTGCTCTCACTACTTCTATTCAACATAGGTTCTATTCAACATATGAGGTTCCAGCCAGAGCGATTAGGCAAGAAAAAAAGCAACCACAAAGGAAAGGAAGAGGGCTTCCCTGGTGGCGCAGTGGTTGAGAGTCCGCCTGCTGATGCAGGGGACCCGGGTTCGTGCCCCGGTGCGGGAAGATCCCACATGCCGCAGGAGCGGCTGGGCCCGTGAGCCATGGCCACTGGCGTCCGGAGCCTGTGCTCCACAGCGGGAGGGACCACAGCAGTGAGAGCCCCGCGTACCGCAAAAAAAAAAGAAAAAAAAAAAAAGGAAAGGAAGAAGTAAAACTATCATCATTTGCATACAAATAGAGATCATGCAAACATGATCTTATTTACATAATATTCTAGGTAATCCACTAAAAAAACGACTACGACTAGAACCAATAGATGAGTTCTGCAAAGCTGCAGGATACAAGGTCAAATACAAAACTTCACAAAATTCAACTGTATTCTTCCCACACACCAGCAATGAACAATCCAAAAATGAAATTAAGAAAACAGTTCCATTTATAATAGCATCAGAAAGAATAAAAATATTTAGGAATAAATTTAACCAAAGAGGCAAAAGACTTATACACTGAAAACAATAAAATGCTGCTGAAAGAAATTAAAGAAGACCCAAATAAATGGAAAGACATTCCATGTTCATAGACTGGGAAGACTTAGTATCGTTAAGATGGCCGTACTCCCCACATTGATCTAGAGGTCCACTGCAACTCTTATTAGAATTCCAGATGCCCTTTTGGTAGTAATTTTCAGGCTAATCCTAAAATTCATTAAGAATCTCAAGAGGGGGGCTTCCCTGGTGGCGCAGTGGTTGAGAGTCCGCCTGCCGATGCAGGCGACACGGGTTCGTGTCCCGGTCCGGGAGGATCCAGCGTGCCGCGGAGCGGCTGGGCCCGTGAGCCATGGCCGCTGAGCCCGCGCGTCCGGAAACTGTGCTCCGCAGCGGGAGAGGCCGCAACAGTGAGGGGCCCGCGTATCGCAAAAAAGGAAAAAAAAAAAAAAAAAAAAAAATGAGCAGAGGATTCAAACAGACATTTCTCCAGAGAACATATACAAATGGGCAATAAACATGTAAAAAGACTGCTCATTATGTTACTCATTAGGGAAATGAAAATCAAAACCACAAAGAGATATCTACTTCATACCCAGTAAGATGTCTATAACCAAAATAATAATAATAAGTATTGGTGAGAAGTCGGAACCCCCATACATTGCTCGGGGAATGTAAAATGGTGCAGCTGCAGTGGAAACAGTTTGGTGGTTCCTCAAAGTGTTAACCATAGAATTACCATATGACTCAGTAATTCCAGTCCTAGGTATATACCCAATAGAACTGAAAACATAGAGCTTCACAAAAAATTGTACATAAATGTTCATAGCAGCATTATTAATAATAGTCAAAAGTGGAAACAACCCAAATGTCCATAATCAAAATGTCAATACAATAAAATATTATTTAGCCATAAAAAAGAAAGTAGTACTATTCTATGCTACAACATGGATGAACGTGAAAACATGCTACGTGAAAGAAGCCAGACAAAAAAGGCCACATGTTTTATGATTCCACTTAAATGAAATGTCTAGAACAGGCAAATCCGCAGAGACGGAAAGTAAATATTAGTGATCACCAAAGGCTGGAGGGAAGCAGGAGTGGGTAAAGGGGAGTGACTGCTAATGAACATGGGGTTTCTTTTTGGGGTGACAGAAATGTTCTAGAATTATATAGTAGTGATGGTTGCACAACTTTGTGAACACACTAAAAACCACTAAATTATACACTTTACAAGGTAAATTTTATAGTATATGAATTATATCTCAATTTTTTAAACTGAATACAAAAAAAGCCTCCTAACAACCAAAATACAGATCGCAAAGATGGTACAGTAAAGCCATATATTCTCCTTTACTGGAAAAAAAAAATGTATTCTCACCTCAAATTTATTTATTCTCACTTTATATATAATTTGTACAAACCTGGTTGTACGGTCAAAGCCTATAGTGGATTAAAAGCTTCATATTAGGGGAAATGAAATTGATACGGACAGACATACTGACAGTAAGGTTTTGTTAAAAAGGTAAAAGAACTTACAAGCATTGTGTAAAGCCATTTAGGAAGGGCAAATTGGTCTACGCATTTCATTAGGTTCTGGCAGTACCAATGATTAACAGCCTGATACAACAATCTATACTTATAGTAATGAAGATGATTAATATAATAAGAGCTAACCCACTTATCACTTGCAATGTGCCAATCACTGTTGTAAGTACCGAACATTTAGCTACTTATTAAACTCCCAACGATCCTACAAGGAAAGTAATACTATTATCTCATTTTACAGATGAAGAAACCGAAGAATCACACAGCTAAGTTAAGTGGAAAAGTTAAGATTCAAACTAAGGCAGTTGGCTTCAGAGTCCCTCCTCTTCTTAACCAGTAGACTATTCTGCCTCTCAGTGACGAACTGTGTCATTAAAAAAAAAAAAAAAAAGTCAAACAATGTTCAGTGTGCCTAAGAAGATTGAAAAATCTACAATTTTTATTCCACTATTTAAAAAAAAAAAAAAAAACCTGTTCTATGGCAGCCTGTTATCTATAGGAGAAAGTCTTAAGGTCAAAAAACAGCTCTTTACAATCTGACTCCAACCCATATTTCCAGCTTATCTATCTCCCCTAATTCTAGCCAAACCAGACCGCTCACGTTCCTTAAACAAACAGAGCCTGCATTTTCATGCCACTGTGTTAAAAGCCTTTTCTTCACTTCTCTGCCTAGAAAATTCCTACTTACCCTTCAAAATCTAGCTCAAATAACACTTCCTCTGTGCCACCTTCCCCGATGCCACTAGGTAAAACTGTTCGTACAGCATTTTGTACATATCTCTATTAAAGTATTTATCACGTGACATCAGAATTGAATACTTAACTCTCCTTTTCACCGCCTAGAATTAGAACCTAGTACACTGTGGATAATAAATAAAATTTTTAAGTTTTGGTACGTAATAAAGTCCAAAATTATTTTTTAAATTCAGCAATACAAAATGACAAAAGTCATGAAATTTAAATAATTTAAATGGACAAAGTTCATTTTCACATAAATGAGATGTTACAAAGGTTCCTACAGATTGAATTCAGTTACCAGAAACCTTTTTAAGAAGAAAATACTAATACTCTGGACCAAACCTGAGTAATCTGTCCCAGTAAAGGTAACATGAATAACGATGTGGGTAAAATTTTAAGTGAGAGATGAAGGTTCCCAGAATCCAAGCCAACAGAGTCAAACGCTACAAGGATACCATTTAGTAAGTTACTGTTTGGCATGCTAACTGAATGCCCTCAGAAATTACTGTCCCTCCCAATTCAAGTCACTTCTCAAGTGTAAGTTACTCCCTAAAAATTATAATAGAATTTACATTTTATTACTTGTTCCAGATGAGTTAATATTTAATTCCAACTAGACAAAACCAAACACAACTATACCATGGATACAATCAACCTGTTTCTCTCCCAGTGCATAATATACGACAACCAAGCCAATAACATATGGGACAGTCAGTATAGTTTTCAGTATTTAATAAGTACAAAAGAATACCTATTGGTCCCTCAAATGTTTATTGAATTAACTGCATTTTGCCAATTCTATTTGAAAAGTATTCTATTCTATCCTATTTGAAAAGTTACTTTACCTATAAAGGAAATGTCATTTCACTTGGCTTTATTAAAAAAACAGTTATCCAAACTACTGGCTAATTTTTTTCCTATTATCCCATACTTATAACCTACCTAATATGCTACCAGCTTGGGCAAAACCCTCTTACTGTTTACTGCCAACCCCAACTTCTTTCTTTCAGACTCTCACCTATCCACAAACTTTCACGATCTTCAGGGCCTCTGAAAGACCTACTGCCTCCAACTCATCTTCATGACTGTAAGTCACTGACTTTTCAGAGGTAAACAAATAATCAGAGCTAGGGATGGATCAATACTCTCCAAGGTAACCTTTTATACAAAACACAGCTTTAAGTCAAATGTCAACTTTGCATTCTATTCCTGTTGACATAAAATTAAAAACAACTCAACTATTTCTATGTGTTACCTATTCGGGCAGTCACAGACCTGAATAAATATTTGTGTAGTATTCTCCATTACCTAGGCTGAGAATTCTCCTCATACATTCTTTCTTTCCCCTCCTTGAAGAGGCTTATGGTCTGCTTAGTTTTCTTCATCAAATTCTCCATGAACACCCTAAAATACTCATTTTCTCCAAGGGTCTCCATCTTCCCCTCATATCTTGACAAGATAGTGCGGAGATGCTGGTAGGTGTCTGGCAGCAGGTCTAAGATATAAGGTGGGCTATTCTTTAGCGCCAGCTTTGGGTTCTGACACAGCCGCACCACCTGCAACAAATGGAAAAGAAGGGCTATTACTTGGAGGATCTTAAGGGCAATTTCCTTTTTTAAGTTTAGAAAATTATAAAATATGTGCTCTTTTGCGGAAATACGAAAAATGCACAAGAATATAAGAAATGATCCATAACCCACACACACACCCACAGGCAATCACTTTACATTTTTAGTAGTCTCCCTAGAGGGTGGGTTCTTAAAACCATATCTAACAGTTCAGACAACACATAGAAGACTAAACAATTGGGGTGGGGAAGACATCCACATACATGCCTAAAAAAATGCTAGATGAAGCATGGCGAATTCCTCTGAAATGCATGGCTCACGCCACAGCAGAATAAAGAAAATTTCCAGGGGCAGAAATAAAGAACGTGGCTGCCCTGGGAGGTAAACCTGGTAACGTAGGAGCCTAGAGCTTTAACAACCACTAGGGGACAGGAGCACAGAGGCCTTGGAGCCAGCAAAGAGTTGAACTGAGACACCATTCCTTCCCATATAAATGCAGAACTCTCAGAATTTGCCTGGTTAATTCATTTTACCTTCTTTTACTTTCAACTTTTCTCAGTTCTTAGTTTTAAGTAGGTCTCTTTTAAAGAACATATAGTTAGACTTCTTTAATCCAATGTAACAATCTTTTTTTTTAACTGGTGAGTTTATATTTGTTGTAATGACTAATAATTTGTATTTATTCCTACCATCTTATTTAGTACATTCCATTTATGTGGATTTTTGTGTGTCTGGAAGAGACATAAATTAGTGGGACAGAAAAGTCTAGAAATAGACCCGCACATATATAGACCCTTGACATCACAAAGGAGTGATCTTTCCCAAAACCAGTAGTGGAACAATCCATATAGGAAAAAAAGAAAATCAAACTAAATCCTTACCTTACACTATGCAAAAAACAAAACAAAACAAAAAACCTAGATGGGCTCTAGACCTAAATGCGAAAGGCAAATAAAGTTTTAGAAGATAAGAAAACTATCTTTCATTACTTCATGATGGAGAAAAAATCCTTAAACAGGACCATAAAAAACATTAATAAAGGAAAATATTAATTAAATTCTACTATACTCTAAAAGAACTTCTAAGATACCACAAAAGAGTAAAAACACATGTACAAAATCAGTGAAGATATTTACAATACGTATATATCCAGTATATATAAAGAACATCTACAAATCAGTAAGATAGGGACGGTCTTTTTTTTTTTTGGCTACACCGCGCAGCACACAGGATCTTAGTTCCCCGACCAGGGATCAAACCCATGCCCCCAGCAGTGGAAGCATGGAGTCCTAACCACTGGACCACCAGGGAATCCCCAAAAATGGACAAAAGACTTGAATAAAAACTTGACAAAAGAAGATATCCAAATAACCAATAAACATATGAAATGGTGCTTAATCTCACTGATCATTTTAATTTCATTAAAATGACAATTGTAAGCTCTCAATTAGATACTATCACTACACACACCAAATTGGCAATGCCAACCACTGGCAAGGAGCAAGGACCTTCAAATACTGCTGGTGGGAATCTAAACTAATAAAACCACCCTGGAAGACAGTTCGGCACTGTACGGTCAGGCTAAAGACTTATATGCCCTACAAACCTGCAGATCTCCGCCTGGAAAGGTATACTGGGATACACATACAAAAATGTGTAACAACTAACAACTGCAAACAACCCAGATGTCCATCAACAGTAGAGTGGATAAACTGTAGTATATTTATTAGCAACAATACACTACCATGTGGATGCTCCTCTCAAACAAAGTAGATCTAAAGAAACCAGAAACAAAATATATATATTACAATTACATGTATATGACTACATTACTATTACAAAGATATCCCTCTAAACTATACTGATGCAATATGCATACATAGGTGGTAAAAATATAAGTAACAGAAAGAAAATAATTTTACTTTACTTGTAGCTGATATAACTGTCCATGAATAAAATGAAAGAATTGACAAAACATTAGAAACAAAACAGTTTAATAGGTTGCTGGATTCAAAACTGATATACCAAAATGGCATTCATAAAAATTTTATAAATAATTTTAAAATGTAATTTTAATTGCTGCCATTTTGAATGGCATAAATAAAAATTTAAGGCTCCTAGGAATATATCTAACAAAAAATGTGTAAGACTCTTATGAAGAAAACTACAAAACTTCACTGAAGAACATAAAAACAGAAATTAATGAAGAACTCTATCATGTTTAAGGAGACGTCAGTTCTCCCCCAGATTAATATATAAATGCAGTGCAATTTCTATCAAAATTCCAAAAAGATTTTTCATGGAACTTAACAAGGTGATCCCAAAACCCACATGGAAGAAAAAGAGACCAAAACCAGCCAAGCCTATTTTGAAAAGTCACAAAGTAGGTGGTAGTTACCCAATGAGTTATCAAGACTTTTTAAAATCTTATAATTAAAATAGTGTGATGTTGACCAAAGACAGATAAATGGCCAAATGGAAAAGAAGAGAGCCCAAACAGAGACACGCATGTATGGAAATTCAGCATCGGAAGTGGCATTACAAATCAGTTCAAGAGGAATTCCCTGGAGGTCCAGTGGTTAGGACTAGGCGGTTCCATTGCAGAGGGCACGGGTTCAATCCCTGGTAGAGGAACTAAGATCCCTCATGCCGTTCAGTGTGGCCAAAAAAAGACAAAAGAAAAAAACACACACAAATCAGTTCAAGAGAAAAACTACTGGAAAACTGGTTATCCATACGGGAAAAAAAATTACATCCCTTACGTGTTACATGAAAAGTAAATTTCAGATGAATTAAAGATCTTGTGTGGAGAAAAAACTTTAAAGCTTTTAGAAAAAAAATTGGAAAATATTTGTTGAACTTTATGATGTCAGAGAGGAAGTATTTCTTAAGACACAAAAGCAAATCATAACCATAAACAAAACAAAATGACAACCCACAGAATAGGAGAAAATATTTGCAAACAAAGCGACCGACAAGGGATTAATCTCCAAAATATACAAACAGCTCATACAGCTCAATATCAAAAAAAACAAATGACCCAATTAAAAAATGAGCAGAAGATCTAAACAGACATTTCTCCAAAGACATATAAATGGCCAAAAAGCACATGAAAAGATGCTCAACATCACTATTAGAGAAATGCAAATCAAAACTACGAAGAGGTATCACCTCACACTGGTCAGAATGGCCATGATCAAAAAATCTACAAATAATAAATGCTGGAGAGGGTGTGGAGAAAAAGGAATCTTTCCACACTGTTGGTGGGAATGTAAATTGGTACAACCATTATGGAGAACAGTATGGCGGTTCCTTAAAAAACTAAACCCAGAACTACCATATGATCCAGCAATCCCACTCCTGGGCATATATCTGGAGAAAAACATAATTTGAAAAGATACATGCACCCCAATGCTCACTGCAGCACTATTTACAATAGCCAAGACATGGAAGCAACCTAAATGTCCATTGACAGAGGAGTGGATAAAGAAGATGTGGTACATATATACGATGGAATATTACTCAGCCATAAAAAAAGAACGAAATGATGCCATTTGCAGCAACACGGATGAACCTAGAGATTGTCACACTGAGTGAAGTAAGTCAGACAGAAAAAGACAAATATCATATGATATCACTTTTATGTGGAATCTAAAGGAATGGTACAAATGAACTTATTTACAAAACAGAAATAGAGTCACAGATGTAGAAAACAAACTTATGGTTACCAGTGGGGGAAAGGGGAGAGAGGGATAAATTGGGAGATTGAGATTGACATACACACACTACTATATAAAAAATAGATAACTAACAAGGACCTACTGTGTAGCACAGGGAACTCTACTCAATATTCTATAATGACCCATATGGGAAAAGAATCTAAAAAAGAGTGGATGTATGTATACGTATAACTGATTCACTTTGCTGCACACCTGAAACTAACAACATTGTAAATCAACTATACTCCAATAAAAGAAATTTTTTAAATCATAAATGCAAAGACTGATTAGTTTGACAACACTAACATTTTAGTAATGATAAATCATAAGAACTACTGAACTACTTTTTCCTTTTTTCCATTTGTTTAAAAAAAATCAATGCAATTATAATACTGTATTTTTTTTTCAACATCCTTTTTATTTTCTTCTTGGTAAACTGCACTTTCATCAACGAAATATCCTTCTTTAGAAACACATCTTCCCTTAAAGTCCCCTTTAATGTATCTAATATAGCTAAACCAACTTTCCTGGGTTGGTGTTTGCATGGTGTATCTTTTTCCATTCTTCTATCTTCAAACTTTCTGTATTCTTACATTTAATGCATGACTTTGTCATGCAGAATATAGCTGGTTTCCTTTTAATTCTGACAATCTCTGATTTTAACCAATTTGACCTGTTTACACTTCAACTATGAAACTGTTATTATTGTAGGTCAAATACTGGCAATTTCATATGGTTCACTTAATAAGTACTGATCCTATAATAAATAATAAAATAATTTACTATTTGTTTCCTATGTATCTCTCCTGTTTCATCTTCCTTTACCTCCCCTTTCTTGCCCTCTTCCGGTTTAAGCATTTTTTTATTTTCCCAATTTTCTCCCCCAACAGCTTGCCAAATATATATTCTTTTACTACTCTTTAAATGAATACCTTAGTAATTATAAAATGCATCTCTGACTCATTAAATCTTATATAAAGTAGTACTTTTACCACTTCCCAGACAACACAAGGAGCTTGGGACACTAACTCCATTTACTCTTTTCAAGTTATGTGCTATTACTATCACACATTTTAATTCCATATATCATATAAAGTCTACAAGTCATTATTATTACTTCTGTTATTATTTTATACGGCCAATATTCATTCACATTTACCCACACAATCCCCCTTCCCAATGCTCTTCACTGCATCTGAAATCATTTTCCTTCAGCCTAAAGAACATCCTTTAGTATTTATTTCCTTTAGGGTATAGGCTGCTGGCTACAAATTCTCCTCAGTTTTTGTTTATCTCAAAACATCTTATTTTGTAACCACTTTTAAAGGCTATTTTCCCTGGATAAGAATTGGCAGTTATTTTCTGTCATCATTTTATAGCTACAGGCATACCTCGGAGATATAGCAGTTTCGGTACCAAACCTCTGCAATAAAGGGAGTATGGCAATAAAGTAAGAATTGCAATAAAGCAACTCACAAAATTTTTGGTTCCCCAGTGCATATAAAAGTTATGTTTACACTATACTGTAGTCTATTAAGTGTACAAGACATAGTATTATTAAAAAACAATGTACATACCTTAATTTTAAAATGCTTTATTACTAAAAAATGCTAATCATCAAATGACAACACAGGGTTGCCACAAACCTTCAATTTATAAAAAAACGCATTATCTGTTAAGTGCAATAAAATGAGGAATGCCTTCTAGATGCCACTGTCACTGTTGAAAAGCCAGGCTGTTAGTCTCACTGTTGCTCCTTTGAAGATAAAATGTCTTATTCTGTGGTTGCTTTTAAGATTTCTCTTTGCCTTGGGTTTTCAACAGTTTTACTACGATGTGCCTAGGTGTAGTTTACTCTGGATTTTTCCTGGTGTTTATAGAGCTTCTTTAATTTGGAACTTGATAATTTCTGTCAGTTTTGGAAAATTCTCAGCCAATTTCTCATCAAATATTGCTTTTGCCCCATTCTCTTTCCTCTCTCCTTCCGAACTTCAAGTACTTATACATAAGACCTTTACTCAATATTCCATATGCCTCTCATACTCTTTTCTGTATTCTCCATCCTTTTGTCTCTCAATGCTTCAGTCTGGATTTTTTTTTCTGACTTACCTTCTACCTCACTAATTTTTCCTTCAGCTTTATGCTATTAAACCCACCCACTGAGTTAACAATCAGTTCTTGTGTTTTTCAGTTCTAGAATTTCTATTTCATTATTTACCATTTCAGATCTCTGACAAAATTATCTATTTTATCTTTTTTTTTTTTTTTTTGCGGTACACGGGCCTCTCACTGTTGTGGTCTCGCCTGTTGCGGAGTACAGGCTCCAGACGCGCAGGCTCAGCAGCCATGGCTCACGGGCCCAGCCGCTCCGCAGCATGTGGGATCTTCCCGGACCGGGGCACGAACCCGTGTCCCCCGCATCGGCAGGCAGACTCTCAACCACTGTGCCACCAGGGAAGCCCTCTATTTTATCTTTAATTCTTCTAACACATTAATCATAGATATAAGTCCATGACTGATATCTCAAATATCTGTATCCCCTTTAAGTATGTATCTTTTATCAATCTATCCTGTTGGTTTTCAGTTGTAGTTTGTTTTTTCATAAGCCTAATTATTTTTTATTGAGTGCTGAACACTGTATATAAAAAATTATAGAGACAATCTGAGGCTACGGATGATGTTATTCAGAAAGGATTTACTTTTTTTTTTTTTTTTTTTTTTTTGCGGTATGCGGGCCTCTCACTGCTGTGGCCTCTCCCGTTGCAGAGCACAGGCTCCGGACGCGCAGGCTCAGCGGCCATGGCTCACGGGCCCAGCCGCTCCATGGCATGTGGGATCTTCCCAGACCGGGGCACAAACCCGTGTCCCCTGCATTGGCAGGCGGACTCTCAACCACTGCGCCACCAGGAAAGCCCAGAAAGGATTTACTTTTGCTTCTAGTAGTCAGATTTGGCTAGGGACACTAGGAATTCCAGGTCATCTTAATCTAACCCAAAATTGAGAAGATTAAAAAGCTGGGCTTCAGTCTTCAGTGCCTTGTAAAGACTGGTTTACTTCTGTTTCACCCTTACTCCTACAATTCAGGCCCTCAGGGACCCAACCCCAAAACCTAGAGTGTTTCCCAGGGCCCTCCACCTTGGCAGGCCCTAATTCCAATTTTTTGTCCTCCTTGACATGAGTATTTTGAAAACTCTATTCAGCCTCTCAGCTATCACTTCCAGAATCAGCAATGACCTCATGGAAAAGGCAGCCTCAAAAATAAGGCTTACCTCTCAGAGCTTTCCTTATCTTCCAGAACCTGGCCTCTAATTCCTCACTGCCTTCATAGCTCTTCAACATCTTCTAGCTTTTCTAGTTGCCAGCAGTATTATTTGGTTCAAAACAGCCTAGTCTAACAATGGTAGAAGCAGAAGTCTGACTTCTTACTCTTTATTTAATATTTTAAAATGCCTATTTTCTTGCATCACCAAAAGCTCATTATAAACTTTTTAAAGATGTCTAAATGATTCCACTCTATAGACATACCATATCTTAAACCATCCCCTCCACTTTAACATTTATACTGTTTGTAAGTCTTTGCTATTACAAGTATCGCTGTGATGAACATCTTTGGGCATTTTATTCTTCTAAACATCAGATTATTTCCTTAGGATAGATCCCCCAGAAGTGGGATCACTAGGTCCACCTGGAACAATTGCAAAATTCCAATTTAATTACTAATGTCTCTTCAAATGATGTAAGACAGTATTAAAATTTTTAAACTAAATATTTTATCCTCTGTACATCATTTCCTGTACTCTTGAAAAAGAGCCCTATATAAGCCTGGCAAATAAAGACAAGCTGAATCAACAGAAATATATGATTTATGAATGTTTTAACAGTGTTTTAGGAAGATGCTCATCCTATCAAGGGTTTCAAGCCAAAAGGGAACAACATAGTCAAGAAAAAAAGACTCTACCTCAGAAGACAGCTATATTCTAAATGCAACAGAGTTAAGAACTCATACTAATTAAAATAAATAGTACCCAATTTATAAGTATTACATTCCAAAACCTCATTTGGAAGACAGGTATTTATGATTCAGAATATATTTTTACAGAATATATATTTATAATAAAAATATTAAAATGGTAGGTTCTTAAATAGTCCATGGAGGGAGTTAGGGGAGACTGACATTGAGACTAAGAGATCAAGATTCAGCAAAGACTACAAGAGGTATATGATCGAAGGTTTTTATCTTCAGAGCATACTGAGCATGTTTTATATGGAAAAAGAACCAGAAGAGAAAAAGATAAAAGAAAATGGAAAACGGGATCTACAACACAGCTAGAGCACTAAACACCCAATACCATTAAAAGAAGGGACACCTCCTTCCTTTAAAACAGGAAGAAAGGGAATGAGGACAGGTTTAGACAGACACAGATTCAGAGATATGAAGGCAGTACGTTTAAGAAGACTGCACCTGGGGCTTCCCTGGTGGCGCAGTGGTTGAGAGTCCGCCTGCCGATGCAGGGGACACGGGTTCGTGCCCCGGTCTGGGAAGATCCCACATGCCGCGGAGCGGCTGGGCCCATGAGCCATGGCCGCTGAGCCTGCGCGTCCGGAGCCTGTCCTCCGCAACGGGAGAGGCCACAACAGTGAGAGGCCCGCGTAACGCATAAAAAAAAAAAGAAGACTGCACCTGATCTTGATTTTTCTCAACGTATCCAGTCAACAAATATATATCAGGCACTGGGACACAGAAGTAAAAATACCATACCCCTGAATCTGAGAGGAATCAGGCAATAAACAACAAAAAGGAAATCAACAAGAAAAATATCAGGTTCTATGCAGACAATTAAAATAGAATAATAAGAAAATGCTGGATGACTACTTTAGCACAGTGAGTAGGGAAAGCTTCTCTGAGGTGAATTTAGGCTAAGAGTTAAAATTACAGGAAGGAGCCCGTCACATAGAATCAGCAGAAGAGTAGCCCAAACAGAGGGAACAACTAATCCAACAGCCCTATGAGAATAGGTTTGGATTTGAGGAATAGAAAGATCAGTGAGACTAAAGTGTAGAGAGCGAGGTGAAGAGGGTCATTAAGGGAGAGATGTGGAGTATCAGGGAATTAACAAGGAGACAGTATGATGAAGATTAAAATATAAGCTTTTATGTGTTGAATTAAAATTAAAATGTTTTAGTATCTTGACAAGATTACACCAAATAGCCACATCAGAATGTCCTGTTTCAGTCATTTACCTTCAGTAAAGTTCTTAACCTCTGAGCCTCAGTTCTTTTACCTGTAACACAGCGATAATACCCACCTCATAATAAATGTTTATGAAAGGACTGCAGAGTTTCCAATAAAGTAGACATTCAATGCTAGTTCCCTCCCCATTTCCACACAACTCGACCAGGTTTATCTGCAGGTTAGGCAGGAATTATCTATTGAAGACAGAATGTTAGACCTCACATCACCCTTTGTTGACTCCCAGAAACTGACACCCTTATTCCTACCATCTGGCCATGCCACAGCTACCCTTCCAAACCTGCATGGTGTCTAACTACTTGGTAACCAAGGAATAGAGAAAAGGCAGTAGGCCACCCAAGAACAGGGTGGCCAACAATCTGCAAAACCTACAGTATCCGCTCCTGCAAAGGTCCAAAACAAGCAGAGCTCCCCCAAACTATTTACATTTACATCCAGAGCTACACATGCCAACCCATAATATATTCTCCCTATTTAAAGGCAAATGCATTAACATTAAGAATTCAGGTTAAAATGCATTATTTGCCTAATACCTCTGGAAAAAAAGGTATACTTCCTTTCAACAACAACAAAACTAAACTAAAATTGCTCTGCCCAACCTATAGTAAGCAATTAATAAACGCTGATTGGGCTTCCCTGGTGGCGCAGTGGTTGACAGTCTGCCTGCTAATGCAGGGAAAACGGGTTCGAGCCCTGGTCTGGGAGTATCCCACATGCCGCGGAGCAACTAGGCCCCGTGAGTCACAACTACTGAGCCTGCGCGACTGGAGCCTGTGCTCCGCAACAAGAGAGGCCATGACAGTAAGAGGCCCGCGCACCGCGATGAAGAGTGGCCCCCGCTTGCCGCAACTAGAGAAAGCCCTCGCACAGAAACGAAGCCCCAACACAGAAAAAATAAATAAAAAATAAATTAATAAACTCCTACCCCCAACATCTTCTTAAAAATAAAATAAAATAAAATAAAATAGGGCTTCCCTGGTGGCGCAGTGGTTGAGAGTCCGCCCGCCGATGCAGGGGACACGGGTTCGTGCCCCGGTCCGGGAAGATCCCACATGCCGCGGAGCTGCTGGGCCCGTGCCATGGCCGCTGAGCCAGCACATCCGGAGCCTGTGCTCCGCAACGGGAGAGGCCACAACAGTGAGAGGCCCGTGTACCGCAAAAAATAAATAAATAAATAATATAATAAAATAAAATAAATGCTGATTAATGACAATGACCTGAAAAAACATATTACCCCTCATAACAGATTTAAAATATCATGAGTTTTTAAATGTCTCCCAAACACTTGATTAGTTCACATTTTCAAACTACTACCATGTACGTTCCACAAATGTTATCTGTCCCTCCTTAGAATGTGACCTTGTAAAGATCAACTGTAGATTAAATATCCGCTTTTCTCAAGATCTTTCAAAGACAAATCAATCACATGACCAGGGAAATCAGCACTCCTTAACACTAACACAGACCATAAATTAAGTATATAGGTAGAGCAACTCTTTTGACATTAAAATCTTCTGTAAAGAAAAAAAAAAAATTCCCTAAATATTTATAACCTCTAGGGAAAAAGTTTCCAAAAGGCTTTGTGAATAATTCAAGTCAATAGTTAACAAACATCAAAAGCCAAAAGAACCTGCCTTTATTAGTGAATGTTAAATTGGCAGTTTTCGTTAACCTCTAAAGCACAAATGTGCGTTCTGAGCTTAAAAAATTCACCAAAAAATTTCCGAAAGATATTTTCCTGCTTAGTCTGTTCTCAATTTTATTTTGCTTTCCAAGTCTTACAATAGCAAAAATGGCTTCCTTTTGTTTACTTCTGCCTGTACATTTACAGCATCACTCAGAACAATGTCAAAAAGAAACATGCTTAGCTCTGGGAAACCAACAGTATCCCTGCACAGCTGCCATATACTCCATTCATAATAGCTTCCTCACTGGCCTAGCTCCTCCCTTTGCTTCTGCCAAGGGCTCAATGGTCAATAGAAAAAATTTGGAAAGCGCTATGATTACAATAAAGAGGAATAAAATTATGTTTGGAAATTGCTAAATTTTTAAAAACAGAAAAGTTACAGAGAACAGTGCCTATGCCTAATTCTGTTCTGAACACAGAATCTTTTCTAACACTAAGGAATTGTATTTCTAACTAGGCAGAAAACTATAAGCATATATGACTGTGAATGACTAAGTATTTTTATCTCTGTAGACCTTAACTTATCCATGGAATCATTTTTCATTTCAAACTTCTTCCTATGTTAAAAAGCATGATTAAAATAAGCACTAAGCTTCAAAAGCAAGTATTCAGTATGGTGAGCTATACATAAAACACATAAAATTTGATTACAGTTTTAAAAGAATCAGTTGCTCAAGAGAACAGGAGGTACAGCAGAAAGGACACCAGGGTAGGAGTCCAGAGACCTGGGTCTTAGTCTGGTGACTGACATTAACTGGCTATGTGACCCTGGGCAAGTTACTCATCTCTCTGGGTCTCTCTCCCTCTATAAGTTAAGAGTTAGATCAATTAATTTCTTTTCTTAAAGCTTCAAGTTTTAGAAACTAATCAACTCAGAAACTTGAAGAGATTTAACAGTTTTACAAGTGTAACTACACAGTGAAGCTTTTAAATGAAAACTTATGACAGTTTTTCAAAGAGAAATCAGAAACCCATACTTTTTTTAAAAGAAACATATCATCACTAGGTAACGGCTCCAAGAAAAAAAAGTCTTTTACTTCTAATTACTCTTCTCCATTACTGATTTATCAAAACCCATTCAGGGACTTGAACTGTAATTACTACCCAACGCTTCTCAAGTACCTCCCAACACTATTTATTTAAAGCACTATGTCACTTACAACTAATTACCAATCTCATTACTTTCATTTATCACATTAATTGCAGAAAAAAAAATACAGCCAGTACAATGTAGGAAATTAAATAACCGACATGCGCTAACAGCTTAACCATGCAGTTTTTATACAGGGATTCTGTTTTTAAAAGGAAAATATAATTCTCTTCTCAGACTTATCAGTGCAACTTCAAACCAATACTTAGCATGAACCAGAGATTAAATGATTTTAGCATCATTTTTGGATGTCAGACCCTAATTAAGGCACAACTGTGAATTAGGATATTGTGGAGTTCTCTGCATGGTCTAGTCCCTCCCCAGTCCCAATCCTCTTTCTGGTCTCAAGGATTAAGTAAAGATTTGCCTAATGATTCCCACAGGGGGTTCCCTGATCCCTTTGAACACCTTCAGTTATACCACCAGTTTGCAAGTATGAGGACTGAGTCATCCTTAACTCCCTAGCACCCAGCAAAAAGTTCATGTTCAATGAAACTGTGATGGTGGAAAAGGTGCCAACGTAATTTTCACCTAAAGTAACTAGGAATCAGCTACCATATTTAAATCAACAAACTAGACAAGGATTGTGGATGAAAGCAGACTTTTTGGAAGGCAATGTGCCAATATATACTTTTCAAACTTTAATGTATAATTCCTTTCACCCAGTACATTTCATTTCTAGAAGTTTATTCTAAAGAATGTTTAGCAAATGCATAATAGATAGTCACTGCAGCATTGTTTCTAGTATTAAAAATCAGAAATAACCTATAAGACTATCAATATGAATTTGTTAAATAAACATATATATCCATATTATAAAATCTTATACACCCCTTAAAAAAAGAATTCAGGACTTCCCTAGTGGCACAGTGCTTAAGAATCCACCTGCCAATGCAGGGGACATGGGTTCCAGCCCTGGTCTGGGAAGATCCCACATGCCGCAGAGCTCCGTGCACCACAACTACTGAGCCTGCACTCTAGAGCCCACGAGCCACAAGTACCGAGCCCGCGTGCCAGAACTACTGAAGCCCGCGCAACTAGAGCCCATGCTCCGCAACAAGAGAAGCCACCACAATGAGAAGCCCGCGCACTGCAAAGAAGAGTAGCCCCGCTCGCCGCAACTAGAGAAAGCCCGCGTGCAGCAACGAAGACCCAATGCAGCCCAAAATAAATAAATAAATAATCTTTTAAAAAAAGAAAAAAGAATCACTTAGAGTCTGAACAGCAGTTCAAGATCCACATAAAAAAACAAAAGTATTAGTTGGGTGGCTTATGTTACTTAAACTCTCTGAATCTGTTTCTTTCTCATAAGACACATTATTTTGAAATTTTTGCTGTATCAGATGTGAAATTGTGAACTGCTCAGCAATATAAGGAATTATTAGAACTTGGTTATCAGTCTTAGTGAGTAAGTGCTAAAAAGGCAACAACTTGCTCAAGTCATAAATCTTTCAAGGGCAATGCTATCCATCCAGGCTTCTCGGAGCTGCTTAGAAAAAGGGACTGGAGAGATGGACCCCAAACAGTAGACACTGGTTACCTCTGGAGAGGGCAGTCATTTTGCAGTATGAGAGTAAATGGAGACCTTTACATTTTGTTCTGCATATTTTATGGTTCATAAATTGTTTTTCACAAAGAGTACTACACCTGTGTACTGCTATTCAAAGTAGCTCTAAGAAAGAAGGAGGCAGGAATTAGTATCCCATCCCCCTCAATGAAGTAGCAGTGAGTTGGCCTCATTTTAAGATTTCTTGTGGTTGATCCCAGAGCAAGAGGGAAGGTCAATGGTGGCTGTAAGAAGGCGCCCAAGGCAGAGGAGTCTGCTAAGCAAGACCCGCCACCCATCCCAAAAGTTGCAGAGGGGAGACCCAGGGTCATTGCTGATTTAGGAGTTTCTATGGCAGTGACATTCCATCTCCTAGGGCTTGAATCCCCCGTGGGTGTGTATCACCAATACCATCACTGCACCCCTTTCCCCTCCTCCTTTTGGAAGCTGCTGCAGGAAGGAACATTGTGGGGACAGAGCTGAGGCTGGCTTCCAGTGCTCCTGGTTGACTACTCCCACCTATTTCCTTCCAGCACAAAATGTGCTAATCATGAAAACATTTCACAATGACTTGCTTGTTATAATCCCCCTCTTCCAACAAACCTAATGATCAGAATTAATTCTAAGATCAGAATTAACAACTTCATTGGAAAATGTGATTGAAATTTAGGCTCAGTTTTCAAACTAATGCTTAGTCCATTTTTCTTTTAATGCTCTAGGTTAGTCATTAGGGAGGTGATTTTCATAGTATAAACATTATCCGTATGTTTGACTATAACATGAACTCCACTGAAAGTGAAGACTTGGGGACCAATCTGCCCATGTGTATACAGCCAACAAACAACATATTAAAAACAGGTTGTACTACAGCAAGGGTCACCAAAAACTTCAACCAAAGCCATGAAATGAACAGGGCAGATTATGTTCTTCCCTGGCCTAACCCTACTTTTATTCCATATACCCTTCAAAATTTCTATCATGAATCACATGAAATGCTCAGTGAGTTCACATTTCATACGGAACTAGGGAGAATTTTACATCCCTTGGGGGAATTTTTAATAGGCATGAAAACAACACAACCTTTTTGTTTACAATGACTGTATATTACCCTTATAACCAAAAAAGGTAAAACTACTTTTAGTAAATGTTACTTTAATTCAACATTCAAAAAAAACAAAAAAAGATTCCCTACCTGATCCTCCTAATTAATCACATAGAAAATGTGGGAACATGTTTTGATCTCATTTTACTTTGTTAAAATGTTTGCACTTCATTCAGCACGTACTATATGTTAGGCACAGGAACTGATGTTAAGACAGTCTTGGGACTTCCCTGGTGGCGCAGTGGTTAAGAATCCGCCTGCCAGTGCAGGGGACACATGTTCGAGCCCTGGTCTGGGAAGATCCCACGTGCCACGGAGCAACTAAGTCCGTGCGAGACAACTACTGAGCCTGCGCTCTAGAGCCCACAAGCCACAACTGCTGAGCCCGCACGCCTAGAACCCGTGCTCCGCAACAAAGAGAAGCCACCGCAACGAGAAGCCCGCACACCGCAACGAAGAGTAGCCCCCGCTCGCCACAACTAGAGAAAGCCAATGCACAGCAACGAAGAACCAGTGCAGCCAAAAATAAATTTTAAAAAAAGACAAAGCCTTGATCCTGAAGAGCTCTAGTGGAGGGAGAGACAGAAGAAATAAAAAGTGGTAAATGCTATCACTTTTTTTTTTAAATGAATCCCAATACCTTTATTTTTAATCACAAATTCCTGGGTGACTAGAATTCCTAGAGTTAAAATTAAATTGGGAAGGAGCTGACTACCAGAAAATAAACACCTACTTTATTAATACAATAGCAACAGAAAGGGTTCCCAATCTTCAGAAGAAAAATAACATGAACCAGCACCACCTGGTGGGTGTTACAAGATGAAATGCCCACATTTATTGTATCGAGAGCCCCCCACCACACTGCAGGTGCTTCATCGAGGACAGCTGCCATCAGAGCTGAATGGCATGAATTAAGTGCAACGGGAGAATAACGTGTACAAACTTCCACGATAACCACGCAAAGTAACCAGTCCACATAATTTGAAGAGACACAAACCCTTAACTTAAAAGAAGAGATTTCTTTTAATGGTACTAGTTAAACACCACGTTAACATCATTCAAAAGAACATCTACTTTGCCTGAGTGTGTGAATGGCGGGTGTGAGAGTGTGTGTGTGCGTGTGTGAGAATTGCTGTTGTATACCTACACAGGTCACTTTCTGAAAAATGACTTTTGTTATCAAGACTTTGTTGTATACCTGAGAAGTTACTGTATGGAGGAAATAACTAAGCCTTAGGAGGTGGGTAATCCTGGATTCCAAGTCAAGCTCCCCTATTAACTAGGTTACATAACCTCTCTGAGGCTAAGTATCCATAAAATAGGGATGATACCGCCAAAGAACTACTGAAAGAAATAAATAAGTTTAATGTAATTAAAAATGATTCCCACCCCCATACCTTTTCCTTTCAGAATTCCTTTGGGGCACACAAAGCAGTTTAACAAATATTTACAACGCACTTACTGTTGTGTAAGGCCTTGTGACTGGACACTGCAGGACATAAAGAGATTACAGTTGCTGTCCTCGTGGAGTTTACAATCTTCAGAGGTTAAGATAGAGAAGAAATATGTACATGATGTTTAAACTTAAGAGATCCCGTATCACTTTGAACACACAGTCACTTATCACTATAATGTAATCTCCTGGAATGTAAGAATTTACACCTAGCACTACTATGCTCCTGATTTAGTGAGCGTGCAAGCATAGGAAGAAAGGTAAGAAGAAAGGGAGAAAAGAGTCCAATGAAATACACTGATTCATAAATTCTATTAAGTGCATCTTATTTCCAAAATACGGGAAGTTCCTTAAGGTGCTTTTTTTTAGGGCAAGCAGGAGAAGGTAGGTAGCAGAAGGATTATCCTTTTATAATGCCTTTTTAAACCCATGCTTTAAAGGAAAGCATTTTTCCCATAAATTATAGCCCATTAAATAAATGAACACCTGGGATTCCCTGGTGGCGCAGTAGTTGAGAGTTCGCCTGCCGATGCAGGGGACACGGGTTCGTGCCCTGGTCCGGGAAGATCCCACATGCCGCGGAGCGGCTGGGCCCGTGAGCCACGGCCGCTGAGCCTGTGCGTCCGGAGCCTGTGCTCCGCAACGGGAGAGGCCACAGCAGTGAGACGACCACGTACCGCAAAAAAAAAAGAAAACAACGAACTCCTTAAGGTTTTACTAACATAAGCTAATTTAAAATAAAAACATAGCATGGACCTAAAATACTGCCAGCATAATGCTCTACTTCAGAAGTGGACAAACTACAGCCTGCAGCCTTTTTTGTACACCTGCAAGATAAGAATGGTTTTTACTTTTTTTTTTTTTTTTTTTGCGGGTACGCGGGCCTCTCACTGTTGTGGCCTCTCCCGTTGTGGAGCACAGACTCCAGACGGGCAGGCTCAGCGGCCATGGCTCATGGGCCCAGCCACTCCGCGACATGTGGGATATTCCCGGACCGGGGCACGAACCCGTGTCCCCTGCATCGGCAGGCGGACTCTCAACCACTGCGCCACCAGGGAAGCCCGGCTTTTACATTTTTAAAGAGTTGTAAAAACAATAGGAAGAATATAGTGGGCTGCCCTGGTGGCGCAGTGGTTAAGAATCCGCCTGCCAATGCAGTGCAGGGGACAAGGGTTCAATCCCTGGTCCCACATGCCGCGGAGCAACTAAGCCCATGCACCACAACTACTGAGCCTGTGCTCTAGAGCCCACGAGCCACAACTACTGAGCCCGCGTGCCTACAGCCCGTGCTCCACAATGAGAGAAGCCACCGCAATGAGAAGCCCACGCATTGCAACAAAGAGTAGCCCCTGCTTGCGGCAACTAGAGAAAGCCCGTCTGCAGCAATGAAAACCCAACACAGCCAAAAATAAATAAATAAAATAAATTTATTTTTTTAAAAAAAAGAATATAGGACTGCATATGTGGCCAGCAATGCCTAAAGTATTTACTATCTGTCCTGTGACAGAAAGTTTGCCAACTCCCACTCTACTTCATAAGGGAATTTTGAGTCTCTCACTAAATTAAATACCTTGATACTTCTACATTTACATTCAAGGCAATTTATATGATTGCTCTCTCCACTCCCCTGCCCTGCTGTCTCTTTACTTACTAGCCACTTTCTTCACATACAAGTATTCTCACAAATATTAATTACAATATACCGAGGTGGCGAAAAAAACCTAGAGGCTGACCACGTCTTCTGTTTAATAGCAAGCATTCTAGCACAAGCATTTTTCCAAGAATGAGTTTAAGTTCTGCAATGGAATAGTAAATTGGGCCTATGTTGACCAGAACCCATGACTTATGCCAACTTCTCCATCCGTATACATCCAATATTGGAGAAGAGGATACAGTTCCCAGGGCTAAACCAATAAACTGATTAATAATAGGCTGGGATAATATTCACCTAGCTTCAATGACAAGGTTAAAACAGATATGAGATGGTGACTTAGAGCTAAAGTCAATAAATGTGTGGGACATCTATAGATCTGACACTAAGTTCTTCTCCACTTATATCATATGGCATAAAGTCAAGAAGGGTTAGTGATACATTTAAGACTTTCAACAATAAAGTGAAAAAAGAGAACATCTATGCTCTAAACAGCAAGAGTAAAAGAGACGGTACAATCTAACAACACTCCAGAATTAGTCAGAAAATCTAGAAAGCAGTACGAACCTACTGGACTAGTACATCAGAAAGAACTGTTTTCATTTCAGCACAACCAGTAATATGTGATATGGGGCAAAAAGTACTAAAAATCATTTTCCAAAGCAAGCAACACAAGAATAAAACATTCCTTTCCCAACGCTAGAATGGAAAAGCTAGAAGCCTACTTTCCTTGAAACTACCGAAACCTGAAAAGCATTGACTCAAAACTGAGAGGTCTTTATACTTCCCAAATAATTAAACATTCTGCAGAAGAAATCATAATCCAATACACACTCTTTAAAGAGATGAATGAGAAAGACTTAAGGGGAAATCTTATTTTAAGGACTACGTTACATAGACTCAAAAGTTTGATAAAAAGTTTATTATTTTTAAGGAGAGGTCTCTAATCAATATGATTTTGATACATCGCATGTTGATACAATGAGAAACTAATTAGAAATGCAAATATTTTTTCATTCCAGGAGAAACTTTTTAAGTCATTAACTCTACATCCCTAAAATGCAAACCTACAATCTTCGGATTTTGAATATATTCCATATATATTTTCAAGGTGTCAATGCATTTAAAATTTCCTTTATGCCTAACTTTCTTTAATGGTTTTATTACAATTTCTAATAATGAAATTAGCATTATAACACCAATATAATCAACATACAAATACCTGTTTATTAATTACCATACCAATTACTTAACATGAGAAAAACCAGCAGTGAAAAAGTAGCTTCTGAAACCACTGGTATGCACTACAGGAGTGCTAACTCATACACGGGACTTATTAAGAATTTAGATAGCACGTTTATATTTGCCAAGTGCTTCACAGTCACTTTTATTAGCTGTTTCTAGTGCAAAACAATCCATGAAGAACTTTACAGAAGAGGAACCTAGGCCCAGAGAGGCACCAAAGAAAAACAATTTTACTCTGGAGGAAATAACACCATTCTCTTACAATCTATGCCTGATCCTTCTAATAATCACCTTTCATCTGCAGAATGAATTTTGCAAAAATAAGTTATTAATAAATGTGAAAAATAGCAAGGAAATATTGAATTCTCTGGAACAAACCATTAGACTGTTTAAACACTTTTAAATACTTGGGACTAACTACTATATTTCATTATACAGACACAACTATAAGGAAGTAAAATTCTCTCAAATGCCAAACTTAAAGTGGGGTTATTTTTCACACTTGCTGAAAAAAGAAAGTAACCAAAGCAGCTCATCTAACAAGTTTAAAGTCAGGTTCCATAATAAGGAGTCAGGTTCTGTTACCAAAAAAAGTAGAACCCAACGAAAAGCAGTGTGTGTGTAAGGAGGAAGTTCTGGAAGAAGTCAGAATCTGCCGCCTAACCCGCTCAGTCAACATATCTCTCCTAAAATAATGGTTATGACCAGAACTTGTGGTTTAATCAGTGCATATCTATCTCAGCACCAGCAATGGATCCCATTCAATGTTTTGGAGGAGAAAAACTTGAGCCAGCGCTAGATGTGGAGGAAAGTTCCTTCCTTGGCTCATTTAAACACCCCCCATTTATTTTCTCTTGGTGTTGCATCTTAATGAGAAGAAAAAAACAGAAACAAAAACTATACGCTCACCTAGAGCGCAGTTTGCCTGCGGAGTTGTCAGGACCCCAGGTCTCTCAACCAGAGCCCGTAAACCTAATTCCCTAGTCAGAGCTCATCCAGCTAACAGTCCCAGCCGGTAAATCAAGCGCTCTTCCTCACCCCCTCCCTCCTATTTCCCGGGGCCAATTCCGTGACCCACATCCCTACACCCTACACAGAGCCGCAAACTCTGCACCCCCATTATACTTCCTCCCCGGTGGCTCCCCAGTTACCCTTCACCCCAGCCGCCACCCCATCTTTGTCTCGCAACCCCAAACACACATCTCAACGTTCCCTCACTCCCAACCGCAGCCCTTCCCCCACCGCCGACCCCCATCCTCCAGGTCTCCTCCCCACCCCCATATTCCCCACCCCTGCGCCCCGTCACCCCAGCTCCTCGCCTCCCCAGCCTCGCATGACCCGTCCCCTCCCCCAGCTTCCTCTGTCCCTTCCTTCCCGTCCCTCGGCCCCTCCGCCCACGCCCACCCCTGCTCCCGCGGGTCCTCTGCAGGCCTTTCACCTTGTCCATGAGCTTCCAGCACTTCTCCACCATCTTCTTGTCCACGGTCCCCGGAGGGTGGGGGCTGAGGTGGTGGTGGTGGTGGTGCGGCTGGAAGGCGTCCTTCATGAGCCCGATCAGGCCTCCCGAGCCCGAACCCCCGGAGCCGCCGCCGCCCCCGGCCCCAGAGCTCTTTTTCACATTGCCGGCCATAGCCCGGGGAGGGTTAGGGGCCCAGCCGCGTCCGCCGGCTCCGCTTGGCTGCAAGTGAGGGAAAGAAGGAGGGCGTGAAGGAGGGGCCTCTCCCGGCCGCCGCCGTCACAGCCGCCGGCCGTCCGGGCGGAGGGAGGGGCGGTCGCGGGGAGGGGAGTGGGCGGCGCCGGGAGCGTGGGTCCGCGCGGGCGCGCCCCTTCAGAGAGCGCGAGCCCGGGGGAGGGAGGAGCGCGCGGAGCCGGCGGCCGCGTTGGGACTGGGGAGCGACCCCTCCTGCACCACCCCGTCCCGAGCCACAGCTCCCGGAAAGCTGCGGCCAAGTTTCCGCGCCGTCTCCCCCGCCCCTACCGCGAGGTTGGGGGGCGCTGCCCAGGCGGAACCTTCGCGCTGCGCCCCCTGCTGGAGGAGCAGGGAAAGGGCGGGGCGGGGTCTAACGTGGAGCCTGCGCACTAGGCAGAAGCCGAGCCCTCCGTGTTCCTTGTGGGTTGTGGGATGACCCTCCTGGAGGCGGTCATTGGGCTATTTAAATTAAGACAGGTGGCCATAGAAAGAATCTGAACTTCAAGTCTTTACCCCACACCTGACAAATGAGGAAAATGAACTTAAAGCTGTTTGCTTCTTAACACTGTGGGAGAAAAAGGGAAATTTTTTCCCCACTCCTTAGTGTTTTAAACTAGTTAAGTCAGGACCAAGGACAGGAATGTGAATGCTGCAGATTGTTGCATCCTGATTAGACCCCAGAAAGGCTTGAGACACTTAGGCCTCGAGCTCTTCTTCCAGGCCCTTTGACCCTTCTGAAAACAAAACACTTACCCCTTTTTTTGCTTTGAACACAAGTTCCTTTTCTGGAAATTGAATATGTACTTAAGATTCCCCTGCACAGCGCACTGCACCACAGGTGGGCACTGCCAGCATCAAGCCCTGACCACAGAAACCTTGAGCTTCAAGCCCTGGCCTGAGGAGTCCTCGCTCCTCCCAGGGAACAGTAATGCGGTTCCCAGTCACTTCCACTTTTCTAGTCTCAAAGTTCCGCTGGAAGAACTTTGAAAAAAAGAATCTCTCTCCCAAAGAAGGAAGTGCCCTGCCCCAATTTGCTAATTCTGAGCCTCAGCTTTGGGAGTATGCAGGCCCTGGTGTCTCAATAAGTACTCACTTCCTCCTTAGATTCCCCACCTGGCTCTTCTACAAAGCTCTTGACTGTAAGAGGGGAAAAAATATCCTTGTCTGCAATTCAATGGCCTGTATCTAAGATTGATTGCGGAGTCAAAATTATCATTTCCTATCAGTAGAATTTCCATTAGTCAATTCCTACCTAGAAAGAGTTAAAATGTCTAAAGAAAATGTATAGGCAAAGCTCTTAGATAATTGTCAAAACTTCCCATCCCTAGTGCATCCACCCTTAGTTGCAGGCTCTCCTTCCCTCTCCCTTGGTCTATTGAAACCTTTTCCTCACTGATTTCCCTGCCACCTCCAATCCACGCTGCCACCAGACCAGTGTTCCTAACGTATAGGTCTGACAGCATAAAACAAAACAAAACAAAACACTTTAAACACTCCCCATTGCCTCCTGAATGAAATTAACAGTTATGATCTAACTCTAAACTACCTTGCAGTTTTGTACTACTCCAGTACATATATCCCATGCTGGGTGACTCACCAACTCACAAAATACCACAATTCTTTCTTTTTTCATCACTATTACTCAGAGCATTCCCTCTGCCTAAAGAGTGCTACTAAAGTCCAATCCATTTTTTTATACTCAACTCAGATATTGTCCTCCTTACCAGACAGTCCTCCTCTAAATTTCCATAACCATCTATTTCTCACCTGCCACACATTAATTTATGCTATATTGTCTTATCGACTTTGGTTTTCCACAGTACCTAGCACACTATAGACATGCAAGGGTACTTTTTCCCCTCGTAGTCAAATCCTAGATTTTATGGAATATAGGTTAAGAAATTAACCCTTGGAGCCGTGTATGAGCTCGTAGGTCATCTTCACAATGTACATCATCATTGTACATCTCTGGCTTGGTTTAAGGCTTCCAATTTGCATTATGTTCAGTATGGTCTGTATAGAATGGAATTGTAAAATCTGCACTCTTTTTCTGCTGTAGTAAGCCATATTTCTTTTTTATTTATTTATCTATTTATTTATTTTTGGCTGTGTTGGGTCTTTGTTGTTGCGCACGGACTTTAGATGGGGCGAGCAGGTGCTACTCTTCGTCGTGGTGTGCGGGCTTCTCATTGTGGTGGCTTCTCTTGTTGCGGAGCATGGGCTCTAGGTACGTGGACTTCAGTAGCTGTGGCACAGTGGGCTCAGTAGTTGTGACTCGCGGGCACTAGAGCACAGGCTCAGTAGTTGTGGCGCACGGGCTTAGTTGCTCCGCGGCATGTGGGATCTTCCTGGACCAGGGCTTGAACCCGTGTCCCCTGCTTTGGAAGGCAGATTCTTAACCACTGCGCCACCAGGGAAGTCCCATATTTCTTTTAATATATGATGACCTATATTTGTCTCACATTTGAGTGAAGTAGAGAGGGTGACGCTTCTCTCCTCTGTATCTCTTTAAAACCCCCAGAAGGGATCCTATTCAAAGGAAGACAGAGTTGTGCTGAAATGATCGTTCCTGTTTTCACTTATGAACTGAGGTTAATGAAGAAAGAAAGAAAGATTGGCCTTTCTTTCACAATTTTCACTTGGCTTGTTTTCATAATGTGCTGGAGATTGAATTGTTGATCACAATGTCATTCTCATTCCTGGATTATTCTAGAGCTTGCTCAGTTTGTATCACATCATGTGACCTGTGGCAATTTTCTTATTCCATTTCACCTTCGCCCCAAACCACATCCTCTCTGCACCTGAAAGTCGGTTGACTGAATATATTTGAAAAGTAAATGCTTTTCTGAGACACGATATGTTGTTTATACTCTGTAATTTCTGTCCTCAATATGGGACTCCGTGCATCAGCACAACAGAGACACTAATTATTCTATTCAAAAGTCCTCAAACAGGCTTCTGGATGAAGGGAAGGACCAGGACAGGAACCTCTACTGCATTCCTACTCAGGGAGAGAGGGTTCTGGGGGGCGGGGGGGGGGGGGAATAAATAAAAAACATGCTTCAAGATTAGAAGAAAAATCTCCGATTTGGGAGATGTGCCCAAGGTTATCTGACACTGAGGTACAGGAACAGTAAGCAACGGGAAGGACAAGGCCACTTCTTCTCTTTGCTCTGTAAAATGTCCCCGGGGTCAGAGAGGTACCCTGCAGCCACGAAGGTGACAAATAAATATCATCAGCCTCTGCCTGTATCTGCCTGCTCCCTAGAGGAAGGATTTTTTCCCCAGATCTCATGGCTATTTCTTCAGATCTGTTCCTGACAACAGGCAATTGACCAAAAATGACCAAAAAATGTTGAGGAAGACAGAGATAGAAATATCTAAAGAGAGAGTCTGCAGTTCCCTTAATCCGCAAGGGGAAAAGCCCTGAAGTTTCTGCTGTTTTCATCCTAGCCAGTATGGTGTCCAGAGATCCCAGTGACAGACAGACAACAAGGCTCCCAATAGCACAGGGCTGGAGAGAGGGGGTGGGGGACGAGGGCTGCTGACCAGGGCAAACCACTCGTCATTGTCCCTTCCCCAGATTTATTTTTCCAACTCTTCATGACTCCAGCAAGAAGCATCCCTAAGTGGGGGGCAACCCCCCAACATTGCTCAGTAAATAATTTAAATAGAAAAACGCAGGAGGGCTTCCCTGGTGGCGCAGTGGTTGGGAGTCCGCCTGCCAATGCAGGGGACATGGGTTCGTGTCCCGGTCCGGGAAGATCCCACATGCCGCGGAGCGGCTGGGCCCATGAGCCATGGCCGCTGAGCCTTTGCGTCCGGAGCCTGTGCTCCGCAGCGGGAGAGGCCACAACAGTGAGAGGCCCGCGTACCGGAAAAAAAAAGAAAAACGCAGGAGACTCAGTAGAAGGTCAAGTAAGTCCACTAGAGGGAGCCCCAACGAACTCAGTACTGCAGAGAGCCAAGCAAGGTATTTTCTCAGCACCTGTCTGAAAGTCAACCACAGACAGGAATACGGGAAAAGAAGCAATACAGTAAGTCACAATGAGAGAAGATAGTCCTGTAAATACCCAGGGAAAATCCAGGCCTTTCAAGATTTACAAAATCAAACATTTCTTTTTTATTTTTTGGTCGCACGCTGTGGCTTGCAGGATCTTATTTCCCCAACCAGGGATCGAACCTGTGCCCCTTGCAGTGGAAGCGCAGAGTCCTAACCACTGGACAGCCAGGGAATTCCCCAAAATCAAATATTTAAAGACCAGGAAACTGAGGCTGAGCAAGTTTAAATGGCTTGCTCAAGTTTACATATCCGGACGGAGGGGATAAGAACTCACAGCTCCTATCTCTAACCAGTGCCCTTTCTTCTCCATTTGCATCTCTCTATGTCAACACCCTGAGGTCCTGGGTCTACCTCTCCTTTGCGTCTCATTTCTCTGAAAGGGGAAACTCTCTCAACCACCTTCTGCACTTCTTTCCTTCATACACCACAGAGTGCCTTCCTGAAGGAGAGCTTCAGTTTTAAACCTAATAATGTCATTTTGCTGATGAGACCTTGGGATGTGTAAATTGCCCCAAATGGCTACTGTCAGTCCTTTTCCTCTGTATCAGCACAACAGCATTATTTCAGATGTGTAAATCTGTAATTTGTAAGTCTCCAAATTGCAGGCTGTGCTACAGAGAAGTGAATCATAGATGATCGGCTCCAAAGCCCTTTCTCCTCAAACTACACTTAGGATTTGGGGATAAGGAGAGTATTGGCTCTCTGAGACCTCGGTATTTTAAGCTTTGTATTTAGTCCCTTCTACCTTCCTATGAACACCATGTTTCCCAGTTGCCCGGACGACCTGCAGCCTCCAGAAACCCAACCTTCCAGTTCTCAGTCCCGCCCCAGACAGAAATTTGCCACTCTGGATTGGTTCCCAGAACCCAGTCTCCTCCTCTGGCTCCTAGATCGTTGGGCCTTTTCTCTGCCCCTCCTCGTGAGTGGGTCACACCACAGGGAGACACGACAGAGGCAAGAGAGGGTCTTGCAGAAAGGAAGAGGCAGGGTAAGGATGTTGGGAAGAGGGAAGGGACCAGGTACTGAGCTTTGTTTTCTCTGAAAGAGGATTGAGAGGAATGATTTCTGTACTTAGAACCTGACCGATAGAGAGAAACAACTCCATCCTTCCCAGTGGCCTCAGCCTTGCCTAAGTTTCCAAGGAAACCAAGAACAGAAGCTTCTGAAAAGTATAAGAGACAGAGTTGGAGACTAGAACACTAATTCTCCTGAGACTCCTGGTTCAGTCTAGGGGTCAGGTAAGCATCTCCATTGTCCAGACCTAAATACGAGACCCCTCTCTCCCCGAGGACAGCAAGGAAATACGACCTAAGACCAAAGAAAAAGGGACAAAACCTGGGACAAAACAGAAGAAGAAAAGGAATGCAGCTGTTGGTGAGTCAGGCTGGGTGGAGGTGGGTGCCCCCTGCTTCTCCACGTTCTGGCTCAGAGACCGAGCAGAGGTCCTCCAGAGAGAATTCAGCCCTCTGCCTGATAAGACGGAGCTGTCTTGACCCTCCTCCTTCATATCTGCATCCAGATTCCATGGAGCTGGGTAAGTGGGAAAATCAGCACCCATGCCCATCTGACCCCCTCTGGCTCTGTGCCTTCCTTATGTATTCATTACACATCTTTTGAGTACCTGCTATGTGCTGGGCAGTGAACTCATTAGACTTTGCCATCAGAGATCCCTCATTTAGTGGTCCTGAGATCTCCTGCAAAAAAAAAAAATCCGGGGTGTGGGATGAGGATGGGAGGGGAGTAGGTAAGGCTGAGATCCTGACAAGCTGAGGCTCTGCCATCTTGCCAGGGCAGATGTGGAGACTGAATCCATACACTGGCTGGCACTGCTGGAAAAGGAGCTGCTCCAAGACCACTTGGGTAAGAAGAGTGGAAGTTCTGGGGGCAATAGAGGTGGGTCAATGGGCATTTCTGTATCCCTGGGAGCTTGAAGGGTTGGAGCTATGGTAGAGGGCTGAGCTGATCTCTAACCATCCCCTAGTGGAAAAAGATTGTCAAGAGTTAGGGTTGTGAGGAAACGGTGGGCAGTAAGGGCTGATAAAGGCAGCTATATTTTTCTTAATTTTTTGTCCGCACCACGCGGAATGAGGGTTCCCCGACCAGGGATCGAACCCTCACCCCCTGCGGTAGAAGCATGGAGTCCCAATCGCTGGACTGCCAGGGAAGTCCCAAGGCAGCTATTTTTTATAGCCAGAACACAGAGGGAGTTTGTGGTTCTTAGTAACGAAGAGCCTGTAGGATTCTAGGGGGGAAAAAACAAACACCAGAATGACAATGAGAGACTGGCAGCCTGCTGCCAGGTTTCCAAAGGTGGGCAGAGTCCATCAAGGCCATCGGGGCTGATTTAGTGGGGTCCCCAGCCAGTCCTGAGGGCTGCTCTGGGACTGTTCACAGCTCTGTGGAGGGATGAGGCCTGCCAAGCCAAGGCTTCTGAAGACAAGCTGAAGCAGAGGATACAAGAACTGGAGGCTGAACTGGAGGGGGCCTGGAGTGAAGGGAAGGCCATATATGCAGGTGTGCAGTTGATTAAGCAGGTGGGCAGGAGACAGGGGCCTGGAAGAGGACACCCAAGAGGGCCAGAGGTTGCTGGGTAGGGAGACAAGGAGGACTCTCATCTGCCATGCCTAGTCTCAGCCTTCCCAGCACACACAAGAATCCTGAAGGAACCAAACAAAGGCCTCTGGGATCTTGGGCAGGGACCTTCCATGATGGCCCATGCCATACGCTTGATGCTGTGTGGGTTACAATACACAGCCACAGCCTTTATCTCATTCATCCCATGGGACTGAGTGGGGAGAAGGGCCTGAATCCCCATCCTGAGTGGCAGGGGGAAGGGGACCTTGTTTCCTAGCTCCCTCCCCAGCCTCTCAGAATCACCACAAGAAGAACCAAAAGGCCTTTATGTATCTGCCCCACTGGACCAAGCAGAGCCCTCCCTACTCACAACTTCCCATCCTTTCTCCATCCCTCTGTCCCCACCTGGGTCCCTGGCCACCCACCATCCCCACCACAGAGATGAGTGGTCAGTGCTGCACCCTGCAGGAGGTGATGGAGACCCACAGCAGGCAGCTGGAGGAGGAAGTGAGGGGCCTTCGGGAGCAGTTAGATCAGCTTCCCCACCCTCGAAGCCCTTTCTCTCGGAGGATCACTGCTGCTGTTCAGACTGAAGAGGTGGATTTAGGATGTTTCTTCTCTAGAAGACTGCAATCTAAGCTCTCATATTGCTTTCCCCACTGACCTTCCCACCATTGAGAATTTCCCCACTGACCTTCCCACCATTGAGAATTTCCCCACTGACCTTCCCACCATTGAGAATTGCAGCAGACGGTTCAGGACAGGAAAAAAAAAATCTTAAGCTATAAGAAGAAGACCTTGGTCTTCCCTGGTGGCGCAGTGGTTGAGAATCTGCCTGCTAGCGCGGGGAATGTGGGCTCGGGCCCTGGTCTGGGAGGATCCCACATGCCGCGGAGCCACTAGGCCCGTGAGCCACAACTACTGAGCCTGCGCGTCTGGAGCCTGTGCTCCACAGCAAGAGAGGCCGCGATAGTGAGAGACCCGTGCACCGTGGTGTAGAGTGGCCCCCACTTGCCACAACTAGAGAAAAAGCCCTCGCACAGAAATGAAGACCCAACACAGCCATAAATTAATTAATTAATTAATTAATTAAAAAAAAAAAAAAGAAGAAGAAGACCTAAGTCTCTCACCCCATTTCCCTCTCTCAGTGGTGTCTCCAAATCCAGTTCTCACTCCCCACCGCCGCCATGTCTCCCATAAGCAAAACATATTCCCGCTCAGTTTGGCTGATTTTTATAATGAAACCAAGCTTAAATGAAACTGTTTAACTTACTTATTTCCTTATCTTCAAGGCCTAATGCATGGTAGGTCCTAAATAACTATTTGCTAATAAATGAGAGAGCTTCTAAATAAGCATATACATGTATGTGTATGTGTATGTGTGTGTGTATATATATATATATATATATATATATATATATATATATATATAAGCTTTTGTTCTCTTCCATCTTGGTAACAGGATAGAGTTGAAAAATTTTGGCATGGCGCACAGATTTTCCACAATTTTGGCCTCAAATTTTCTTATCCTAAAGTAGCTTTATTTTAGCTATAGATAGCCAAGAGCTGCTTATCTGCCATGCAGGCCCTGAGCCCCTTTCCTAATCTTTGCCGTATCTCAAATTTAAATGCAGTCAGCATTTATGAAGCACTTCCTGCATACTAGGTGCTTTCCCATACATTAACACATTTAACTCTCACAGCAAGCCTGTGAAGTATGGGTCATTTTCTCTACGAAGATGAAGAAACTGAGTCTCAGAGAGAGATATGTCAGACATTACACAAGTAGTAAATGACAACCAGATTTGGGACTCAGATCTCTTGTCCCAAGCCCACTCTCTCTACTCTACCTTAATGGTATATTTCAGCTCTTTATAGGAACTCTGGGAAAGTTGATGGCTCTGCGGAAGTCTGGAATGATCCCACTCAAGTTCTGCTCTTTGGGTACCTTTGGAGACTCTGTTCAAGCGTAGAGTGACACCGTCCTGTCCTCTTTCATCCTTCTGCCCCCGTCCCCAGAGATGTGCCAAAGGGAGGCTGAGGCTACACAGAGAGAGGCCATGCAGGCCCTTGGAGAGTGGGACCGAACTCTGGCTCAGCTTCAGGCCCACGTGGCAGACATGGACGCCAAATACGAGGAAATCTTACATGTAAGCCCTACCCTCTGAAGGCCAGTCATCCCAGTGCCCAGCACCCCCCCAAAAATCCCAGCTAATGTGACAATGACAGACCAGGGGGAAGGAAAAGAAGAATCTCCATAGGGAACTCTGCTCTATCTTAAGGGGATACAACCATGCCTACCCACTAAGAATAAGAGCTTTGAGAAAACACTGTCCAGGAAAGCTTACAGACCAACCTGGGACACCCCTCATCCAGCCCTCTCCCTTCCTGAGATCTGAAGCTTGGTGTCTGCAGGACAGCCTGGACTGGCTGTCGGCCAAACTGAGAGCCGTCAAGCCGTCCACGCCCGGCACAAGGAGCAGCTCCGCCAGTTTGGACTCAACCCCCTGGATCTTTGACTGTGAGCCTCTAGTCTCTGGGGCCCGCTGAGGCCCCAGCTGTCTGTCTGTAGAACTCAACAGGACTGTGGGCTGTGATTTTTGGCAGAGATGAGTGCCCCTCATAGGAACATCTCAGTTCTGGGCTGACCCTTTACCCTGAAGACTGAATAAGAAGAGAGAAATTTGACAAGGTCTCAACTTCTCTCCTAGAGAAACTGGGTCCCACCCCTTGAGCCTGAGGCCCTTTTGGTCACCCTACCCCCACCAACACAAACAAAGGCAGCCAGATTTGCGGGGAAAGGCCATTTCTACAATAGACCAACAGTGACCAGGCACCAGCTCCCACAATCCTAAGGTGCCCACAGAGGGAAGGTGCAGCCGGTCTCCAAGTTCCTGCAATATACCCAACAGTCCTGGAGTCATGCTTAGGGCAAATTCCAGGCGGCTTCAATCCTAGCCGGCCCCACAGCCCGCCAGGAAAGGGAAAACTCTGTTTCTTCTCTGTTTTACTACAACGTTCTCAGTTCTACTTCATTTCTGGTGAAACATGGAGGAGGGAGGTTTCCCACACCAAGTAATTCTCCGTAGACACAATTTAACTTTTGTGTTACAATTTAACTCAATTCCGACACTATCTACCTGGATGTATCATCAGATCCCGCAGGTTAAGGGTTCTGTCCCACAGACTGCCCTCGACCTCAAATACCAATCTCGAGTCCAGGTTGTCACTTGTGCTTCTGACCTACTAGCTATCAATCAGAGGTTCCCACAACCCCCTCCTTGGGTTCAATCATTTGCTAGAGTGATTGAACTCAGGGAAACAGTTTACTTACTAGATTACCAGTTTATTATAAAGAACACAACTCAGGAACAGCCAGATGGAAGAGATAAACCGGGAGAGGTATGACCATGGAAGCTTCATGCCCTCTCCAGGTGCACCACCCTCCCAGCACCTCCACGTGTTCAGCAACACGGAAAGCTCTCTGAAACTGTCCTTTTGGGTTTCTGTGGAGGCTTCTATGTAGGCAAGATCCATCAATCCATTGAACACTGGTGATTAATTCAACCTCCAGCCCCTCTCGCCTCCCAGGAGGTTGAGGGTAGGGGTGGGGGTGGGGCACTGAAGGTTCCAACCCTCTAATCACATGACTGGTTCCCCTGGAAACCAGTGCCCCATTCTCAGGTGCTTTTCAAGAGTCACCTCATTAACAAAACTAGGTATAGTTGAAAGGGGCTTATTGTCAAAAACAGAAGACAGCTTTCTCTCTCTTACTACTTAGGAAATTCCAAGGATTTTAGGAGCTCTGTGCCAGGAAAGGGTATGAAGGCCACACATATATTTCTTGTTATAAATCACAAAATCATAGCACTCATCTCACGCAGATCTTCATCCTTGGGGCACAGCTCCCAAAGATCCCACGTGACTTGCTTTGGAATCAAAGGGGAGGTTCCCTCTTGGGCCCACCTGAGGCCTCTGGCCACACCCTCTTCCAGGAGGTGGGCCCATGGGAAGGGAGGGAGGCCAAGGACTATCCTGTGATCCGAGGTATCCGGAGTCCTAGAGCTGCAGCTTCTGGTTTAAAGAGAGCATCTCAGCTCCCACCACCTCAGGCTGGAGAGTGGAGACAGGAAAGCTTGGGTAGATCTGTGCCAGGCATAGGGGGGTGCTACAGTAGATCTGAGGCTACAGTCCAGTCCTAAGCAGAGAAAGAAGGGAAGAGGTCATTCAGAGACCAGAAGAGTTCCCTTTCCCTGTGCCCCCCCCCCCGCCCCCGCCCTCACTGGGATGCCCAGGAATGGGGCTTCTTCCCTGGGTCCTTCTGACCGCACGTACCATGGCCTAAAGTCCCAGCCTGAGTGCCCCACGCTGCTTCACCCTGCAGCTTCCCGCTCTGCCCTCTGCTCTGGCTCCCCTCTGTCCTCTTCTGGCTGACTCACAGTCCATCTGTCTCTTCTTCCTCACCTCTCCAGACCCTGGGGGAATCCAGGCTTCCAAGCCCTGCTGAGATCTGGCCGCCAGCTTCAGGCATAGGGGTGGCTCCGCCTCAGCCAGCTGCTGAAGTCTTTCCAGGTCATTCTCTCCGCCCATGGGATTCCCGTTCACCTCCAGAATCACATCTCCCATTTGCAGTCCCGCCCGGGCAGCTGAGCCTCCTAGGGTCACCTGGTGGAATGGGGTGGGGGGGAATGTAGAGCTTGGAACACCACGGAAAAGTCTGCTGGGTGTACTGAGGCTCTGGGAGGGAAGCAGAGGAAGGCTTGTCAAGAGGCAAATGATTGAAAAGATCCAAGGTCCCTGGGGCATCAGTCACCTGGGAGATGAAGAGATGAGGCCCACTGGCCACACAGCTGAGTCGGAAGCCATAGCCACCGCCAGGCCCAGGGTACAGGAAGCACTGGCGGAAGCCGCGTGGGACGGTCGTGTCTTCAACTGGTGGGTCCCTGGTCTCAACCAGAGAGGCTGAGCCGGTATCCTGGGGAGAGTCAGGAGCCTCTGTGCTCTCCAAGAAGAGAAGTGGGGACAAGCGAACCTGGAAAAGAGGAAGATAGGACAAACCGTGCTGCTTGTTCCCCCACCCGAGCCCTGCTCTCTCCCTGCCCTCTCTCTAGCCCCCGCCCCTCAGCTCGCACCATGTTGAAGAAGCGGTCAGCCTCGGGGTCGACGACGATGAGCGAGACGCAGGAGCCCTGAGCCCGGATCTTGGACACTGTCTCTTCATGGCCCAGCCCTTCCACGCTCTCCCCAGCCACAGCTACCAGCCGGTCCCCAGCCTGCATCCCGGCCTTCTCTGCTGGCAGTCCTGGGTCCACCTGCCACAGGAACTGACCTGGGATGCAGACATCCTCACTGCTCCTTCCCCACTGACCCCCAGTGCCGGCCCAGGCCACTGTATGCACACCAGGGGACTGACCCAGGGCTACACAAGAGGAGGAGGCCCGGGCTGGGGTTCAGCCAGGGCCACCACTTCTGTGCACTGAGAGGTGTATATATACACTTGTGTGCCCACCCCAAGGCCCACCTTCCCTCCCCGCCCCCAGGGCTCTCACTCACCGAGCCGACCGTCAAGGCCCTTCTCCTCTCGGAGCATGAACCCGAAGCCCTGGGGCCCTTTCTCTAGATGCAGACAGCGGGGCTTGGTGGGCAGTGCCCAGCCCTCTGCCAGGGGTGCAGCCAGGGGCATTCCCAGCTGGCGACACTGTTCCTCCACCGCTGGCCCTGCCACCAGCAGGGTCACCTGCTTGCCACTCTGCCAAAGCTGTGGGGACCCAGCAGGGCATCAGCGTCAACTACCTGGGTAGGGAGGGCAGAGGCAGGCACCTCCTCACAGCCCCTCTTCCCAGGTCCAGGAACGAGGCACTAGGGAAGGGAGGGGAGGGCCCAGCACAGAGTGTAAAGGGAAGGATGGCGACAGGTACAAGATCGGATCAGGCGATTAGGCGTGTGGAGGAGGGGTCTGCTTCCAGAGGCAGGGACCAGGCCCGAGGGGTGAGGACGGATGGGAAACAGGCAGTCATACCTTCTTGCTGAGTTGGTTATGCGTGAACTTCTCCACGCTGACCCCATTCACTTCTAGCAGCCGGGCCCCAGGGGGCACTCCTGCCTGCTCAGCTGCTCCTCCAGTGCTCAGCACTAACCAGAAAGGACCCCGATGTCCTGGAAGCACAAACAGCAAGCTTCTGCCCGCTTCTGCCCAGAGCAGGGCTGAGATCCCCATCCTGAGCCCTCCCGAGCTCCAAGCTCACCTTGGGTGATACTGAAGCCAAAGCCACCCTCGTCTTTCACTACGTGGCACAGCCGAGGCCGGACCCCTCGGCCGAGAGTGG
The DNA here is from genome assembly GCF_008692025.1 of Phocoena sinus. NCBI lineage: Eukaryota > Metazoa > Chordata > Mammalia > Artiodactyla > Phocoenidae > Phocoena > Phocoena sinus. The sequence goes on from NC_045770.1 coordinate 13,522,157, forward strand.
GACAGAGGTGGGCATCGTTCCCCCGCTGAGCTCGGGCCACCTCATGCACGTGCTGCGCCAAAACCGTCAGCAACACCCGAGGACCGCTGGCCCGGATGCGGCGTATCACCTGAACAGTGGGCACACGGAGCGGGCTTGGGCTGGCCCCTCTTGCCAGCTTCCCCTCCCTGGAAGCTACACTTTTCACCACGGGAACCGGCTCTCTGGAGACCTTCACGCAACCATTCGGGCCTGGGTGTCCCTAAGTTCTGGGAGATGGGGGAGGTTGAGGCTTGGGTCCTGCCCCCATATACCCAGGGAGGTGACCAACCGGCTTCTGTCTCCCTGAGGTGCTATAGAATGTTCTCCTGTACCACAGGGGTCCCAGCCCAACCTCACCACTGAATAGTCTTCATGTTCCACGACATGGTTGTTCACCCCCAGGATCCAGTCTCCTTCCCGAAGACCCTGGCGCTGGGCAGAGGTGCCTGGCTCCACCCTGCACACCACATGCCCAGCCCTGCCCCGCTGCTGCCGCAAGTGGAAGCCAAAACTCCTGCCCTCCTCTCTGTTCAGCAGATAGAAGCGAGGTCGTTCCAGGCTCCAGAGATCTGGAAGGGGAGGTGGGCAGCAGAAAAGGGGGAGGAGAGGGGACATGACCCAAGTACAAGTCACCTTGTGTCTGGCAGACCCTGCCCCTGTGATAGAACACCAGACAGGCTTCTGCCCAGTTAGGTATTGGGCAGGGGGACTGAACACGGACCAGGCAGAGTGGCGGGGACAGGAAATGCCTGGCCCCCTTCCACCTCCACATGGGTACTCCCACCAAGGCTGTTATCAGAGGGAGACAGAGTGAGTGGTTACCAAGGAGACGGGAAGCTGTGTGGAGCCCTGGTGGCTCTGGGGAAAGGAAACGGTTGCCCCAAGTGATGGGGGGTTACCAGAGGGCTCGTGGTCTTCAGCCAGGGAGAGCACAGGATTATCAATGCCCAGTTTGGGGTTAAACTCAAACTTCCTGCAAGGAAGCAAGTCAAGCAGGTAGGAGAAAACTGACATCCGGACTTGGGTCCCAGGCTCACCTTGAGGTGCTAATGGCTAATGGCAGCTGAAGAGCTTCCCCACCTTCAAGCCCTCCTCCCCTTGCCCCAATCCTTCACAGCACGGCACTTACGGGGCCAAGGAAGCTGTGTCCTGAAGATCTGCTGGGAAAAGAAGGGGTGAGGGGAGGAGAGGCACATTCTGCCCCCCCGGGACTCCTCTTCCATGGTCATTAACTGAAAGGACTTCGGGGAACCCCCAAATTCAGGACTCGCTCCAAAAGGGTGTTCCCTTCCCCCTCCTTCCCCTCCCCGGGCAAGGCCTCCTGATACGCACAGAAGTCTGAGCATATCAGTACAGGGCGTGGACCAGGAAGGCAGACACATCCAACCACTCACCTCTCCCCTCCTAACTTCCAGTCTACGTGCCTCAGAGCTCCAAGCCCCAGTACCAAGTGTGTCCTGGTCCCAAAGCCTTCCAATCTGCCCTCTGCCCTAAAATCCCCCGCAGAGGATTTCTCCTGGCCTCTTACCTGCAGCTGCCTCCATGGTTGGATCAGCGAGCCAGGCTCAGTGTAGGGACAAGGTCCATCGAAACCAGCTGACCCTCCCACCTACCCCGCCACGTCCCGCCTCCTCCAAGACGCTGCCTTAGAAGCAGTCAGTAATGGTTAACGGGAGGAGAGTCTTGTCCTCTGGGGAAGTGTGTCTGTTCCTCCTGCCCTATTCTCGAGCCCCGACTTTCTCGGGAGACTCTGCTGCCGCCCCAGTCCCCCCTCTGCGCAGAGAAAGGTCACTGTAATTGCTGGGCACTGTAATTCCAAGCCTGGGATAAGAGTATGAGAAGGGGGACAGGAGCCCTATGGCCCAACGTGGCCTACCTCCATGCTGACGTCTTGTTCTTGCACCACGCTCAGGGCCTCTGAAACTAGTGCCCAAGAAACATCTGCAACAGAAAGTGGCCAGTGGTTTAACCAGAATGACCCAGAACAGTACCCTTTCTTGAAAGCAACAGGCAAAAAAGACTCCACAGTAGTTGGAAGACACAGCTCTTTAATGGCAGCAAGTCAGCACCCACGCCCCTAGGGGCCACCGAGCTTGGGTACAATTGTGAAGGGGAAACAAGGGTGAGGACACAGCACCAGGGAGAGAGGAAAGTGGCCGCTGGCATCCTGGGGGTCCCAGGGTGTCCCCAGAAAGCATAAGGCAGGACGCGGAGGCCCACCAACACATCTGGATGGCAAGACCCCTGGCAAGGCCGACAAAAGAAGTGTGCCCCCTGGTGGCACAATCCGAGAGGAGATTGGTGGTGGTGCTACAGGACAATGTGGGGCCACCAAAACGCCACATCTTTCAGTCCTTCTAGCCGAAGGGAGGGGAAGCGTGTTCCATGATCCTGAAAACCCCAGACTTGGAAGCACTGGTTGGACACGCCCCAGGAGAGCAACTGGCACAGCTGTGCCCATTCCTTTGCCTCCAGCCCTGAAGGGATCTTTCTGGAAGCGGTAGTGCAAGCTAGGAGGCCACAGACAGAAGCGGCTTGGGGCCAGGGGACACACACTGCTGCTACTGTCTCAGCTTCCAGGGCCTCCCAGCTGCTCCAGGAGGGCCCTGACCTCGCCCTCCACTCGAAGCAGCTGGGCTTTGCGCCAAGGATTAAGGGTGGCTCCTCGGTTATCTTCCAGATCCCGCAGCAGAAGCTCCAGGTGGCGCCGGACCCGACCCCGATCCCAGCTGTTGAGGTTCCGCTGGACTTCACCCAGGATCACTGACCAGTACTCGGACACTGCTGTCCCCTCTGTCAGCGACACCACGACCCGGGCACCGCCCTCAGTGGTGCTCCCCAAGTCCCGCAGGGCCTGGCGGCACTCTGAGCTCAGCTCGTTGAAGTAGAGGCTGGCAGGAGAGAGGACAGTAGATGCTGTTCAGCTCTGAGAAGAAGGGGCAGAGGGCGGGTGGCCAGAGAGTAAGGGCCTCATAACTGTTCCCCTGGCTGTGAAATGCAACGGGGTAAGTGTTTGCAATAAGCCAGAGATGGAGGGTGGTGGCCACTGGGAGGCAGGGATGACGCTAGAATTCGGTGGGACCAGGGTCAATAGAAATGGGGCCACTAGGACCCTAGGAGAAATGGTGGTGGAGAATCAGGGCAGGGGAAGGGCCAATCACCAAGGGTGGGTGGGGAGATGGGAGTGGAGGGCAAGACTCACTGCAGCAGCTCCAGGGAAGGGTGCTCCCGGGCAGCCTTGGCCAAGGCCAGGGCCGCTGTGTCGCCAGCGCCGTTGTAGGCCACATTCAGCTCCAGTAGCTGCTGGTTACGGTCTAGCTGGGCAGCCAGCAGCTCCAGGCCCTCATCCCCAAGGCCCGTGTGCAGCAGAGACAGGTGTTTCAGCGAGGTGTTTCCCGCCAGCCCCTCCACCAGCAGGGCCACGCCCGCCACCGTCAGCGGGTTGTTGGACAGCCTAGGGCCACAAGCACCCCAAGGTTATGAGGGCCCCTAGCAGATGCCCTGTGCTAAGCACCGGGACTTGGGCCAAAACAGTGCACCACTTGGGGCAGAGACCAGCCTGGACGCAGAGAAATGCAGGCCCAGGTAAAGAGGATGGAGAAACAGGGGTGAGGCTCACTGTAGAGGAGGGAGGGTGGGGTGGAAGCCGGCTTCTCCCTCCCCTCCTCCCGCCTTCCATTCTCCTTTGAGACTCCCCTCTTCCCTCTCCCTTTCCTCGTTACCATGTTCCTTCTTGCTCCTTTTTTCCCCCCCTTCCAGCCCCTGCTTCATCCTCCCTTCCTGGTTCCCCATCCCCCTCTCCCTCCCTCCTCATTCACTTCTCCTTCCTCCAACCCAAAATCAGGAACCCAGCGTCTGGGTCGCTAGTAAATCAGTCAACACTTTGGGAGCATCTACTGAGCGCCCAGCGTCAGGGTCATCCTTGTGAGGAGGCAGGGAAAATCCTGGGAGGGAATCAGTGGCGTCGTTACCAGGTAACCAACCTGGGTGTTATTCCACCCCCCACCCCAGGCTGCTTTTAGCCACGCAAGAGGCTTTCTTAGCACCCATTTATGGCTGGTGGCATCTTTCCCCCTGCTTGACTGCTTGTACTAGACGTCGTGGGGTGGGGAGCAGGTCAAGGTCTACACTCCCGCCTTCTTTACTACAGCATGGGTGCGCCTGTTCCAGGCATGTTGGGAGGTGGGGAGCTCACCCTTGACCTTAGCTGGCCAGCAGGATGGAGCCCCCTCCCAGGGCACTCACCGCAGGGTGGTAACTTGGCACTGGTCATGCAGCAGCAAGTCTCGGAGGTCCCTGCAGGCCTCAGGGCCCAGGCTGTTGAGTTGCAAGCTGCAGCAGAAGGTGGGCAGAGAGGAGGTGAGAAACCAAGGAAGGAGTTCGGCGTGGAGCCTGCCCACCCACCGGGCCCCTCCCTCACCATCCTGCCTCTTGTAGTCCACAGCTGTGTCCCCTCCTGTAGCTCTTGTCACCTCCACCCGTACCAGATCTCACCCCACCCCCTGGTCCTTCCTCACTCCCTTTGCTTTCCCAAGCACCTTCTCTTCCACCCGTGCACGAGGACAGGGCCTCACCCCAGCTTCCGGGCACGCAGGAAGACAGGCCTGAGCGTGCGCAGCCCGGCAGGGTCCAGTTGGCAGGAGGCGAAGTTCACCTCGTCCAGGGCATGCCTTCCACTGCCCAGTACGGCTGCCACCACCATGCACTTGAGGGGTGTCATGCGCACGCCCGCCAGGCTGAGCTGGCGCAGGGAGCTGAGCACCTCGGCGGAGAAGCGCTGATTCTGGAACTCATAGTGGAAGAAGAGGTGGTCAAGGAGCTCCGAGGGGGGCAGCACCTGCCGGCCCAGCTTGCCCAGCTTCTTCTTGATGGCCTGGGCATTCTCCAGGGCATCCAGGGTCTTGATGGGGCAGCCGAGCTGAGCCAGCACTACCCGGTTATGGGCAGAGAGAAGCCCGCCCATGAACATGGGGAAAAGCTCGAAGACCTCATCCTCCGTGGGCTCGTCCGAGCGGCACCGGGGGCCCTCCACACCCAGGATACTGGCACCCATCTGGTCCAGGACGTCGTCATTGTAGTAGTCCTCCTCTCGGAACATCTCCAGCACCATGGCCTGGGCCACTGCCTCGCGGCTCTTACCTACCACACGCCCGAACACACGTGGAACCACCTGGAAGGGAAGCAGGGTGGGGGCGCTGCAGCCTACTGCGTGCTGTTCAGCCTTCTGGCCTAAGCTTAAGGTGCAGTCCTCCTGACTGCTCCAGCCTGGTGATCTCCCTTAAACTTGAGCACGACTCGTCCGATCATACTAATCCCCCTGCTGCAGCACCTTCCGTGGCTCCCCACTGCCCATGTGGAATATAAAACTTTGCGGAATTTGGCCCCAATGTGACCTTTCCGGCGTCACCTCTCAACACTCTTCTCACGTACTCCAGACGCTGGGAAATTCCTTCTTTTTCCCAAACCCCCCGTACATTTTCAAGCCCAAGCGTGGTGGGAAGGAGTTAGCATATGTTATGCATTCAGCTTGGTACCGGGCTCGGTGGTTTAAGTAAATCACCATCTTCAACATCACCGTCGTCATCACAGCAGCGATGACGGATGCCGCTCCTACTGCTTCAGACCCTGCACGATTTGGCCTCATGAAATAAAATTCGTATTTTAAGGAAAGACAAGAAAAATTTAAACATGAAATTTTTCTCTGCCCCTTTGGGCCTCCTCCCTCCCCTCCAGTGTGCATTGTACATCTGCACTATGCATTTAACCAGACCTCCCCAAGGGCAGAAATACCCGCTCAATCATAAAGATCACTTTTTCTCCTTCTGGCGCCGGCCATGTAACTCCTTAGAAGATAACATTCCTTTCTCAATCCTGTAAGGGGTCACAGTGAGCCACCACTCGCCTTGTATATGCAGACATCTTCGGTGAACTTTATGTACAATGCCAATATATCATTTTCCTTAAAGATAGAGATTGGTGCAAAACAGACTGCTCAGAGACCTGAGGAGATACTGGGCCTCACCTTGTGGAAGATCTTAGCTTCAATACTTACTTATGATCCTATTAATACTACTAGCTATATTACTTGTATTTGCCTATTTTGTAAGATTGCTGTTTCTTGCATTACCAAATGTGTGACTGAGCCTCAGATAAAATTAACGATGAGGGGCTTCCCTGGTGCTGCAGTGGTTGAGAGTCTGCCTGCCGATGCAGGGGACACGGGTTCGTGCCCCGATCCGGGAAGGTCCCACATGCCGCGGAGCGGCTGGACCCGTGAGCCATGGCCGCTGAGCCTGCGCGTCCGGAGCCTGTGCTCCGCAACGGGAGAGGCCACAACAGTGAGAGGCCCGCGTACCACACACACAAAAAAATTAACGATGATTAGGTGACTTGAAACAATTGATCAAATATATAGTTCTATAAGATGAAGGACTATAATAGTGTAACTCTAGATAAGGGAAGAAACAACAAGAGGGAACCGTTCCTTGGATCACAACGGACTAGTAAGAGGTCCAGAGGATTTGGGCTACTGTTAATAGGGTCTAGTCCCCTAATAGCACATTGAGTGACCTATCGATGAAATCCTTGCCTGACCTGGGAATGAGCATTCCTAGTGCTGTGTAACAAATAGGTCACGAAATGCCTCCCAAACCTTGGTTGAAACTAAGACTGAAAGGGAAGGGATTGTAAAATAAAGAATGTTGCCCACCACCCAATTCTACAAAGTCAAGTCATTAGCCACTGCAGTCACTGGCTACAATAACCTTGAAAGGAATTCAGGGCGAAGATGAGGATAAGGTACTTTGTGCTTTGGGAAAACTGACAGAACTGGTCCTTAGATACTTCAGGAGAAATTTTTACGAGCCCGGATTCTTGCATCTTTCCATACTTAGAAAAGCACTAAAACCATTAACTGAGATGTCTGTGCCTCGTGACTAGGTGCGATGTGTGTTTGATCACACATACCCCCGTTGCCAAAATCACATATATTGAATACGTTGGCCTCCCTCTTTATGTCTTTGGAATAGTTCTCAAAACTCTCTGAGAGACTGTCTCCTGGGTTATAATCCTCAGATTGGCTTGAATTAAAATTTCCATTTCTTTCTTAGATGTGTTAGGGAACCGTTGACTAAAACCACTGTCCTTGGCCAGGCACGATGATGACCACTTGCATGAGTTGTCTCGCAACAGGAGTTGCCAATAAGGAACAGGGTGCTGCTGTCAAAAACTGGAGAATTCAGGAGGGGCCAAAAAGAGGGAGGAGATGCCAGCCCCATAATATTGTCCTACCAACCTCCCAGAATCCTTGGTGCTGGAATCCATCTTTGCTGAGACACGTGTGCCACCAGGAAGGACCTTGAGTCAGACTAAATAGGGGCCAAGCAAGATGAATGGCCAGAGACAACCCAGAAAGTAACCCCATTACCATAAAACCTGAGACTACAAGCCACGTGGCAGAGCAGTTCTCCTGGGTTCCCTTACACCACTGCTGTCTGCCTGGGTGGCCCTTCCCAATAAAGTCTTTTGCTTTGTCAGTACATGTGTCTCCTCAGACAATTGATTTCCGAGTGCTACACAAGCACTTGCTCTCAGGGACATCCCTGGTGGTGCAGTGGTTAAGAATCCACCTGCCAATGCAGGGGACACGGGTTCGAGCCCTGGTCCGGGAAGATCCCACATGCCGCGGAGCAACTAAGCCCGTGCACCACAACTACTGAGCCCGTGCTGTAGAGCCCGCGAGCCACAACTACTGAAGCCCGCGCGCCTAGAGCCCGTGCTCCGCAACAAGAGAAACCACCGCAATGAGAAGCCCGTGCTCCGCAACAAAGAGTAGCCCCCGCTCACTGCAACTACAGAAAGCCCGCGCACAGCAACAAAGACCCAATGCAGCCTAAATAAATAAATAAATTTATTTAAAAAACAGCTCGCTCTCAGGCCCTGGAAGGGGTCCCGTTCTGGCAACAGATGAACTATTGATCAATTTTTCATTGACAGGCCCCTGTCAGCCACGGCGCCTTCATGACAGCCTCTCACCCTCGCTCACTCTGCTCCTGTCCTCTCGGCTTCTCTCTCTCTCTCTCTTTTTTGTTTTTTGTTTTTTGACGGTGCCAAGATTGTTCCTCCTTCAAAGCTGTGCCCTCTTCCTGGAGTGTTCCCCCCCACACACCCAGTTCTGGCTAATCCTCCAGGGATCAGATTAAAAGCCCTTTCTGCAGAGAGGCTTTACTTATCCCCCCAAACCAGGTCCCCCCTCCCCCCTTACACACTTCCATAGCACCTGGAACTTTGTTTTCCAGGCACTTCCCAGAATTTTTAATCACATGGTTATGTTGACATGTTTATGTTGAGACTGTATGATTAGAAAAGGCAGAAACCTGGGGTTCTGTTGCTTTTTCCTCCGAATCTAACACACTGCCTGGCACTCAAATATTTGTTGAAGAACTGAATGTTTGGGAGGTTGGCGACATCAGCTGCCATCCTTGCAATGGTTCTGAAAGGAAAGGAGAGGTCCATTCCTCTGGCAAGAGCCACCAGGTTGTTTTGTGGCACCTCCTCTCATGTGTTTTCTTCACTTTTTACAGGCGAGGTTCCCACCATGGAGGTTATAGTGCCCCTCCCCCAACAAGCATCTGGAGACAAGACACAAAAACTGTCACTCTGGGAAAATGAATCAATAGGCTCATAAAGAAACAGATGGGACCCATCCTCTGCTAGGCAACCCTCCCTCCGAGAGGGCTTAGGGGTGTGGTGTCCCCTTAAGTAACTGAGTGGCTTTCTGAATCCTGTCAGGAGACCACAGCCTCTCACTGCAATCCAGATGAGGCAAGCACATCCTCAAAGAGGTGGGTGGCCTCAGCAATGGCCATTACCTGCCTGCCTGAGGCAATGGTGTAAGAAGGGATGGGCTGCCTGAGACTGCTTTTGTGTTTAACAAACAATTAAATAGCGCTTACTATGTGCCAGGTCCTGCAGATGAAGACATTTAATCCTCATATTGGGCCAATGATATAGATTCTATTATTATCTATTATTATTCATTTAACAGATAAGGACCTTGGGGCACAGAGAGGTTAAGTAACTTGTACAAGGTCACACAGCTAGTAAGTGGCAGAGCCTGGATCTGAACCAGGTAGCTGCGTTACAGAATCCCTGTTTTTACCCTGAGGCTTTGCAGCCTATAAAAAGGAAAACTTGTTAAAATGTTGTCAGCTCACCAGGGCTCTGCTTCCCCAAGACCGATTACTGAAACATTTCTAAAGAGGACCAGGGTTACCTAGCAAGGCGCCATAGCTTCCTAGAAATATCCATAGTACATCAATAAAGTTTGGCGGAAAGAGCACAGGATTCAGAACCATAAAACCTGCACTCAGATCCCAGTTATTCTCCTTACTATCTGAGTGACCTTGGTCACGTTACTTAGCCTCTGTGAGCTCCAGTTTCCTCATCTATAAAAGGGATCATAGGGCTTCCCTGGTGGCGCAGTGGTTAAGAATCCGCCTGCCAACGCAGGAGACATGGGTTCGAGCCCTGGTCCGGGAAGATCCCACATGTCGCGGAGCAACTAAGCCCGTGCGCCACAACTACTGAGCCTGCGCTCTAGAGCCCAAGAGCCACAACTGTTGAGCCCACGTGCCACAACAACTGAAGCCCATGTACCTAGAGCCCGTGCTCCACAACAAGAAAAGCCAGCGCAACAAGCAGTCCAAGCACCACAACAAAGAGTAACCCCCCCTCGCCGCAACTAGAGAAAAGCCCACGCGCAGCAGCAAAGACCCAATGCAGCCAAAAATAAATAATTAATTAATTTTTTTAAAAAAAGGGATCATAATTATATTTCATTTACAAGGCACCCGGCAGACATCAGCCGAGAGTGGCTACTTCTTCCCATCAAAAACTTAGTACATCCGCCCTGCTCACAGCACAGTCCTCAGGCCTGTAATTTGGTTTCTGGAGCAGACCTGCACCCAGGATGGACTGTCCTAAGCCAATTACCAATGCCATTTATCCTCCTGGTATAAATGAATAAAATGGCGTCTGCTTTATAAACCTGCCTCTGGTGATTAAGTTAGGATGAGACATCACTCCCAGAGTCTAATCACCTCTGAGGAACAGATACAATTGGGTTTCTGGACCTGCAAAACACAGGACAGACCTTGGACAGTAGTGACCCCGGCCGCCCAGCAACAAAGACTAGGAGGAGAGAGGCAAAAAACAAAAAAAAAACAAACAAACAAACAAACAAAAACCTATCATTAGAGTTATGGGATTGTTATGAAAGTCCCCGCACCCTTAGATTCCCCTCCAAGCCTTCCCCAGCCTGCGGCTTCTCTCTCCCCCTTCCTTATGACCCATTCCCACTAAAAGCCAGATTGCCCAAATCTGAAACAGAGCCAAGAAGAGGATTCACGGTCATGCAGGAAGAAGCAGTTTCCTTCTGGGCAGGAGCAAGAGTGAACGAGGAGGATGGGGGCCGGCAGCCTGGGATCCTAGGGCTGTTACCTTGAGCAGGTTGAATAGCAGGGGCAGGGCCCGCAGGGGCAGCAGCTTGGCCATGATGCCCAGGACCAGGCTGACATCCTCCCCGACACGGCCCACGAGCTCGGCCACTTCCTTGCCCACTCGCTGCAGAGTCGTCTTCCGCAAACCCAGCACGATGTAGAGGGCAGCCAGGTATTCCTGCATGGCGGGCACAGTGAACACGAAGGTACCCAGGTGCCCTGGCTCAACGCACGGGGCCAGAAAAAACCTCAGGGCATCCCGGCGGAACACATGCAGCAGCTGAAACTCCTCTTCCGTCTGGATGCCAGCTTCCAGGCAGCCACGGACATCCTCTTCAGAGAAGTACGTCTTGCGGGAGGACACCCCCTCGTAGGCCAACTTGCCCATGGTTCGGGCTGCATAGGCCATCAGGGACAACTTGGAGGGGTCAGTGCTGTCCAGCATCTCCCCACTGAAGTTTAGATGCAGGAAGCTGGTGTAGATGCTCGTGAGGGTCTGGCCAGCTGGTGTGGGAGCGTGCAGGAAGTGCAGGGTGGCACAGACAAGCCAGCAATAGGAGGGCAGGAAGCAGGCAGTGGCGATCTGGTGGTGCCCCTCCAGGTTCCGGGAGAGCATCTGCACCAGGTGGTCACGCTGAGCCGGCGTGGCTGAGAAACCCCCAGCTCCGTGCCCGCAGTCTGGCTGTTTGAAGCGGAGCTGGAAGTAGAGCTTCTGTAGGTTGGTATCGGAGAAGCCACAGATCTCACCATAGCGGCCCACATACTTGCTGGGGATGCGGCCAATGGCAGAGGGCCGGGTGGTCACCAGAATGCTGGCCTGGGAAGAGCATGGTTGAGAGTTAAGAAAGACGCTTGTGGGCTTCCCTGGTGGCGCAGTGGTTAAGAACCCGCCTGCCAATGCAGGGAACACAGGTTCGAGCCCTGGTCCGGGAAGATCCCACATGCTGCGGAAGAAGTAAGCCCGTGAGTCACAACTACTGAGCCTGCGCTCTAGAGCCCGCGATCCACAACTACTGAGCCCACGTGCCGCAACTACTGAAGCCCGTGCGCCTAGAGCCCATTCTCTGCAACAAGAGAAGCCACTGCAATGAGAAGCCCGCGCACCGCAACGAAGAGTAGCCCCCACTCACCGCAACTTGAGAAACCCGTGCACAGCAACGAAGACCCAACACAGCCAAAAATAAATAAGATAAACAAATTTATAAAAAAAAAAAAAAAAAAGACCCTTGTGTCCTGATTGCCTCACTTGCCAGGCAGTCCCTGAAGACTGAGTGTTCAAGGATGAAGATAATGACGACCACGGTAGTTATAACTCACACTTACTGAGCGCCCATGATCCAGGGCGCTGTGCTAAGCACTTCATAGGCAGTATCTCATTTGTTCAGTACAACTCAAGGAGAGAAGGAAACAGAAGCCTGGAGAAGTCACTGACTTGCTCAGTCCCACGGCTTGGAAGTGGAGGGGCAGGATTTGAACTAACCCAGAGCCTACGTTCCTACCCATTAAGCATGCGGACTCAGGACACGAAAATCCTGAGGGGGCAAATTGGGAACAGTGGAGGCGGAGCAGGGTGCACTCACCTCGGGCAACATGTATTTGCGTAGCAGGTTGACGATGATGGCAGCTGGCGCCTCTGACTCCTCCGGGTCACTGCAAAGCCCTGTGCCTGCCAACCGGAAATCAAGGTTGAGGTGCTCCAAGCCGTGGAGCACAAAGAGCAGGCAGGAACCAGCAGCGGCCATCAGAGGCAGAATCTCCTTCAGGGGTGTGTAGCGCTGGGCCACAAGTTGGCACAAGGAGGCCGGCGCAGGGCCCAGGGATGACAGGTCCTCGCAGGAGAAGGGGATCAGCAGCTCGAAGGCTGGCAGCCGCCCGTAACACCAGTCCAGGACCAGCTTGCGCACCAGCGTGCTCTTGCCTGTGCCCACTGTCCCATAGAGCACCACCGTCTGCACGCGGCGCCCACAGGCATCTGGGTCAAAGAGCTGAGACAGGGCCAGTGGGGGGAACCCAGCAGAGGGTGGCTGATGCTCCAGGGCCAGCTCAGCCAGTGGGCGAAGCAGCTCATCAGGGGTGCTCTCGCGGATCACAGGGTCTACGTGGACCGTGTCTAGTGCAAAGGTTGGGCCGAACTGGCGCTCTTCCCTGGGCAGCCGGCTGAACCACTCGGCCAGATTCTGGCGGTGCCGCTGGATAGCTTCTGGACGGGAAGGCAAAGGGAATAAATATGTCAGGGAGAGGGGCTGAGAAATGCAGGAGCTTAAGGAGGTGGTAGGGTCAGGCTGCGGAGTCAAGACACAACACCAGGAGATGCCAGGACCCACAGTGGTGCTGGACACACAGGACTCCCTCCGACTGTCCAGAAAGTTTGGACCTCTGTGGCAGAAAGTGGGAAGCCATGGAACGAGTGAGGGTGAGTCTGGGCTGACTGGCTGTAGGATTATCCACGTGTATCTTCACCTGACCGCTAGAGGCAGTGTGTTGAAGGGATGTTGAGGGATGTTATATCCCTCCCAGTGCTTTGTACATCGTAAGTGTGCACTGCATGACTGTTGCAGGAAGGGATACATGGACAGATGGATAATGAAGCCAGGGAGAGTGGGTCCACTAATGGCTGATTGTAATGGATCCTCTATACCTCCTTCCTGCTTGTTTCTCTCTCCAGGCCCTTCTTCCCCACGCTCCCTGAACCCACCCCCACACTGGGAGCCCAGCAGCCCCTCTCCTCAGGCTGACTGAGGAGCCAGTCTCTTTACCAGCTGCAGCGATGCCCTGGAACAACTGTCCATGCCTCCCTGATGGGGGACCACTGCCCGCTGAGCTTCCGTGATGGCGTATAAAGGCCCTGTGAGCAAGGAAAAGGGATGAGCTGGGGCTTGGCTACTGGGCTCAGGCTCTGCACACGCTCAGAGTCCAGGCCTGCCTGGACTGATGAACTGCTGGCTTCCTGAGATCCAGGCCTGCCTCTGGACACCCAAGTCCAGAGCCTCATCTGACTCTCATACCCTTCCCAGGGCCTGAGGTCTTGCCCCTACCCCTCCAGTCCCCCACTGCTGACTGCCTGCCTGGAACTCAGACTGACCACTGCCAGACTCCACCCACTTCCCACCGGTCCTCCCTCTGGCTGACCACTGTGACTTGTACTGTGGATGATATAAGCTAACTTCCCCTTAGGCCTGGTAGCTGAGTCTGTACCCTCTTCAGCCCCGGAAAACCAACTCTCCCCAGGAGATCAAGCTCTCTCCAAGTCCTGACCCTTCGCAGGCTACTCTGCTGTGCCCAGATGTGTCCCAAGGTCACACTGAGGCCTCACCTAGGGGGCCCAAGGGGGCGCTCCCCTTTAAGGGGCCAGCTCCAGTGGATCAGGAAGGGGATACGTTCATCTACAGAGAGAAAGCAGAAGGAAGAAACAGCATCCAGAATTCACCCACATTAGCTCCACAATACACAGACCCCACATCTACATCAAAGCCCCATCATTTGCTCTCATAGCGTCATGTACTGCCCCTTTGTAGCAGTCATTATGAAATTTTATATTTCATCGTGTAATTATTTGATTAAAATTCATTCACACACTCACCCCCATTCCTCCATGAGAGCAGGGATCATATCTGTTTTGGTTCACAAGTACCTACTTAGAACTTAGCATGGGGTCTGGCACATAGCAGGCACTCAATAAATACTCATTGAATGCAAAATGAAATCAGACAAGTGTTCCTGGACTTCTGTAGCTACAGGGACACTCAAAGATCATCTAGTCTGACTCCCTTAGCTTAGGATGGGAAAAAGGAAGCTCAGGGAGGTACGGTGACTTGTCCAAGGTCAACAGCTAGTAAATCACAGAGCTGGGACTAGCATGCCTGGTGTCTGGATCCCTTCTCTCTTGGAGGTGCCATCTGGACTCTGGAAAGGGAGAAGTGGCAACAGAAACCCCTGCTTCCTGCTCACCTGCTGGCTGGAGTACTCTTCCCAGACCAGGGCCCCAAGAGGCCCTAGGCAAATGGCAGCCCCACCTCATGGCAGGAGAGAAGGTCAGGGCCTGGGGGACCGAGCACACCACCTTCTATCCTGTTCCGCTGCAGAAAGAATGGTGTGAATGGACCCCACACACCCCCACTTTCCCACCCCACCTCTCATGCAGGCCAAGGGAGGCCCTTCCTCCTCAGGAGAACATCAGCCTTTCCTTAAATGCCAGCATAGCCAAGGCCCTGGCCTGGCTTTCAGACCTTTCTCCTCTACATTCCCCACCTGAGTGATCCTACCACCCACTGGTTCTCCCCTGAGGCTTCACGATCACCTTTCTCCTGAATTCCAGCCTAGTGAACTGTTTTATTTAGGTGTCCTTTTTTTTGCTTGGCTGCCAGCACGCTCCTATGAGTCCTGTGTTCCTTTTCAGTGGCTTTTCTGAGCCAACGTTTTCCAGTAACAATCATCCATTCTCCTCTGAAGTTTTTCCCTAGCTATCAGGTCCTTTTAGCTGAGTTTTAATGGTTTGATCATTTTATCTTCTCTGTGACTTTTATGTAACCTGCCTTTGAGGCTGGCATAAATTATAGATAAGTGAATGAATGACTTCCTATTTGATATCTCCATATGGACATCCTGCCAATGCTTCAAGCCGCACGCTCGCAGAACTGAACTCAGCATCCCTCCTCCCCTTCCAGTTACTTTACTGCAAATCTTCCCAATCACATGATTTCTACTCGAAATCTGACCTCTTTGTCTTCAAATCCTTCCCCCCTTCTCCACTTGTCTTCAAATCCTTCCCGCCTCCTTCACACAGTGGAAGCAGCCCTGCCGGTTCCTCATCCCAGTCCTTTGCCAGCCTGTTCCTATTGCATAATCCCTACCACCCTGTGCTAATTTAGACCCTCCTCCTCCTTAGTGGCCTCTGCCTTCAGTCTCATTCCATTCCCATCCCTGATCCCAGACACCAGTCGCCTCCCTAAAATCCTAGGTTATGTAGCGTCCAAACACCTGGCCCACACCAGCTATTTTCCTGAGTTTCCCCCTGACCCGTACCTCACCCGCCAGGCTTACTGAATTCTTGCTCCCACTTTCCTAACTTTGTTCATACTCTTTCATCAGCTTGGAATGACCTTTCTCCCCTGTCAGAATCCTACCCAATCTTTTCAGAACCTGGTCAAAAGTCCTCTCTCCTGGGAAGTCTTTCCTGATCCCTCTGAGCTCCCTTAAATGAAGCATACAGCTATCTGGCACCTGGTCTCCATTGAGATGTGACTCCTTAAGGGCAGAGCAAGCTTAGGGAGAATTGGGTGCATTCGGCCCTATTGCCAGCAGGGCCAACCAATGGAGGCGCAGCCTGGGGCTCAGACCAGGAGTCCCGGGGTCGGGGGCGGGGAGTATAGAAGGGTTAAGAGACGGCCCTGGAAGGCTGGAAAAGCTTGGGGAAACTAGCTCAGTGGGATAAAATCAGTTGCAGGGCCTCTGACTCAAGATGGGACTGGCGGTGGGGATGGGGGCATGAGGCCAATTGTCGGAAGATCACCGCTGGTCTCCGGGGCAGTGAGAAAAGGAGAGGGCACAGCAGGAAAGGTACGGGGTCTGTGCTCGCACAGGTCCAGAGCTCCTCCTCTTAAACTGGGTCCTAGCTTTCCTAGTTCTAGTTGGTTTCAGAGCCCAAGAGTAAAGCCCGCCTGAATGCCCACCTCTCAGGGCACCGGCTGCGCCCCACGCGTCCCCAGCCTCCAGCTCCTAGTGGCACTAGCCCAGCACCGGCCCGCCCCTGCTACTTAGACCTTTACCGCCGCTGCCCAGGCCGGGGAGCCGGTCGCCGCCAGAGTCTCCCGCTTGCTCCCAGAGGCCCCGGCGCGCGCGGCGCTTCCTGCACGCCCCGCCCGCCTGCGCGGAGCCCTGCCAGCCCTGGCATCCGGCCCGGCAGCGGGCAAGCGCGAGCACGAGCCCAGGCGCTCCGGGCCGCCGGGTCCTGGGAGGAGGGAGATGGCGAGAGGGGCTAGTGTCCCGGAGAGCAGGCCCGGGGCGGGTACTTCTTCGCCATCTGTCTCTCCTCCCCGCACCCTCAGTGGTACAGCCCTCCATCCAGGCGGGCCCTGCCTCGGGGACTGCCCTCTACAGGTCACTGAGCGCCAATTCCATCCCATTACTCACCCAGGCAGGGCTTCTTGTTATGCCCGTTTTACAGATGCAGGAACTGCAGCTCAGAAGGGTGAAATGACCTGCGCAAAGGTTGACCCAACTAGGAAGGGAAAGAACAAGAATCCGGGGCTTGGGTCTTCCTACCTCACCCCTGGACCTTCCCGAGGCGACCCCCATCCCCCATCCCCCGGGCATTCTTCCCTCTGTGCCTCTTCACCGCTTCAGCCTGCCTCCTAACAGAGATCTGAGTCAAGGTCTTCTTGGGTCCTCCCTCTGTACCTGGCTCTCTTCAGACCCCACACCTCTGTGTGTGGCTTCTGGTCATTTGGGTCAGGCAGGCAGAAGAATGGGGCTGAGGGACAGCTCCCACCTCAACCTGCTCCTCTTGTCTGGCACCCAACCATAGCCTAGCCCTAGGGCTTCCTGGTCCTCAAAGACCCCAGCCTCATCCCTGTGCTTCCATACCGGGCACACCCAGGGCCCACGTAACCGATGGAGGAGCCTCCCACCACCCACAGCCAGGGCATGCCTCCACATGCAAACACAGGCTGTACTGAACGGAGGTGTGCAGTCGGGAACTGGTAGAGAGGAGCCTTGGGCAGGGCTGAGAAGAGGGCTTTATGATCTCTACCCTCCGTCCAGACTGAGGACTGTGGGGATATTTCACTTATACATGTAAACATCTGTTTTTTCACTGAACACGTGGTACTGGGCTAGTATGGAGCAACCAGAACAAGGTGAACAGGGACCAGACCATAGCAGCTCCCCTCCAGGGGGCCCAAATGATGGTACTTCAGAGGGAGATGGAAGCCTTAGGAAAGCCTGGGAGAGGAAGTTACGAACTGCCTCTGGCACAGGAGGTGACATTTGAACTAGATCTTAAAAAATAAGCTGGGGGACTTCCCTGGTGGTCCAGTGGTTGAGAATCCGCCTTCCAATGCAGGGGACGTGGGTTCGATCCCTGGTCAGGGAAGTAAGATCCCACATGCTGCCGGGCAACTAAGCCCACGTGCTGCAACTACAGAGTCCACGCACTCTGGACCCCCTGCTCCACTAGAGGGAAGCCCATGTGCAGCAACGAAGACCTGACGCAGCCAAAAACAAATAAATAAATGAACATTAAAAAAATAATAATCTGGTACTCAGTCATAAAAAAGAATGAAATAATGCCATTTGCAGCAACATGGATGGACCTAGAGATTATCATACTAAGTGAAGTAAGTCAGACAGAGAAAGACAAATATCATATGATATTACTTATGTGTGGAATCTAAAAAAATGATACCAATTAACTTATTTACAAAACAGAAATAGAATCATAGACATAGAAAACAAACTTATGGTTACCAAAAAGGATATGTTTGGAATTTGGCATTAACAGATATACACTACTACACATAAATTAGATAAACAACTAATAGCACAGGGAACTATATTCAATATCTTGTAATAACCTATAATGGAAAAGAATCTGAAAAAGAATTTATATGTGTATATATATACATACATGTATAACTGAATCACTCTGCTGTACACCTGAAACATCGTAAATCAACTATGCTTCAATTAAAAAATAAAAATAGGGCTTCCCTGGTGACGCAGTGGTTGAGATGCAGGGGACACGGGTTCGTGCCCTGGTCCGGGAGGATCCCCATGCCGCGGAGTTGCTGGGCCCGTGAGCCATGGCCGCTGAGCCTGCGCGTCCGGAGCCTGTGCTCCGCAAACGGGAGAGGCCACAACAGTGAGAGGCCCGCGTACCGCAAAAATAAATAAATAAAAATTTAAAAAAGCCAGAGAAGAGAAGGGCATTCCAGGCAGCACAGAAAAGAGCACATTTGATTTTAACAAAGATCTGAACGAGGAGTAGGATGGGGTGCGGGGAGAGGAGGTAGAGTAACGCTGTGAATGTGATCTTAGGGGTGACATTTCAGGCCTGGAGGACTCCTCTAGCTTCACTCCACTTACCTAGCCACGTGAGACTGACAGGCCCCTGGCTGCGTTACTGGACACAGCTCAGAGCAAGACATTCCCCTCCCCCACCCCTCAGCGGGCACGACAGCCATGTAGGTTTTATTAATAACATATAATTTGGCCTCTTGCAGACAGAAGTACTGTGAGTCACACTGTGGGCATGTGCTCTGTCGTCGGACCTCAGGATGGGGCAGCAGGAGCTATAGAGCCACAGCACAGAGAAGTGCTTTGGTCATCTCTGCCCTCCAGCACCTTGCACAGGCCCTGTCACAGAAGGCAGCTGCGTTGAAGGAAATGATCTCTGGGTCCAGGAAGTTCGGCATTCAGGGAGAGTGGGCCCATTTCAAAACATGCTTGGATGCCCCCCCCTCTGCAGGTTACTGAGACTGGTGGGGAGAGAAATTGCAGGTGGTTCTCCGGGGCAAAGGACACAGCATCTTGAGAGCTCGCTCAAGTCGCTTCTCCAAGCCTTGGTTTCCTTCTCTGTAAAAGGAGGAAATGATCATACTCATCCTAGTAGCCTCATGGGGTTGCTCCAAGAATCAAAAGAGCTTTCTTCCCAAATATGTGAGCCACTCTACGAATGTTCTCGGTGCCTGAATGGCCCTTGATGGCTCTGGAATGTCTGTTCATTTCCTTTAGCTCCAAGGGGAACTTACGGATGTGTGAACTTATAAATTTTACTCTTTGGGGAGTATTTTAAATTTCATCTTAAAAGAGAAAGAGTAAAAATGAAGAATCTTAAGAAAGACTATACAGTGGCAGAATTTTGTGCCCTCTGACTTTTAGGAGCCACGTATTGGTATCATTCCAGGGAGAAGGTGACACCCAGAGTGCCCCCTCAAGCTAGCTAGAATTCCAGGAGCTAGGACTCAGACTTCCCACTTCCCATTCCCATGCCCCACTTCCCGCCCCCCGCTCCCACCCCCATAAGAAACAAAGTTAGTCCATCTCCAGGCAAGCACCCATCCAGTCATAGATTGGGGCCTACCCTAGCCCAGGGCATAGCACAAGTAGGGTATTCCAGGCAGCCGGCAGGACTGACGGCAGCCCCTTCCTTTAGTCCCCAAGCTCAGGATCGGGAGGGAAGAGGGAGAGACAAGGTACTGCTTCTTGGGTCATCCCGCTACCAGCCCTCAAGACCTTCTGGACCATTGCCTACTCCAAATCTCAGGCTACCGGAGCCATTTGTAGTCCTGGTGGTTGACGGTTTGGCCATGGGAGTGTGGCTCGGTAGGAAAGAGGCGAGGAAGAAATGAGGAAAGTTGTGCTGAGCCCAGTGGGGTTCCTGCCACTCTCATCCTGGGGCTTAGGTCCCTGGGGCTTTCTGCTTCTCACTGCCTCCACAGCCCCTAACCTCCCCGCTCCCCCATAGGCACAACTGGGGAACCAGGGCTCAGTGAGTTCTGAAAAGAGAGTCACATATCACTCAGGCAAGAATGCACCTATGCAACAGACACAGAGCCCCTGCACGCAGCTTGCAGATCCACCAGTAACAAGCATAATGGGCCAAGGCCAAGGATGGGGAGTCCAGAGGCAGAAGACCTGGTTGTCAGAGCTGGTTCCCACTTCCATTAGCTAAGGGTCCTTGGGCAAGTTACTTAGTCCAAGTCTCAGTTCGCTCATCTGCACAATGGATTGTCGTGAGAGAGAATGCAGGGTTGACCTGACACTCCCTTGAGATAATGAACAGAAGCATCTGTAAGACGCGGCGCTTGCTACAAATATCCCATAAGATACACATTCACCAGCTTGACTTCCCATCCCCTGCCACAGCCTCCCTGAAGCTCATAGACTTCTTGCCAAGAGCTCTCACAGCCCATGGCACCAGGTGCCAGACCCACACACATTTACACACTGCATACTGTATAAATATAGGTTTTATTAATAATGGGTGAACTCCCACAAATACACCTGGCATCTCTGTGTGATGGGGAGAATCCGTGGCAGGGCAAGGAAGGTAGAGAGGTGTGTGTACAGGACAAAGGGGGGACAAAAGCCCTAGGGGAAGGTGAAATCAGAAGAAGAATGAGCCTGGACCCGCACCCCCAGGAAAGCCAGACATGTTCTAGGTGTGTCTGTCACTCTGGTGCCCAGGGCCCACCTTGGCTGATAGAAAGCAGGTGGAAGAAAGCGGACAAGAGTTTGAATGGGCAGCAAGTGGCCATGGAAGGAGAGAGGGAGTGAGACCGCCAGCTTGACACACAAAAGGAGAGCCATGGGGTGGCAGCGGCCAAGTCCATCTTCTGCTCATGCTTGTGCTTGTGTGGGCTCCTGAACTCCAGGGAGCTGGTGCCCTGTGCCACCCCTGGCTTGGGACAGAGGGAGGGAGGGAAGAATGGTGGGTAGACACCTGCAGATCCTGGAGGCGCCCCGGGCAGCACCAGCCTCATCCTTAGAATCAAAGCGGAATCCCCGGGAGGAGGTTGACACAGCCCTTCCCACAGCACCCACCGTCACCACCACCATCACTCTTCCTGTGAGCCACAGCGGGACAGCGAGTGTGTGTAGGGCCGAGATTCCCTGTTCGCATATATGTGCCTGTAACTCAGGAGAGGTGAGGGAGCATTGCGGGACCACGCGAGCAGCAAGAAAGGAGGCTTGGGTCTTCTCCCACTCACCCCTGAGAATAAAGTGCATTCTCCAGTTCCAGTGGCAGATGGGAGAGAAACACAGACATTATTGCAGAGGTGCCACAGGCCCAGCCCCCACCAGAGGTGACGGGGAGGAGTCCAGGGGACAGCCCATGGCGCCAGGCCTCTCCAATCCCCAGGATTGGGAGGGATGATCCAGACAGAAAACCCAGCTTCTGTCCCAACAGACTGTCCAAATCAGCCAGGGTCTAGGGGCCGGGAGAGGTGAGGAGGAGGAAGAGACTTCCAGAGTCCATCCCTGCTCCATTCCAACGTCCAAATGGGACATCCAGGGGACCCCACCAGGGCCCAGCCCTGGAACACCAACCTTATAACAGCCCAGTTTACAAACACTTGTGTGGTGGGGACCCCCGGGGGGGCCACTTTGGTCAGTTGTCAGGGGGCCTGGAGAGCCTGGGGCTCCCAGACAGACAACAGAGGAGGGGAGTTGTGGGGGCAGAAGGCGGGTGGCAGCCTCCCCGTGGTCTTTGCATGCAGATGTTGGAAAGAGGAGGGAGGAAGCTACAGACCTACAGACCGCATCAACTTGGGAAGACTCCTGGGCGTGGCGGGGAGGCCTGGCACCCCCAGCCCCAGGGCCACAGCTGGGAGCGCAGTCCAACAGCCAGCCTGTGGAGGATCTGAGAGAGGGGAGGACGGCTGCACCAGCAGCCAGGGCCCAAGTCTACAAGGTTAAAACAGTCCCAAAGGGCCAGGGCCGGGGGCTTCCTGCTGCAGGGGCTGGGGCGCAGGCCAGGGCAAAGCTCTATCTCTCTGACTTGACCCGGTAACGGAGCACAAGGTATGCCAGCAGCCGCAGGGCCAGAAAGAAGATGCCCAAGACCAGGAAGTCCATGTAGAGCTTGGCGTCCTCCACATCCAGCGCTCGGAGGATGCTCTGTGGTTCCTGGAAAGGGCAGCGCTCCTCCAAGCAGGTCAGGTCTCCTCGCTCCATGCCGTAGATGGTCAGAATCACACCCTCAAAGCCATACCTAGGCAAGCAAGGGCATCAGAGCGGGACACAGAGCACAGGGACCCTGCTCCCTGGGCAAACTGCTAGAGCCCAGGTGCAATCTCTCACGCTTGGGGCCTGGCCTCCTACCCGGAGGAGCAGGGGCAGATGGTGAGGAAGGGGCACTGACCTGACATAGGAGAGGTAGGAGCTCCATTGCAGGTAAGTGGGGATGGTTTTGAAGCTGACAAAGAAACCGGAGAACAAGAGGACAGGGATGGCGGTAACTGGGCCCACAAATGTGGCCACCTGGAGGGGAGGGAAGGCGACCGGGCCATCACAGGGGTGATCAGGACAGACCCAGGACTGGGGTAGCCCCCAGGTTTCCCATAGATCCATCCCATTCCTTAGGCCAGCCCCTGATTCCTTCCACCAGACTCCGTCCCCCCTCTTGGGGGTCGCCACCTACCAGCCCCTCACCTGTAGGGAGTTGGAGGCAGCTCCGATCAGCAGCCCCAAAGACTGGGCCACCAAGGCCGTGGCAGTGGCCAGGGCTGAGAAGAGCAGGAAGCGGCTGGTCTCAGCTGGCTGGCCTGTCATCCAGTACACGATGCTGCAGTACACCACCGGGCACACCACCTGGGGAGTGGGCACAGGGCTGGGCAGAGGCCTAGACCCTCCACTCCACCCAGGCAGAACCTCTAGGGCAGCAATTGCTAGAGCCTCCGTGCCTGCTCCTGCCTCTGCACTCCTGTTCATGCAGTCGCATGAAGTTGACACATCCCCTTCCACCCCGGCTCTAAGAACCTCATTCATCCTCCAGTCTCACCTCTTCCATCAGGCCCGCTCGGACCCGTTCAGGCACGATGACTTCTCTGAAGGTCCTTCCCATCTGGACCAGCATATTCCTTATATTGTTAATTAATTAACTGTATATATGTGAGGGTTTTGTTCCCCTGGATGCCATCAACTCCTGGAGGACAGGGACCGAGCCTACCACATACGGTAGGGCAAGTTCTTCCCTGCACAAGGCGCCCAACCAAGAGGAAACCAGAGGTGGAGCCCCAGCTGAGCTCTTCTCACCCTAGCACAGTGCAGCCTCCACCCTGAGGAGGGGACACATTTTCTAACTTGCTTAAAGGTGGTGCCCTACGGATTATTGGTGGCCCTGATGCTTGGTACAGGGCAGTGGAAGTACTTTACATGTATTAACTCATTTCCTTCTCATAAACAATCCCGAGGTAGATACTATCATCATTCCATTTTATAGATGAGACACTAAAGCAAAGAGTGATTAGGTGACTTGCCCAATGTCTCACAGCTAACGAGGAGCAGTACGGCTCCAGAGCCCACGCTATTCTCTACTGCCTCGAATAAGATTCACAGAGTCATTTGTAGGGCTGTTATTTTCATCATTTTCTGTTTGTCCTCTCTTATTCTCACCGGAACATAAGTTCCACAAGGTCAGGACTACTTCCATCATGTTTGTTGCTATATCCCCTAGTGCCTGGCATGGAGCCTGGTGCATGGTAGGTGCTCACCACCTGTTGCTAAGTGAGAAGAAGTCAAGGAAAGGATGGCAGGTAACAAGGTTAAGGGAGGCAAGCAAGCAAGGATGGAAGGAGCAAGACAGGAGGGAGGCAGTGGCGGGGGAGGAAGAGGCTCACCTGGAAGGGCACATCGGCCATGGTCTTGGCCAGGTAATACGCTTTGAGGCTGTACCAGTAGTTGAGATGCTCCCTCATGAAGACGGCCATCTCTAAGGGGACTGAGGACACAGGCCAATTAGGCACAGCTGTCCAGCACCCTGGCCTTACCCCGTGCCTCCCACTCCCGTCCCACGCCCAGGGCAGCTCGGCTCACAGGTGAGCACAGTTGGCATCAGGGCAGCAAACATGAGGAAGAGCATGGAGAAGAAGAGGCAGCCCGTGTTGTTGAAGACCTTGCTGGCATCGTCACCGATGTGCAGGTAGAGGAGACCAATAAGTACGCCGATCACCACATGGGACATAAACCGCAGGTGGGTCAGGACCTGTGTGAGGGGTGATGACGAGGAGTGGGGGTGGATCACAGGCTAGGGATGGGCAGGTCACACTTGGGTAGGAATGTGGGTGTGCCCTCACAAGCACAGAGACCCACGGGGGCATTAGGGGGAGCTGTTGGGGGAGGGGCCCCATCACCATCCCAGCTGCTGGGATCCTACACTCCACAAGGCCAGGCTTATGCCAGCCTCCCCTCCCCCAACTTGATGTCTCACCGTGTCCCTGAGGATGGACAAGAAGGTCCTCTTGAAGAGGATGCAGAACTGTGTGAGGGTGCTGGTGGCAAATGTGTGGCTTTCAATGGGATCCACTTCCTGGAGAGAGGAAACTGGATCAGGTGAGCCTACCCTACCCCCCACCACACACCCAGCTCAGCTGGTGGGAAAACCCCTGAGCCCGTCCCTGGGGCAAGGGTCCTCCAGAATTCTCCACCATTGAGTTGGGTACCTGGAAGCTGGCCTTAGCGGTGTGAATCAGAGTGGGATTCAGAGAGAGACACAAAGAGGGAGAAAAAACTTGGGAGGGAGGAGATAGAAAGGAGTTAAGGACACCCATGGGGGCTACTAATAGATCAGTCACTTCTCTTTATTTATTTTATTCATTTATTTATGTTTTTGGCCGCACTGCACGGCTTACTGGCCGACCAGGGATCGAAGCCACACCCTCAGCAGTGAAATCGCAGAGTCCTAACCACTGGACCACCAGGGAATTCCCCAGTCACTACTCTTTAATCCAGTGAAAACATTTACCCTAAGGGTATAATACCTTTATGCCACCAGTTTCACAATATTATCAACAATGATAATAACGATGACAACAGCAACAATAACCCTCCCAGTCTTCCAGGGTTATAGTATCTCATTTAAGGGAAAGAGCTGGCATGGAATGAACACCAACTGTACCAGCTACGGTGCGAAGAGCTTTGTGTGATGATCTAATCAGTCCTCCCGATAACACTGTGAAATAAGTATCATCACCTCCAAGTTAGTGATGATAGTAAACCACACTGGTCACGAGGCCAGAGACAGCTTCAGTCTTGCTTACCAGGTGGCACTAAGGACAACGTGCTACAGATGCTCAGTAAGAATTTGTTGAACAAATAAATGAATGAGAAAGTCGAAGCTCAGAGGGGTTAAGTGATGTGCCCAAAGTCACACAGCTAATAGCAGGTCTATTCCAAGTCCTGGGTTCTTTCTAAGTACCCAGTGGTTGTGATGCCTCTGGGGCATGTCCTCTTTGGCACGGCCATGTCCAAGGTCCTCTCTCTCCTCCCCCACTCTGCACTCTGCCCTCTCCACCCCTACTCACCGGAGGGCAAGGGGGACAGGGGGCAGGGACCTCATTCTTCTCAGGGCTGCTCTTCTTCTCTGCCATGGCACAGAGCCCATTCTGCACAGCCCTGAACAGCAGGGGATTCAGGTCTCCGTACTCGCCAGAGGCCACCTCGATGACTGGGGGACACAGAGGGGTGTGCTCAGCTAAGATCTATCCTTGCTTCCCAAGGGCAAGCCAGCCCTTCCTAGGGTGTGCGCGGAAGGCAGGCGACAGTGAGATCTCTGCCCCTGGGAGGCCCAAATGCATGACCTGAACCCCCAGGTTTGGTCCGCCACCGTAACCCAGCCCCTACCAACAGGCCCCCACTCACTGAAGTCAGCTGGGTTGTGGTAGGTGGGGCAGTGCAGGCCGAGCCCCTTCAGATAGGGGATCAGGTTGGTGACCACGCCCTTGAAGATGCACTGACCCTGGCTCAGGATGTAGAGCTGAGGCAGAAAGAGAAGGACGAGGAAAACACCACGAGCGGGTCAGGCAGGTCCCACGACACCTCTACTGACCCCTTCCCTCTCCCTATCGCAGGCCGGTCACCTTTGAGTCCTAGAGACCCTCACCTTGTCAAACATCTCAAAGAGCTTGGCACTGGGCTGGTGGATGGTGCAGATGATAGTACGGCCTCCCTGGGCCAGAGACTTCATGAGGGACACCACTTGGAAACAGGAAGCGCTGTCCAGACCACTGTCCAGAGAGAGGCCACCAGGGGGCGGGGTGAGGTGGGCAGAGACAAGGGAAGGGACTGTTTGGGTGGGGCAGCTGCTATGAGGGCGAGGGAGCTGGCAGGAAGGGGGTCACCCTGGCCATCGCTTTATCCCATCCACACTGTACGATTCAGGCATTTGGAGGTACCAAGAAGCCCAGAGTACTGTTAGGTGTAACAAGCTATTATTAAACACCTGTTGAATGCCAGGCACTGGGATTACAAAGATGAATAAATAAGACATAGACTCTGGTTGGGAGGGAGAGAGAGAGAAATGCACAGATCATCTGAGATAATGTGCACCATGCTGTAGAAACAGGGGGTGAAGTGGGGGGGGAGGATTCAGCTCTGTTGTACAAAGGTGTTGGAGGGTAGTCAGAAAAGGTTCCTGAGTGAGTCTGGCAGAAGAAAGAGCTAAGCCAGGTGAGGGAGGGAGGAAGGGCAGGTGCGGTGGTGAAGGGCATTCCAGGCAGAAGACACAGCATGTGCAAAGCTCAGAGGCATGAAACACATGGCTGGACTAAGAGAATTATAAGTGATTCAGTATTATTAGAGCATGAAATACAAGACAGTGTGAAGCAAGACGTGAGGCCAGAGAAATAGGTTCAGACCAGGACCTTGTAAGTCCTCTGACTTCATTCTGAGGGCAAATGGGAATCACCGCATATTTTTAAGCAGGGGAGTGAGTATTGCCAGACTTTTCTTTTAGAAAGTTCACTCTGGTTGCAGTTTGGAAGAAGGATGGGCTGGGAGAGACTGGAGATGAGGAGATAGGAGTCTGTTGCAGAAATGCAGGCAAGAGTTGATGATGTCCTGAATTTAAGCACTGGCACTAAGAATGGGGGTGGGGTGAATCTGAGAGATGGAAAAAGAACGTAGAAAAAGCAGGACTTGGCGATTGATTGGCTGTGGGGGAGAGAAGGAGCAGGCGAGGCGACATCTGTCAAGGAGGACATCGGGATTTCTGCTAGGGTGAAGGATGGGGCTGCTATGGCAACAGGACTGGCAGGGGTGGAGCCCTTCTCTGGTCCCAGGAGGCTGCAAACACATGCTCTTGTCTCCAGCAGTGGAGCAGATGCAGCCTCTAGCCCTGGCTCTGGGCTGAGGGGAGGAGGCATCCTGGTGGGAGAGGAGTGGGAGAGATACCTGGTGGGCTCATCAAAGAACATGACAGGTGGGTTGTTGACCAGCTCCAGGGCGATGGCCAGGCGCTTCCTCTGCCCTCCGGAGAGTAGGGCTGTCCTCGTGTGGGAGCAGGACATCAGGCCCAGTGCTGTCAGGATCTCTGTCACCTGGCCCGGCCGCCCACCCACCCCAGGTCAGCTTCAGAGTCTCTGCTTCCCCCAGCACCACCCCAATTTAAGTAAGCATCTCCCTGAAGCGTGATGTCCCAGCCTTGGCCGCCCCTCTCCTACCACCCAACTCGGGGGCCCCAGAACTCAGCAGCACTGAAAAGGGCAGCTGTCCCCTCCCCCTCCCCCCACCCTCCCCCACTCACCAGCTCCTTCTTCACCTCCTGCTTCTCACTTAGCTTCAGGTTAGCAGAGACCTGGGGCCCAGAGAGAAGGCGGATCAGATATGTGTGGGAGGGGGCACAGGCTTGACCCCTTAGCCAATGGGAAGGACGGGGACAGCAGATAAAGGGAGAACTAGGAGGAGGGGCTGGCCACCCTGCTCTCACCATCATGGCTTCCAACACTGTGAGGTGTGGCAGTAGCATGTCATCCTGCATGATGTAACAGGACATCTTTCGGAAGGTCCTCAGCTCCCTCGGCCTCCCGTTGACCAGGATCTGCCCCTTCATTCCAGACTCCCTGAAGGAACGTTGGTTGGGGATGGGGCTCAGCATCACTTCAGAACAACCTCTGTGCTCCCCAGGGGACCCCTCTGCCTGGTCCTGCCCCCACTCTACCCCAGCCTTGTCCTCACCTGTATCCTGCCAAGATGTTCATGAACGTGGACTTGCCAGCCCCCGAGGGGCCCATGATGCCAATCAGCTCCCGGCGGCAGAATTTACCTGATAGGCACTTAAGGAGAGTCTTATAACCTGCAGTGAGGGAGGGAGGAACTTTTGATCAGGGCTACAGTGAACAGAGACACCCCAAACTCTTAGGAGCCATGGCTGTCAGTGAAATAGGCAGTCCCTACTCACTGGGAATGGGTTAGGATGGAGGAGAGACCCTCAGAGCCCCAACAATAACCTATACCCTCTCAACCCGTCCCCCTAGAAACGACCACCACTAATGTCAAAGTACCCAAGGTGACAATGTTCTTCTTTTTTTTTTTTTTAATTAATTAATTTATTTATTTGGGGCTGCATTGGGTCTTTGTTGCTGCGCGCGGGCTTTCTGTAGTTGCGGCGAGCGGGGGGCTACTCTTCGTTGCGGTGCGCAGGCTTCTCATTGCGATGGCTTCTCTTGTTGCGGAGCA